>NC_092646.1:40355326-40676576 GCF_039555335.1 Amphiura filiformis
ATTGTTGGGCTATTTCATTATAAATGACAACATTGAGTCCCAAAAGGGGTCAAAATTCAAACTCATTTATTTCATGCAAATTCATTATCATTTCAAAGTTCAGATGGTGTGTCAATAATTCTCAAAATATTAGAGCGTCAAACCCTCAGGAACCATTAAAAAATTAAATTGAATTTTTGCTGTGTAAAACATAGCTGCCGTCTGGAGGGGACATTTTTTAAACAATTTAATACACAACTTTGAAAGAGTATATGTAACCAACATTGGGTTCATACTTATTCATATTTAGTCTGTAATAATTGTTGTATGTTCCTTTACACTTCAGTGTCTTAAATATGCCAGTTTCAATATAAAACAATTAGTAAATTGATACTAATCCAGATAAATGGTGCAAAATTACTACATATTTTAAGGATAAACTTTATCTTCACATGAAAAATTCATGAAATAGTCATTTTGTCCTGCCCAATAGCTACACTGATGCATAAGTGAGTATTCTAAGTCAATCTGTTGTACTAGTCATGGAAAACCTAAAATAAAAGACCCTCCTGTGTCATTTGTTCTGGATAGGACACATTTTTTAACACATAATAAAGCATACTTTAACTTTAGAAATAGCTGCATCAATATTATTGCATCAATATTATTGCATAAAAGATCCCCAGCATTTAAAATCCACTACAAACAGGGTTAATATTCTGGTTAAATTAGGAATATTGCAATTTTTAGCTAACCGAAGTTCAATGCAGAATAATATCATATGTGTTCTCAACAACTGGACAATAATTTGAACACTAAAGTGGTTTGTAAGCATAATTTGCAATAAAATGCAAAAATTTCTTGTGGGTTTGGCTCTTTGAAATTTTTATTTTTTAGTTTGTTTACCAATTCATGGAAATGACATAATTGTGCTGGAGAGGACATTTGTTAAATTGCAAACAGAATCGTGGATACAGGCTTGCAAAAATGCAACAAATACCAAATCATGTGCCACCTTGGTAGAAGGAAGACCACTCTTCCTCTACAAATTTCACATTCTATGATATAATCCTTCTTATTTCAACAATTAGTAATTAACTTCAGTTCTGGAGAGGACAAATTTTTAACGCGGAACTGTGGTATCAAGAACAAGTGGTCTACTGTATGTAAAATAAATGAATTCCTCAATCAGTGCCCTGTCCCATCAATTGGTAATATAACACAGATTATACAGGTAGGGTAAGGGTTTATATTTCCTCTTTAATGTTAACAAAAATGGAGGCATGAATTGGAGAGGACACTCATTTTTTATTTAACATAAAATGCCAATTTTGCAAGAATCTCTGAATTTTAACATTTTTGCACCAATTTTCACCATTCAACTTGCATGATGTTCCACACATATCATATTTTCATTGCAACAAGCACATTGCCATAGAATGTACCTAATTTTTCAAAGAATTTATTCAGAATACATGGGCAAAATGAAATGGGACTCCAAAATTGGGTTAAAATGTACCTTTTGGCAATTTTTTATACAAAAATAGACAGAATTCTGTAAAATGCTCATGTAGCTTGTAGTTTGTGGCATACTTAGAATTAAGTTAATAACACTGCATTATCACCCTAATTATATCAACCAGATATGATAAAAGCCATTTTTGTGAACGTGTCATTTATAATGAAATAGCCCTGTTAACGGAAAGTTTGTATTGGGTCCCATTTTCAAACGGTGATATATATCTCCACGATTTAAAAACATGTGACTTGAGGATCTACTTTGCTACATTTTGATAAATAGATTGGATGAGCTCTTTTATTTATATTTGCACAAGCTTGCTGAACAGTTTGTTTGGAGGCTTCAAAAAGTTAACGGAAAAACGGCTCTTTGAAGTCAAGATTTTATAAAAATTTTAAAAGCTTGCAAATCGACTAATTTTGTTACCCATTTCAAGTTAAGATAACAACTGTTATGAATCAAGAAGAAGTGAAGAAATAACCAAGAATTATGAACCAAAGCTACACCCACAAAGTTTGTTAACAATTGTTAACGGAAAATGAAGCCTCGAAGCGACAAATATCGAAGTCCGGTTCTCAAAAATACAGGGCTGTTCACAATTAAATCTAATGTGTCAGTGTTTACTGAACATATGACTGTACTTTCAGGATAAGAAAAATTATCCATGAACTAACTGAAGAAAACACAGGGTTTTACAAAAATGTTACTGTTTTTTATAGTTTTTCAAAATGGCAATATTAAGTACATTTAAGCCTGCTAAAACTGAACGCAGTAACTCCCAAAGCTGATTATGCTACCCAAGGTAGCTGCTAACTAGATGATTTATGTGGCCAAAAATCATGGAATTCTGTGGCTTTATTAGAACACTACGGATTAAAATGTTAAAAATCCAAAGTTACACCCTTTACCGTGAAAATGACCATATAGTAGGCTACAAAACATTACGAAATAAAGAAAAGGATAACCAAACCAAACCGAGCCAAAATAGAACTAGAAACGTAACAAAAACAAGCAAAAAGCCATAGGCCTACCCCAAACAAAGAAATTATTCACCAAACAAAGAAAAGCATTGAAACAACAATACACTAATTAAAGGAAAAAACTAAATTGAAAATATAACCAAAAACCCACTCAGAAAAAGCTCTAATAAATCCAAACGAAGAAAAACAAATAAACATGAAACAACATAACAAATTATAGCAAGAACCAAGAACAACAACAAAGCCAAACACTAAAAAAACATTACGAAATAAAGACGAATATTACAAATTACCCAAAACATGCAAAAGTCCAAAAGACTATTAAAAAACGGTACCGTAAACGTAGGCCTAATTTTGATGCACTATACTTTCCTTTATTTCGGACACACAATACTGAGCTACTATTCTAATTGCCGCTATAGCTAAATTAGGTGAGGGGGAAATACAACTATACTTCTCAACTTCAAATCACCACAGCACCATCATTAAAAACAATCATCACCTATCGACACCAGGTTATTCTCAAGGAAACAGGACGGTTCGCACCCTTTCAATTTCGGACCCGTGCACTTTCGCCCCCTTTCAATTTCGCACCCGTGCACTTTCGCCCCCTTTTTAAACCGCGGGTAATGTGCTGCTGATGCTGCTGTTGATTGATGATGCACGATCGATCGCTTCAACTCCCGGCGGTACAGTGGGGTGTTGTATGTGTATAGTATTGGTTGACTGTTTAGTGTTGATTGTCTGTGTTTGCAGTACCGGTACTGAGTCCAGCGTGTTAAAGCAAATAGTATGTTTACCCGGGATGTTGATGGACTCTCCGGTTCGATTGAATTTAATAGGCTTATATTATTACAACACTGAAGATTGGTATTCATTATGTTTTTGATTTATTATTTTATTTTACTTAGGCCTATTTTATTTTATTTCTATTTTATTTTATTTTATTTTAGGCCTATTTATTATTATTATTATTATTATTATTATGTTACCTTATTAGTACTTTATTAATAGCTATATATTTTAGTGTTAAATTATTTAAAGCCTATAAAATTTATATAGGGCCTAATATTGATATGGCCAAAAATGTGATGGCTTATAATTCATAATTTTATCCCATCTTTATGTTGCCGAATTGATCTTCTTTTATTTGACATGAAACTAATGGGAAAAAAATATTTAGCAAATTTCTCAAAGACAAATGCGCACAAGCAAAACAAACGCCTGACAGCAGCTTTGCGATAATGCTGTGCTGACTTTCGCCACCTTTCTTCACCGCGAGTATTAGCTGCCACTAGTACGCGAAAGCGCCGGGCGTGACATGGGTTCAATCAATGCAATGGTACTAGCCTACGGTGACTAGGCAGTAGCACGCATACAATGTATATTCGTCCCAGAACATACCCGTACCGGATCGATTGCTTGACAAGTCTCCGGGCCACCGTACACTGCCGCGTGACTGTGTACATGAGGTGTGACTTCTTCAACCCATTATGTAAATAATGACTTACGGGAAAGCGCCGGGTATGGTGTAGGTTCAATCAATGGTACCGTAAACAGACACGCAAAAGTGCCATATGCCTAGTGACCTAAGTGACGTACGATCGATTGCTTGACAAGCCCCCGGGCGCCGCGGCCGCGTGCCGGTATAAACTTGTCAAGAAATACATGCATAGAAAGATATTTATTTACGAACAATATGTTACGATTGCACATTGAGAAATATTACAATTGCATCCATATTCTTTGCCAAATATAAATTATTATTAATCAGGAAAGTTTTCTGTTCGTTTTAATGAGAAATGTAAATAATGAACCAAATGTTTTAACTTTTATGTCTTTTAATGAATGATGTATTTTGTCTGTGTTCTTAATTAATTTAATATATATTTCTACAAGTGTTACGTAAATTGTATAAAACAAAGAAATGTAAATACTTTTAATGAATTTTGATATATTTGATGTATGATTTTTTGATGTTTATGTTTTTAAAAAATTCTTACATATATAGGGCCCATGTATAATTCTACAAATTGTTATGTCGGCCTATATTGTTTTCATGACACAGGGCCCCTGTAATGAAGGGTAACCCTGTATAAATATGGTTTTAATAAATAACATAAGTAAATAAACAATTTTTGTGGAAAAATGCTATCAATTCTGCATTGTAACTGATTGACATTTATATGTTCATGGTTCATTTTGTTTACCGGCCTGTCAATCACAGACTCATTATGACGATGCTTTATTAACACCATTGCATATCTTACGTGGTATCTTAATCCGCTAAATACTTTATGCCGACAATTTTAAGGCAGGATGTTTGAACTCGAAGATGTCAATAATGTAATAGCATCTATTTCTTAGATATTAATAAAGAAGATCGTGTAAAGGGGAAGACTTTCTTTTTTCATAGTGCCTTTTTTTTTTTTTCTTTTTATCAAGAAAGCTGCTTTGTCTTTTGAAACATGTCTTGTTTTTGGATGTTGCTGCACATAATAATTTATTTCTATCAATTAAAAGTTTGTTCAGTTCATCTTAATTTCTTTGTATTTAGTTTTTTTTTCTTTCTTACACTTACACATTAAAGTAATTATTTTGGAACTTAGCTACAAATATTATGAATTGCAACTAAACACAGCAACGCTATATTCAATTTATTATTATAACTATTATTGTTATTATTACTGTTATTATTATTATCATCATTGTTATTATAAGGGCTGTGCAATAATTTTGAGCTCTGGGGAGGGTAAAATTGGGGGCAAGAAATTGTTGTGAGCGAAAGGGGAGGCAAGCAATTTTTGGCCAGCCGAGAAGGGGGGGCCAAGTGATTTTTGGCACACATTCATGTGGCGCCTTTTAAATAAAACGCTCTAAAAATGCTTAGGAAAACAGTACGGAAACGCTTTAATATGCAAATTGAAAATTGGGATCCCAAAAATTTGGCATGTGTAAGGGGGGGGGAGATTTTTTGGCGGGCCGAGGGGAGGGCAAGCGATTTTTGGCAGGCCGGGGGGGGGGGGGGCGAGCGATTTTTGGCGGGCCGTTCAGAAATCGGGAAATAATTATTGCACAGCCCCTTATTATCATTGTTATTATTAATATTATTATTATTATCATATTATTATTATCATCATATTATATTTTTAAATTAACTTTGTTTATATTATTAGGCCAAATAAAAAAATAAACATGTTTCACGTCCCCTCCCGCTTCCTTTTTTGAGGTTTTCTCAAATAAATTTTTATTTTTTGAAATTCAGTTATAACTTTTCAAAAAATATATCTAAGAAGTTGGGATGCTTTCTATAGCCTTGTTAAGATACAAGAAACATTTTAGGAAGGGTTTGTGATCATTAGAGGGGTGTAACTCTCAGAACAACAAATAAAAAGGGCCTCCTCCTTTTTCCAGGCATTATTGTATACACGGATTATGCGCTAAAACAGCTCTAAGTATGGGTATTTACACCAATTTTGCGATAAAAATAGAAAATAAAAAGCCCCTCTTCCTCCTTTTTTCGAAAACCGGACGTGAAACATGTTTTATTTTTACTTGGCCTTATCATTGTTGTTATTATTATTATTATTATCATATTATTAATTATCATCATATTATATTATTAAATTAACTTTGTTTATACTCATTATGTTTTGTGTTACTCCCCATTGGATGTTGTGTCATACTTTCATTGTTTTTAAATTTTATCCATTGCTTGTTGACACTTGTATCCTTTTGGATCCATCCTTTGGTCGTCAGTTGGAACACATTTTCCCTGTTTTGATACATATTATAATTAATAATTAAATATAAATTTATTATTATTCCTTTTTATTATTATTACTATTTTTATCACTGAATTCTAATTATTTCATTATTTTGGGTAAGCCTGCTGCTAAAATATCTGGCCTGTAATATATTCTGAGAAAAAAATCGTTCCTCTATTTTGTTTTAAAATATCCTTTCTTTCCATCCTTCCCGGTTTATCATGACTTAATAAGTGCATGCCCGACGCCCAGTACTATAAACATACTACGCCGCATCGCCGGAGTTCAAGCAATCGATCGTGCATCAATCAACAGCTTGACAGCAGCACAATACCAGCGGTATAAAAGGGAGGCGAAAGTGCAGGTGCGAAAAATAGAAAGAAGGGCGAAAGTGCACGGGTCCGAAATTGAAAGGGTGCGAACCGTCCAGCATTCCTTCTCAAGACTACAACAGGACGTGGTTACTATATTCTGGTCCATTCAATGGGGGCGATTTAAAGAATACATCATTGATAGTACATGTACGGTCTGAATACACACACACATCCTGTGTGCATCGATCGTATACCCGGTACATCCACAATGCCATTGGCATTGCGTTGCATTGCCGCAATAGCTAGGGAGCGAGATGGCACGTAGTAGGCGAAATGGCGTGTAGGCGAAATTGCGTGTAGGCGAAGTGCATTTGAATTTCTGAAGTAGTACACCATGTCCATATGCCCGAATGGGCCAAGGGATGGTTTGTTGATCTGATGGCTGATGACACACATTCGATGGGTGTACTCCTTTTGTAGCTTCAGGGTTACACCAGGTGTAGCCGCTAAGGTAATCTGCCGCGATGGTATCCGTGAATGAGAATCTGGATACATGCAATGCATGAATGTAAGTAATGTATAAAACTGAAAAAATCTCGGCCAGTTTCTGTTTTGACCCCGGCCCGCGACCGAGTATTGTCGAATTTTCTTACAAAAGAGAGAGCATAATAATCATACTTACATCATCCCCTTCTACAAGAGTGTAGATGTTTTTGTTGTCGCCTTCTGCTTTGAGTTTACCCATTTTCTTTCCTGAGGTTTTCGACAGTTTTGCTCCTCACTCGATCACAGCATCAGCATGACAGATGCGAGTCGCGAGATGCTGAATGTCAACATCAACAAAACCGAATCGCCAAACCAAACATAATCGACATTTTGGGCGTAAATTACCGTAGAATTGGGTGGGATAGAGAATGGGATAGATGGCGCTATTACACCTGGAAATTGTCACGGTAGGTGTGTGTGTGTGACGGTTTATCAAATCGTGCCAACAAGTTTAAGGTGTCCCCCCGGGGTGTCCCACACTGTGGATTCGTGTAGGCCTATTGATGAAGTGGTTGCTATAGTCTGTCCACATAGAAGTACAAACCAAATTTGTGGCATCGGGAGACGATGCTTTGCGTCACACGCGAACGCGACGCAACACGTAAAAAGCGTGATGCGCTCGGCAAGTACAAATCGCGCAGCAGTTGGCGCGCCAACTTAAGAAGCATTGCGCTGAAATAATTATTCTCATACCTCCCGTTTCCGAGGTCTATTTTACTTCATATAGGGTATAATCTTCTTCCACGGTAAACCAGAGAAAATAAAGATAGAGAAGCGACACTCTCTGCAAACTGCCTATACCGTGCTATACAGCGGTTGAAGACAGGCGTCGTCGCCGACCAAGTCTTACTACGAACGTGTAATGAGAAGATACCATAGAGTCCTACATAGAGATCTGAGGAAGAGACGGTCCGAATTGACCTAGTGACCTATAATTTATTAGAGAATCACATTTTTAGAGTATAAGTCCGCCCACCGCTGTCAATCATTCTAATGAACAAATGAAACAAGCTCTGGCATTCTGGCAATGACGTAATCCTAATTATAAATGAGAAAATCACATTGTACATGTACCTGTCTGCTGTACTTCGTGTCTTCCAATAAGTGCCGGAGTGTCGCTAGCCTGGGTAAACCAAACAGCTTCCGTGGTAAACCTTATAGCGCCATCGCTTGATGAAAGTACGTTATTAAGGCCGTATAAAATTAATGTTTTGGTTCTCGTCCAGAGGATTTTCATGAATTGATGAGGGAGCAGGTGTTTTTTTTTTTTTTTTTTTCAATGTAAAATTAGCATTGTCAGTAGTTTTCGGTCTTCTCCAACAGTGCTCGAGGAAAAGATGAGGCCCTTTTTTTTTTTCAAATGTGAGATTCTGAGGATAAACCCCTAGAGTACCACAAAAGACTTGGAAGTGATGCTTGTTCTCTAATAAACTTATTTATATGTATGAAGATTTCATAAATCATTCCAAAGTCTAAAAAATTGAAAAATCTAAAAAAAAAAAAAATCTGACAAACCCCAGAAATTGAGGAGGGAGGGGACGAGAACCAAAATATTAATTTTACACGGCCTAATAGGCGTGAGTTAAAAGCTATCTGGGCTAGAACTATTTCGACTGTAGGGGTGAGCTTGCCTACAGGTAAATACTCGTGGCGGTTACATTATACACGTATAGTTTAGGGCAACGGAGGGGGGGGGGGTGGAAAGGAGGGTATGCCTGTTGATGCCATTTACCAAAATCAAAGTTTGTTTAAGTGTTGTGCATCCTTAATCATTGCATTCCTATGGCATGTTTGTTTATGTGATGAGCGCCCTTGAAGTATAAGCTAAACATAGCCTGCAGCCCATCAATCACATGTAAATTGGTGCCGAATTTGGCACTGGAGGCTGTCATCTTGGTTTTTGATGTATTGTAGTGTAGAAGCTCTCGGTAAAGACACAATTAATCTTTACCTAAACCAACATAATTAGTATTTGTGACAAGAACAAGAAGAAGAATAGCAAGTGAAGATAATAAACATCATCAAGATACGTTTCAGCTAAAGTGTATCCTTGGATTTGTGATGATTTGTGTCACTTTTTGTTGTTGGTTCCGAGTCATCGAAGATTGTATTATTTAGTACCAAGCTTCTGCTAACCAGGGGAGCAAAGCAAGTTTGCCCCTACATTTGTAAAGATTAATTATCTGTATGAAGATGCTATAGTTGGTAAATAGTTACCAAATAAAGGTTCAGTTGAGCGTCTGTTTGTAAGCTTACCTAAAAATAGCTAAAAGCTTAAGGTCGTGTCAGCAGTGTAAACATAAACATTGCATTGGCACAGACAGTCACCACAGCCTCCAGTCATGTCAGACGTCACTGAATATAGCAAATATTAATGGGTGTGCATGTAGATAAATGCACATTTGGTAGAAGCTTAAGGATTAGAACTTCAAAGAAGTTATTGAGGCCTATGAATCCGAATCGTAGAAATCAAAATAAAGATATCAGTAGTAGCTGCCTGTATGTACATTTCTAACACTCCCACGAGTAAACTACGACAACAAAAGCACAAACTGACACGGGACTACTACTGAAAAATAGCTTTGTGGTATTTTAATAAATATCTAATTAAGGGGTAACAAGTTTACTCCAGCGAGTAAACTACGACAATTCAAATAAAGTTTGGTAGTAAAGTGCCTGCATATGCGCCTCTAATACTGACATTAGTAATCTTGCAGTTGCACAGCTAGTGCATGCAGGAATAACTCATAGAATCATACAACACTGACTCAGGACTTCTACCTAAAAAGAGTTTTGTGGTATTTTGTTATCAATAAGCGGGCGCAAAGAGCTTACTCCCGCCTGTCGGTGCACGATAAACGAGTGGATCGAGCTTTCTCCCACCGTCGGTAAGCAACGTAGGGCCTGCATTCAAGCGAAGTTTCGTGTATACTGACATTCGTATTTATTTTAGGTTTTGACACATGTAGCCTCACAAAGCACACTTTACACAGGTCCTACGTATAGTTTCTCACATAAATTAGTGAACCGTTGTTCACTTTAGAAAAATATTTGCGCTTCGTTGCTTGCATCGGCGTCGTTTAGATTAATTAATTCGTTTCGGTACTATCGAAAACATCATGTCGAGTCATAAAAGCGGTTCGAATTAAGAAGCAGAAGATCTTATAAAAGTGATGCATTATCTAAAAGTACAGAATATGCTTTATTGCAAGCTGCAACTCGAAAGGTAGAGCTAGAATGTCGTGCCAAAGCATTGAAGGAAAAACAAGCTCTAGAAAGTGAGGAATTTAATATCCAAGCCAGGGCAAGGGACTTGCAACAACAAAGAGAGTGGTTGGAAATGAAGACTGAAATAAACATAGAGCAAGCCAAAATAGATGTATTGGAGGATTATGAACATAAATCCCAGAGCTTAAGAAGTAGACCAAAATCGGTGCTTGATGACCTCACAGAAGCTCAACCAGATACAAACACATCAGTGAGGCAGTGGTTGAACCACAACACTAGAGAAGGTCAAGAAATTGATGGCAAGTTCCTAGCTAAACATGATACAATTGGTGCTGTAGGTCTAAATCCAGGGCAAGACCAAAATACACACATGTGGAGTTGGGACCTGCAAAAGAGCAGCCAGCAGTGGGCATGACTACTGATGGTAAAGTACATACTGATTTAGGTCAACAAGTTCAACCAAGAAGCAGGTTAACAACCAGTCAAGTTATGCAAGTCAACTTTCCACCACCAAGTGAAGTCTTGTTTCCTGCAGCAGCACCTGAGGAATCAGAGAGTACAGGGGACAGAATACCCCCACATTATTTGTCTGCCACTAAATATGAAAATATTGATGAACAGTATGGTCAAGAACAGTACAGTGAACAGTATGAACATGAAGGGCCTTCATCAGTAATGTACGGTCATAGAGTAACTTTGTCACCAGAGCCTGATGTGAAGAAAAAACAAGTCATGTTGCCACGGCAACATGTAACAAGCGAGCCAACAGAAGTTAAAGAAGAAGATACCGGCATGACCAGTAACATAGAAAATTTGGCACATAACCAAGACAACTTGACAAGGCTGCTGGTAGAGCAACATAAACAAGCAAGTCTACCAAAACGCACCTTCAGGCATTTACGGAGACCCGCTTCTGTATATTACTTTTATAAGAGCCTTGAATTCATAATCGAAAATAAGAGCAAAAGCAATAGAGACCGTCTGTACTATCTTGAACAGTACACAAGAGGTGAAGCCAACAGTTTGGTGAAAAGTTGTATTCACATGGATGATGAGGTTGGTTACCTGGAAGCAAAAGGTTGCTGGAAAGGAAATATGGTAATAAGCACAAGATTGCAGAGGCTTACTTAGCAAAGATGAGGCAGTGGCCGAATGTGAAAGGTGATAGTTCAGGGCTACAAGATTTGTCATTATTTTTGTTAGAATGCAAAAATACCATGACCAGCCTGGGCTATACTAATGAGTTGCAAAGTACAGCAAACATTAGAATGTTGATGATGAAGTTACCATATAGTATGAGAGACAGATGGAGGAGACAAGTAGATTATGTAGAAGAAGAAAGAAACAAAGTGGTAACATTTGAAGACTTCACCTCCTTCTTAGAAAAACAGGCTAGAATCGCAACTAATGCTGCCTACGGTAGAAGTGTGACGGAGAAGGAAGATAGTACTAAGAAGGAAGAAAGGGTAAAAAACCCAAACTATCAGACTTATAAAGCTAGAAGAAATCTAGCAACAAACACAGAAGCTGTGTCGGCAAGTGTGACATCAAATAGTCCAGGAGCCAGACCAAATGTAATGTCATATAGTCCAGGAGCCAGGCCAAATGTGTGCGTCAAGTAGCCCAGGAGCCGACAAGCCGTGTACATATTGCAAGGGTAAAGATCACACTTTGGAAATGTGTAACAAATTGAAGGAAAAGCCTATAAATGACCGGTTGCAGTATCTAAGAGAGTTGGGAGTTTGTTTTGGCTGCCTAAAGAAAGCAACACATTACAGTAAAATCTGCAAATACAAGCTTACCTGCAAGACATGTAAAAAGCGCCATCCAACAGTGCTACATGTGAAACAGGAAGAGACACAGAAGTCTGATGAAGTTGCTAATCAGACATGTGGGCTTACAGGCGCCGGAGTTAAATCAAGTGAATCATATCCCACAATAATACCAGTCATAGTCTACTCAAGAGTTTCCAGAATGTCTGTAGAAACTTACGCCTACCTTGACAACGGCAGTGATGCTGTATTCTTTTCTGAAAGGCTGCAAAGGGAACTACATGTTAAGGGCAAGAAAACCAAGTTGGAAATTGAAACCATAACAGATGATATCATAGTGGACAGTGAAATCATCCAAGATTTAGAAGTTTCTGACATGAACAGAAATAATATCATCTCTCTTCCAAAGGCATACACACAAGATAAGATCCCTGGTGACTTGGCTGACATCATCAACCAGGATGATATTGATGCAATTCCTTATATGGAAGAAGTTAAGCTAGGAAGATTAAATGATGAATCTCAATGCCATATTGGTCTCCTCATAGGAAATAATGTACCTAAAGCATTTGAGCCAATACATGTAGTAAATAGCCAAGGTGAAGGACCTTTAAGCCTGCCAAACTAGACTCGGATGGACAGTGTATGGTGTCAAAATAAAGAACACAAAAGGACATCAGTCATCCACAGAATTAAGGCACATGACACTATTGACCAGCAATTAGAGAAACTCTACAATGCTGAGTTCAATGAGCGAATCATTGACGATAAACCAGAGAGAAGCGTGAGTGAAGGACAATTCCTAAACAAAGTAGAAGCATCAATCAAGTATGTAGATGGGCACTACCAAGTAGGTTTCCGCTCAAAGATGATGACATGAAATTGCCGAACAATATACATCAAGCCGAATTGCGAGCATGCCATCTGAAGAGGAAGTTAGAAAGGGACTCGGTTTTCAACGACCAATACACTGCATTCATGAATGATATGTTTAAAAAATGATTATGCAGAAGAAGTGCCCAAAGATGCATGCAATAGAAAGGATGGCAAGGTGTGGTACGTCCCCCACCATGGGGTGTTTCACCCCACCAAGGGCAAGCTACGAGTTGTATTTGATTGTGCGGCGAAGTACATGGGCCAGTCTTTAAACTCACAATTACTAAAAGGACCCGACTTGACAAGCAACTTGGTAGGTGTGTTGACGAGGTTTAGAGAGCACCCTGTTGGAGTTGTAGCAGATATAAAAGCAATGTACCATCAAGTGTGTGTACCAGAATCAGACAGAGACTTAGTAAGATTTCTATGGTGGCCCTCACGGTGACCTGAGTCTGCCTCTGAAGGAATATAGGATGAATGTGCACTTGTTCGGCGCGCAACCGTCACCTTCATGTGCTTGAATTTCGCACTGAGAAAGACCGCTGATGATGGTAAGGAGAAATACAGCGAAGAAGTATGCAACACGGTGCTGTCCAACTTCTATGTCGATGACTACCTCAAATCTATCGAAAGTGAAAGCAAAGCTATTCAACTCGTCAGTGATCTCACCAATTTGTGTAAGGATGGTGGTTTCAAGTTGACCAAGTGGTTGAGTAACTCAAGAGAAGTGTTGCAGTCAGTTCCTGAAGACGATAGAGCTGAGACTACAAAGACACTAGATTTGAAGAATGAAGAGTTACCATCAGAAAAGGTGCTGGGGTTGCTATGGTCACCACAAACCGACAGGTTCGGCTTCCATATTATAGTAAAAGAAAGACCTCCTACCAGAAGAGGCATCCGAGCAACTGTAGGCTCCATCTATGACCCGCTAGGATTTGTTGCTCCAGCAATCCTGCCAGCAAAACAAATATTGCAGAACTTAAGCAAGCTGCAGCTTGGTTGGGATGAGTCTATTCCTAGCGAGCTACTGACCCGTTGGGAAAGATGGCTTGATGAAGTACCGAAACTGTCAGATTTCACCATCGAAAGATGTTTCAAGCCCAAGGACTTTGAAGAAAGTGAAGTCCAGATGCACCACTTCTGTGATGCAAGTCAGAAGGGTATGGTTCAGTGAGTTACTTACGATTCTGTTAATGAGAGTGGTCAAGTGCATCTTACTCTCCTGACAGCCAAGGCAAGAGTTGCTCCTTTGAAGATCATAACTATACCTCGCCTAGAGTTAACTGCAGCTGCAATGGCAGTAAAGGTCAACAACATGTTGCAAAAGGAACTACAGTTGAAGGTCGAAAGCACATACTTCTGGACTGATAGTCAGACCGTGATCAAGTATATTAACAATGACACCGCCAGATTCCACACCTTTGTGGCTAATCGAGTCGCACTGATTAGAGATGGCTCCCAGCCACACCAATGGAAGTATGTAGGAACCAGCTCAAACCCTGCAGACGACTGCTCAAGGGGCTTAGCCGTTGATTGCTTCCTCAAGAATAGAAGGTGGACTGATGGTCCAGACTTCTTACACAAAGCAGAAAACCAGTGGCCAAAGACTACCATTGGAAACAGCGCTGAAGAGCTAGCTGATGATCCAGAGGTTAAAAAGAAATTAGTAGTCAACACAGCGTTGACAGAAGAAGCAACAGATACAATGGAGAAACTACTTACGATTCTCCTCATGGTATCAACTTTGTCGTTGTGTTGCATGGATCCTCAGAGTCAAGAAATATCTCCGTAAGATCTGTCATGATAGAGATGATGATAGAGTTGATGATAGAGTTGATAATGGAGATGATGATGGTAAAAAGAATGATGAGAATGAAGAGCATGGCAACATTACAGATTTGCTTAATGTTGCTGACATGCAAGAAGCAGAAAGAGCTGTAATAGTATATGTCCAAACCAAGGAATATCCAGAAGAAATTAAGACACTAAAAGAGCTGCAATTGAGAAATAATGACAGTCAGCCAGAAGGCGACTTGCGACAAGTTAGCAAGATTAAGAAAGCAAGTCCTCTCTACAGACTTAATCCATTTATAGAAGATGGAGTAATCAGAGTAGGTGGTCGACTGGCTAAGTCAGCTCTACCTGAAAAGACAAAATTTCCATCAATCATACCAAAGAAGTCCCACATTGCAAAGTTGATTTTACATGACGTTCATGAAGCAACTGGACATGGGGGCAGAAACCACATGTTGGCTCACCTGCATAAGAAGTACTGGATACCAAATGCTAATGCAGCAGCTAGAAAGGTTATCAACAGTTGCATCACCTGCAGAAAGAGGAATGCAAAAGTACAACAGCAGATGATGAGTGATCTTCCCAAAGACAGAGTCACTCCAGGAGAGCCACCATTTTCAAGAGTTGGAATGGACTATTTCGGTCCACTAGAAGTTAAACAAGGCCGTAGTCAAGTCAAGCGATATGGTGTAGTGTTCGTCTGCCTTGCATCCAAAGCCATACACATTGAAATGGCAGCGTCTTTGGATACCGATGCCTGCGTAAATGTCATCTGACGATTAGTGTCCAGAAGAGGCCAAGTGAAACAGATCCGCTCTGACAATGGCACCAATTTGATAGGGGCAGAAAGAGAGTTACGCCGAGAAATTGCCGCTTGGAATCAAGACAGAATCCATGACTACCTTCTGCAAAGAGAGATTGAGTGGACCTTTAATCCACCAGCAGGAAGTCACCATGGAGGCATCTGGGAGCGTCAAATCGAACAATCAGGAAAGTGATGTGCTCTGTTATAAAGGAACAAATACTAACAGATGACTCTCTTCATACATTACTGTGTGAGATAGAAGCCATAGTTAACAGCCGACCACTCACCAATGTTCCTGGAGAAGTATCTGATTTAGAGCCACTTACACCAAATCACCTTCTTCAACTAAAGAGTGACATGATCTTACCACCAGCCACTGCAGGAAAGCTGAGTCAGTATGCCAAGCGTCGGTGGAGGCAAGTCCAGTATCTGGCAGACCTGTTTTGGCGCAGATGGATCAAAGAATACCTTCCTCAGTTACAACAAAGACAAAAGTGGATTCACCCACAGCGAAATGCCAAGGTGGGAGATGTCGTCATGGTTGTAAATGAATCTACACCCAGAAACGTCTGGCCGCTAGGAAGGGTGATTGAAACTCTCCCAGCAAGTGATGGACTGGTTCGACGTGTGCGAGTGAAAACTAGGACAAGCATTCTCACCAGACCCATTGATAAACTGTGTTTGCTGTTGGAATCAGAAGTCCCAGATCAAGATATAGGAGTGAAGAAAGATTCTACTTCAGCTCATCCACCAGTACCAGCACTGGGTAACCCAAGTACCAAGCCTAAAACTACGTCCAGTGCTACCAACAATGAAACTGTATCAGTGTCAGGTACTCCAGAAGCAAGACCACGACGAACATTGAAACCAGTGAAACGCCTGGACTTGTAAAGAACTAAAGAATTAATAGTGTTATAACAACAAGTCACTGAAACCGTTATAACCAAAAGGTATCAGCTAAGCTAAATTGCCACTTAGTCTGGAGGCTAAGCTACGGATCAGCTGATATATAAAATAAGACTAAACATCAGTTTACGTTAAATTGCCATGAAAGGCAAGCTGACACCTTGCTTTCACTTTGGAACAACTGATGCAAACTGTCAAATTCATCATGAGATCTACCAGATGTGATGACGGATGAACCTATCTGTACTACAGATGTGAAGACTGGTGATTAAATCTCTACAGCGGCGTGTCTGCGTTTAGTGTGAAGTTGCCAGATTCAGTATACAACTCATCGTCAAGATCAAGAATGAACATGTTTGACACCTACATCACCACATCTGTGAATTTGATTTTGTAAAGAAGAATCCTATGCATGCAATTTGTACCGATGGAACCAGTGTGCATCATTAGCAAGTTTGTTTAAAGTTTGGTACACCACAGGCCCATGGAGTTTTAATTTGCAAGATTCTACATCGTATTCTACTGCTTCAAATGTGTGCACAATTTGTTGGTTGTGTACAGTGATCTACATGTAATCCATATTTGGGATACACATTTGAAAGTAATGTTCTCTGCGTGTATTTTGGAATCTCGATAATGCTCAAATTTGGTTTCTCTTGAAATTATTGCTCTGCTATTTATCAAAGGGTATGCATGATCGAGGTCTGAAATAATTTCACTCAAGTTTGTAATTGTGTATTCCTATCTACATGTACTTTGCAAGTAAATGCATCCTATCAGCATCTGGTGTTTTGACTATAACCTGGATTGACTGAATTTGCAAATTTGGGCCATGGCTGCTATGGTTGTGCACAGGCAGTCATATTATATCAAGTTGTGTTTTCTCATGGCTGCTATGGTTGTGCACAGGCAGTCATATTATATCAAGTTGTATTCTCATTTACAAGGTGTACCAAACAAGATATTCGCATGCAAGGAGTTATGTACTCTCATCTAAAGGACAGCAACAGACTGCATTTTTAGTTACAAACTAAACATTATTGTGTTCATGTTGATATGTTGTGATCATGTTGCACTTGAATAGTATCTCCCATGTGTTCAGTTGGCTTTTCCAATCTCACCAACATTTGCCTGTTGTGTGGGCTTTTGTTTGGTTTTGTTTCAAGTAATTTTGGTTGGCATGGGCAGTTATCTCTTGAGTGCAGCATCATCTATCTTGTAAAATGAAGCTAAATAATTCTTTCATGTGAAGTTAAAATCACTTTGAAATGTCCAAAACTCAGTTTATTTTTTCTTTTGGATCAAATCACTTGAAATTTTTGAAATGTTTTTTTGTTTTGAATCATAGCATTGATACAAGTTTTTTATCACACAAGTGAATCAGATAAAGGTTTTTGATTTCATAAACTTTATTCATGTTTCAAAATCAGTCAAGTTTGATGTTTTGAAGTTTAAGGGGTCACAAAGGCACCTCTTGTAAAAGGTTCAGTTTTGTCAGTAAATGGCACACCAACACTATGTTTTAAGAAGTAATTGTTGCTGGTAGCAGACAATTAGGCGCCGAATGTTGATGCCATTTACCAAAATCAAAGTTTGTTTAAGTGTTGTGCATCCTTAATCATTGCATTCCTATGGCATGTTTGTTTATGTGATGGCGCCCTTGAAGTATAAGCTAAACATAGCCTGCAGCCCATCAATCACATGTAAATTGGTGCCGAATTTGGCACTGGAGGCTGTCATCTTGGTTTTGATGTATTGTAGTGTAGAAGCTCTCGGTAAAGACACAATTAATCTTTACCTAAACCAACATAATTAGTATTTGTGACAAGAACAAGAAGAAGAATAGCAAGTGAAGATAATAAACATCATCAAGATACGTTTCAGCTAAAGTGTATCCTTGGATTTGTGATGATTTGTGTCACTTTTTGTTGTTGGTTCCGAGTCATCGAAGATTGTATTATTTAGTACCAAGCTTCTGCTAACCAGGGGAGCAAAGCAAGTTTGCCCCTACAATGCCTACTACGGGGATGTGCGACAGAATCGGGGTGCATTTTGGTTTCTTGATGGCCCTCAATTTCATGAAAATTTGGTTATTTTTTTCAGCCCTCAAATGAACAAAATCTCAAAAATTTTACAGATTAGACACTAAAAGTGACCACCTAAATAACATATTTGAACTCCCATGGCCACCAAACACAACCCTCTCCTGTATAGTTTAAATAGGCCTATTAATATAATTTTAAATGCTATTTTATTATTTTGTTACTAATTGAAAATCTAGAATAGTATAACATTGTAGGCCCCTATATGATGCCTTAAATTAAAGTTTAAAACGTTCTTCCAATATTAAAAACTATTATTAAATAATCCCTAACATCTCAGACAACACCCCCCTCCCCAACACACACACCCCCACACCCCTACACCAACAACCACATGCCAAGTACATCGTGCAACCGCGCGTGCACCCAGCACTGCCCCGCTAAATACACTACCCTATTACGAGCAATGGAATAGCCGTCAATCATACACAGTGGTTGCTCCTGGAAGGAAGATTATACCCGATATGACGCGGTTGCTCATGGAAGACAAGAAGGATTATACCCCTTTTCATTTACTTTGTACTTCTGAGTGGACAGACTGTAGCTACTGTAGATGTGTATTGATGAAGTAGTGCATTATGTCTACTGGAGATATGTGTATTGATGGAGTTGTGCGTTGCTTTACTCAGTGAAGATATGTGTAGGCCTATTGATGTTGAAGTGCATGTGCATTGATTACGTCTACTGCAGATGGGTATATAGCCTAGTGCATTTGTTACGTCTACTGCAGATAAGGCTCAGATAGGCCTGTGATTTATAAGTATCATTGCATTGCTATCTACTATACTGTAGACCTATGTATCGATGAAGTAGTGCACTTGCTTACATCTACTCACTGCAATGCAGATGTGTATTGATAAAGTATTGCATTGCTATCAACTCTAGCTAGGTTTATGTATCATAGTAGTGCATTGCTTACAGATATTGATGAAGCAGCGCATCGCTTATAGGGCCTACATGTACTGCAGATCTGTGTAGGCCTATTGATGAAGCTATATAGCAGCTTATAGCTAACGGTTGTTTGTTGTGACTTGTGATCATTTATTAAATTTTCGGAATAATACTGGTATAATACTATAGTCTAGGCCTGCACTTACACCTTTATCCAAGAAAGCCATCATTTTAAATCAAAATGCAAGATGCGATCAACTGACCCAATACAGGTAAAATGTTCACCCTTTTGGTCAACTTTATGCGTGGAGAGCTCATTTCTCCTTCTTAGTGATTTTATCATTTTGAAACAACTTCTGATTAAAAACATCAAAGAAAATCTCATTTTACGCCAAAATTAAGCTCAACAAATCTGCACTGAATGATGGTTGCATGGGTGCCTGAGCCTCGAAGGATCAGAGACAGAAAGGTGAAGGAATAAAAAACAAGAATTGAATCAACCTTAACATTAATATTGAGAACGTTTTGTACATAATGTGGTAAAGTGCAACTTTTTTTGAAAGCATCATTTTTAGAAAATGTGATTATTTTTGACCAAAAGTATTGTTTTTGCAAATGAAACAACTTTGGGAGGGTTGCAAAACGATTCCTCTATTCACAGCTTTTTGAATTTTTCAAATCAACAAAATAAATGTCAAGTTATGCAAAGACTGATGTTTTGTAATTTTAGGGGGGGGGAGTTATTTCTTTTGAACCCTGTATATGGTCGAATCCAACCAAAAGTGTCCACGGGCCAAAAATAAAAGTCCGAAATAAAAATGTCTCCACAATTTTTTCCTTTTGCCCATTGATTGATGACATATTGGCCTTAAAGGAACCAAAAGTGCCATTACTAATCTTGAAAAATAAATCCAGGACGTGTGATAGTAAATGTGATATCAAAACCCAATGATACCTACGAATTCCACTAGGATGCTTTCACTATCGCAATACTAATCAACCTAAAACAAATGGAATATTCCCATTAACGCTTTTTAGGTGTAATGTAGACCACAGGGTGTCAGGAAAATGCTAGCTCAACCAGAAAATATTTGTTTTTATTTTTATAACGCGATCAATATGATCTTAGTCAATTTATGCTAGTTTATTTTTGAAAATGAAGTTTAGGTCAGTTTCTGTATTTTATTTATCAAATGAGTATGGATCAATTTACACATTGTATAAGAACGAGTAGGATATATGTTTTCAAGAATATTAGGAATTATACGCATACACCTAACGCTTTATACAATGAAAAGGTGAATAACCCCGGGTATTCGTAGGTAACATGAGCGATTTAACAATATCTATATTGAGTTTAGAGGTTTAAATTTTGCTATTATGGTAATGAATTAATAAAATGGTAGTTTTTAGATCTCTTTCAGATGGTACATCCAAATGAATAAATGCTATTACCTTAGATCAAAACATTTTTGATGCTTTTAGCAAGATTTTGACCACTTCATTTTGATATACAAGTAGTTAATCAGCAATTTTACATAATAAATAATTGTTGAATGAATCCGTATATGGGTAATAATAGTGTCCTGGGGTACCGCTTAAAGTTTTTGACAATCAATTTCCATTGGTAGGGACACTTCATTACACATGTCATGTATTATGCTGTATTCGTAAGTAACATTTCAGTATTTGTAGGTAAGAATTAGACTTTTGGTGGATATCGCAAAGCACTTTGAATGTATTATTTTCTTTATGTGCGTTTATTGATACTTTAGACCCTATCATGTATTAATAATGTCGGTTCACAGCGGTTGAAAGAGGATTGAAGTAAGAAACAAAGGCACTAAAGTGACTTTAATTTGTTAATTGCACACAAATCGCTTAAAACCGTTATTGCAGACTTGTGAAGTCCATCTTGGAGTCAGTCACGCCTCTTGTGGCCTTTCGTTTGAGGGCAACTACAATTAGCTTTATACCAGGGTCCATCACTGTGTTGTCTAGATCATGAGACAATGAGAACAGTCGTTTTTCCATGGTATTCGTAGGTAACCTTAGCGAAAACGTCAAAAGTTACCTTCAAATAAATCAATTTGGACACAAATTACTCAGAAACCAGAAGGTCGGTAAACATTCAAAATGAAGCACACATGACAGTTGACAAATCCAAGTATATATCCCTTCTAATCTTCTTTGAATCTGATTTTTCTTTCAAATGAGCAGACCGTCGTCTATTTCAGTACATATTTTTCAACAATTAAGCCGTATTCAGTTTTGCATTGTGGGCATGTATGTGAATTCGCAACTTTCATTGACATATGATTTGATAGCAAACATACAGGCCTTCGTTATGTACCAATATGGGCATTGGCATGAATGGCGGTGTTTCACAATACTGTCATGATGTCAAATTGTATTCGTAGGTAACATTCGGTTACGAAATTTACCTCTGAATACTTGCTTTTATTGTTGACATCTCAGAAATGTTTAAACGCGGGCTATTGAAACTTGGTAGAAATAAAGAGTGTATTACCCTGCACCTATTGCTTAACTATTGTTTACTATTCTCTCAATTTGTGGAAATGACCCAGCTTTTAACATGTATTCGGAGGTAATGCATATTTTTACCAAACCTACCTTTGTGCCATTTAGAATTTCTGGCAGCTAAACACAATAATAAAGATGTCCGAATGCAATGCATTTCAGTATTGGACATATCAAAGCTTGTATCAATTAGCATTTATTAGTGATTTCCATTTTTTAAAGATATATCTAGTGCTATGAAAAATTGTATTCGTAGGTAATGTAAAAAAATACCACTCAAAAAATTATCACAAAAAATTCATAATTATGTACAAATATGTGAAACATTGAACAGGCAATCTTTGAATACACACCTTTCAGGAAATCAATTTAGATTCAATCCAATGACTTCTTTTCATAACTGATTTACATGTTTTTAAAAATACCTTAAGAAATATTTTGAAAAAATGGGTAAAAATAGCATGTTTTGGGGTCTCTGTGTCTAAGTTTTTCACAGAAGGGGTCTTATTATATATGGCGCTTGAAGCGTATGATCAAAGCGAATAAACACAATACAAAAACGAATGCCAATTGATTAATACTTTTAAGTTATAGCCCTGAACATGCCGTGTACACTTTTCGTTGGATTCGACCATATATGTGTAGGGCCTATGCATTTCTTACGCGCCTACTGCAGATACCGGTAGGCCTATGTGTACTAGTGATGAAGTATTGCATTGCTATCGGAAAAGGTTTTAGGCTATGCTAGTTTTGACCAGGTGGTGGTCGCTGTGCATTCTCTAAATTCAGTAAATTTCCATCGTCAACCGTGTAATTGAATGTGATTATTTTGAAATTTCAAAACGCTTGAAATATCACAAACAAATAGGTCTATGTTAATAAATAATATAAATACAAGCTAAAACCGTTGGGGTTCGATAATGAACCCCACAAAACTAACCAGTATATGGAAAATGCCATACGGCCGGGCGGTTTCACAAGTTGCCGGCTCGATCATGCGGGCGATCATGCCACTCGCCGCCTGGTTTTGGCGTCGCTTCAACACTTCAAATAAAAACAGATATAACTGAATAAAAAACTGAATCTGTAAAGTTCCCCATAATAGAAGCTTAAATGAAATTTCAGTCCTTAATTAATACAGGGATGACGTTAACAAGTGAAAAATATTGTCACGCCTGGTAGAAAACGCTGCTTAAAAAAGTTGATTTTTACGTGCTTTTCAATGGAGAAGTTATTTGGTGGTTTACGCCCTTAAACACCACCTGAAAACGCCGCCCCTTCCACCCAATTTTACGCCCAAAATTACCAATAATATTGATTGAATTGTTTGCATTCCATTCGGTTTGGGAGGGTTGCTATTCTTGAGAGTAGTTAGCCCAATTGGGCGACTTTTAATATTTTCGGAGACTTTTGACTTTTTCCTGAGGACTTCCTGTCCTATAATATCCAATAATAAGGAAAACATTTAGCAACTTTGTGGACAACAGCTTCCGTAACTTCTTATATTTACCTGTTCCACAGGAATTAAATTGGTGAAATGAAAAATTGGGCGACTTTTTGACGATTTGACTCGCGATTGTGGCTGAAATTTGCCCGGAAATTTAGTGGCAATCCTGCTTCAATACTCAAGCTAAGCTTACATAACAGAACAGCGGCGTCCAGTGGTAGCAGGTGGTATTCAGCAAATACGGAAGAAAACACCACCAAAAATACAGAATGGCTAAATTCCAAGCAGAAGGCGAGAGTAAAAACATCTACCATCTAAAAGAAGACGATGATGGTGCTAGTGTAAGTTTTGGAATAGCGTGTTGTAAAATAAAGAAATTATCATCAATTCAATTTCAACTAGCATGAGTGACTCTGAGCCATGACTAGCTAGCATGACTAGTGAATTCAATCAACCACATGGCACATGACTAATCTAAAAGTAAAAAATAATTGAAGTTTGTTCATGATATCATTGATATGTTCAGGTGCGGATCCAGAGGGAGGGGGGGCGGAGGGGGCGCGCGCCCCCCGTAAAAATAGCAAAAGTAGGAAAGATGGGGCTTGGGGCCCCCCGTAAAAACGAGAAAAGGGGAAAGGAGAGAATTAAGGAGAAAAAGAGAAGAGAAAGGTGTGAAAAAGAGAAGAGAATGGTTAAATTGCGCCTAATTGAGTATTCATTTTGCAAAATTTCCCCCTCAGATACCCCTACGTATGCGTAAACAACTGGCCATTTTTGCTTTTACACTTTAGGCCTATAACTATATTGTTTTAAAGGGGCATTTCATGATCCACAGCCTCATCCCCCCACTTTTCCCAAAAAAGTTGAGATTTTTACACCACTGGATACCTCTGGCTACATAATGTTTATGTACCAAATATTTCTTGCAGATTAAAAAAAAAAAAAAAAATATCGCCAAATTTGAATTTCGTTCTGGTGCCGACACCCCCCCTGCGTCGCGCAAGCGCGACGCGATGCCCGCTTCGCGGCTATATGGTACGTCCCCTCTAGAAATCTCATGTATTTTGCGCCCCGTATTTTTTTCTAGCTCTGGATCCGCGGCTGTCATCATGGCATGCAAGTGTTTTGAACTAGACTGCGAAACTCAGTCCTCAATGATAGTCAGTCATTTATCTTTTGGTCGTTATATGACTATCATTTGAGGACTGAGTTGTTATGATATATCTTCCGAGGAGCAATTTCAGACAATAGCTGGGGATTAGTGGGGCAGAGGTTATCTATTGAATCCTTTCATGACCACTGAAGCATAGTCAAGTCTGCCAAGGACACTCGGCACAAATTGAAAGACCATGTCAACTCTCGACAAAAGACTGCATGCATGTCAAAGGTCATATGACACCAATTTGGTGTTTGTTTTACTTATGCTCCTCGAAATTAGTACCTTAAGGTCTATGTCTGGGGCCTATTTCACTAACGTAAAATTTGGCGATCATCGCTAAAGCCGTTCATCGCTAAATATCCATCGCGGCGGCGATAGCGATGAATTTTACCTTTCACAAAAGTCATCGCGAAGTTTTGCGATTGCGATGACAAAAAATTTTGATGAACGAGCCTATCGCTAACAACAAACCAAGATGGCGGACAGTCAACCGGAGGTTATTGCGGTAACCGGCAGCGAAATAAAGCAAAACAAGGTAGGAAATGAAGCTTTAAAGTATTTGTTTTTATTGTAAAAAGCAGGCACGAAAGGGGTGGAACTAGGGAATTCGTTTGCAAAGGTTAAATTAAGTAGTTTCTTGTAGTGTGAGCTTAATTCATGTATGTCCAAGTGGCAATCATCGTGTCAATACAGTTTTACACGCAATCCAATGCATGAATTAGTTCCAGTAACTGTAACTCAGTAATCTTGATTACATTCATGCATTATGACATTATCAAAATCAAAATCATGTCGATGCTGCTCTGGCACATCCCAAGGTGTAAATTTGTGAACACGCCACCATGTGTTGACTAATTTGACCTTTGACTTGAAGGCTCTGACCTCCCTTCTCTCGACAACTTTCTACTTGAAATATAACGAAAAAAAAAAGTGCTCCTGAAATAATTGCTTTTACAAGAAAACAAAAAATGCAGTGAAGTTTCTACAACAGCGTATGGAAAGCTTAAAGTTTAAAGCTACATATTAGACATGATGTAGGTGTTGAGTTTATATGACATATTTTATGGGCCGATGAAGAAGGGAGAAACTTCTTTTGCAAAACAGACCTAAATATTTAGCGCAGCATGATGCATGTATTTGGGCCCCAGTATAAATGTCAGTATTATGTTAAAGGATAGGACTTGCTCGAGAAACAATAGCTATGAATTTGCTCACTGATGCCCTCGCATTTGTAGCTAGTGTCCTTTCGTATCAGAATGTAGTCTGTAAATAAACCAGTGCCGTACTATTACGCTGACTTCCGTATTCGGCGAGGAGGACGATTTCGACCTCCTGGTTTGTTTACAAACAGAGAGGTAGATAAAAGACCGTTCCGCTTGTCCAAACACTCAAGTATCAGAAGGATGGTCCACAATAGCGTGATTCACGTAACATGAATAGGGATTAAAAAGCTGTCACGTAGAACCATGTGCTTCTATTGTCCAATTTGCCATCAAGATTTCATATGGAAACAGTTCAGACCCAGTACAGGATCATGTCAGAAATTATAATTTTGTTCTGGGTCTGATTATTCGGACTATAAATAAACATGTAAATAACACTGTATACTTATACTTATGCACAAATCAATTGCAGTCCCTGTCCCCAGGGGTGGGGACCTACCCGGGGATGTAATTTTGGAAACTGTTACAATCATGTTACAGTCCCGGCTTAGTCCCCGCAGGGCGGGGCACTATTTCTGTGTACATCCCGGGTACATCCTGGCCAAGTCCCCACCCCTAGCCCCGGGCACCATGTTCGAAGTCCCCACATACTCCCTGGCCCTAAGGGGCCGGGACAGGCTATCAATCTCCTGATTGCGTCGAGCAAGAACATCATCAACTTGCCGATCGCCATAGTTCTTCGCACCGCATTGCGTCTATCGTTGATGATGAAAATATTTTTAACACTACGGTACTTAAATTGTCTGTACATTGTAGGTCTGTATTTCGCCAAATACGAGCAGTAAAAATCTCTGAAGAGCCTTTAATATTTTTAATGCGTATCGAACTTTTTGAAAAACATACTTTAGGACAAAAATTCATTATCCGTACTCCCGTATTCTTGACCATTTCCGTACGAAATACAGAAAAATCGTAGGCCTACTATGGCAACCCTGGCTGTGTTGTCTGCTTGTCTGCCACTGTCTGAAAAATAAAACCATGTGAATCGGTGCTCCTATTTTGATAGGAAATGAACCAAATGGCGATCACCTGTATTTCACGAGCCCAAAACTAAATTATCGAGAAACGTGTATTCCCCGGGTAAATCGCTAGAACAGACGAGTGTTTCCCCCGCATACGACCCGGCACAGTTGTGAGTACTCTTCTATTATGTTCCGGGTACACTCAGTGTTGTTAAAAATATTAGATTCCAAACTATACCATGTATCACTCACATATCCAACCAAATTTTTTTTTTTCCAGAGACACAGCCAAAATGGGAAGAGGAGGAGGTGCTGATATTGGCGGCGTGTGTGAAGGACAAGACGGGGGAGTTATTTGGGAGTGCAGGGGGTGCGGGGGGGGAAGTGAAGAAGAGGAAAGCTTGGAAGGCGATATCAGAGGTGTTAGGGTCAGCAGGGTACAGCAGGACGTGGGAGGTGGTGAGAAAGAAGTGGGCAGATGTGGAGTATAAAGCGAAGAAATAAAAAAGAAACAGATTAGAAGCAAATGTAAAAAAAAAAAAAAAAAAAAAATTAAACAAAAAACAGTGTATAGTATTAGTATAAGGCCAAAGCCAAAAATACTTGGAAATTTGAAAAACATTTTAATCCATTTCAATTTAGCTGATTGTATTTACGATATTTCTACTTGTTAAAAAGAAATAACAGTCTAGGGCACTACCGTAGACTTCGATCAAAATAAAATATAGGGGTAGTGTGTTGCCATGGTAATTACGAAGAAACAGATGTGATGGAACGGTTTGATAGATTCTGTTTTTTAGTATCAAAGGGCCAGTAGAAATACATGTGTATGTGGAATGTGTATGTGGAATAGGGATCATGAAATTGTTTGGTCATCAGAGAGGTTACTCTATTCACTTATATATTTGGGTTCTCTGCTTCCAAAAGACAAATGACAGCCATCAATGTTTTGGAACATTTACAACATTAGATCACGATGAGATTCAGAATATCCACTTCAACACTTGTTTACATTGTAAAACCACAAACAAAATAGTTTCCATTACTCCTATCATTTTGAATATGTTCAATCGTATATTTAACGGTCAATTATGAATCTCTTGTCTCCATATAAGCTAGTCATTTATTCAATAAATGGTTTTTTTTATTTTAGGAGGGGGGAAGCAGCCGACGGAGCATAAGGGACTGGAGGCAGTATTAAACGCTTTGCCTGATGAGGTGACAGAGGGTGTTGTACCCGCAGGCACATGTGAAACCATACCACAAATACAGGTAAATTATTTATATGAAGTCGAAAACAATTGACCTTCATATGAGGTTAACAATTTACAAATTAATTCACATTTTCCATACAGCAAAGACAGTTGAGTTAAGACACACCTTATAATTTATTTAATATTATTCTGGGGAGTACCCTTTTCAGCCAATATGTGTATTGTGAAGGCTATAGGCTTGAAATAATACACAGGAGACATTCAGTTGTGTTATGCAGTAATGGTTTAATCAGTTCAGAGCATGTGTTGTTACGGTTAGACCAGTTGAGTCAACAGTGATCCAAGTTGGTCATCAAAAGTAATAGGGGTTGGGCACAGAAGCTCAACAGTATTTTGATAATAAACATCGCAGCCAGGATCAGATCCCACCCTGAGATTTGTACAGGTAATCTGTGAAAATCTGCAGTAACACGCCGCTAGTCCGATTTTCACAAAGTCCCCTATACTTAGGGGTGCGTCAGTCTGAAAATGAAAAACACTGCCCTAGTCTAAAAAAAAGCATGCGCTAATTCGAAAATGAAAACCACTGCAACAGTCCGACACACAGTTTGTTTGAATCTGAAAACCACAGCTCAGATCTGAAAAATTCTGCGGTAGTCTAAATTTAAAAATCATTACGTTTGTCTGAATTTGAAAAACACTGCGCAGTGTTTGCTAAATTAGTACTAGTGCAGTGTTTATCAGATTCGGACTAGTGCGGTATTTTTTAGATTCGGACTGGAGCAACGGTTTTCAGTTTCGGACCAGCGCAGTGTTTTTGATTCGGACTAGCTCGGTCGGACCCGGTCCCATAATCAGTGCATCCGCGGTATTCATGCTTGTCGGTGAACTTTAAAAACACCCCCTTTTGCATATCATTTCGCGAAGTTTTCAGGGGAAATACACCCCTTTTTTTAGTGATATCGCGAATTATTTGCCCTTCAACAATACCCCTATTTTCGCTCAAACGCGAACGATATTTCTAATATACCCTTTTCTGGCAGAAACACGTAGGGTTTGCTCACAGGCCCATGGCTAAATCATAGGCCTTCAAAATATGTTTTTGAAGGCTATTAATACCGCCTATGGCTAAATGCGACATTTTGATGAAAATAGGCCTACCCTTTTTTTTTTTTTTTTCGCGAACATAGTTTGAAAAAACACCCTTTTTCTTGTGTTTCATGAATCGCGTTTCTTCATCTGAAAACACCCCTTATTTCGCGAATTTTTCGACGAGCATGAATACCCGCAGATGCACGGAGTGCGGGGACCGGGGTCGGACTAAAGGTTTGTTTTACAGATTCGGACTAGTGCAGGGATTTTTAGTTGCGGACTAGCGCATTTGGTTTCAAATTTGGACTAGCAGCATGTCAGACTAGCGGCATGTCAGACCAACACCCTATACCCACTCAATTCTCCATGAGTACAGAAATAGACACTGCAGAGGCTCAAACCCTCTATAAAACACTCACCACATAGTCTAGTAGCACCTTACCGATTGAGCCAACTGAAAGTAAAAAAGTTATCATATTATTTATTTATCTATGCATCTTTACCAATCCTCTTTATTTATTTTACCATCAGACTCTGCCTGAAGATCAAGACATTGACAATGTAAGTTTAACATGCACTTCCCTGTTTGTCTTTTTAATAGCTTTAATTAGTTTCATGGACTTGGTTTATTTGTGGTTTTCAGATGATTGGCAAATAAATGAATATAGTCCCATATGGAAGATATATCAAATCCTCAGTCCAGAGCTGTTTGTCTTATGCTGATGTCATTCATTCCTGCCGCTTTGGCCACTTTGAAGATGATTTTGCTTCACTGCGTAGTCGCACCAGAAACGCTAGCTGTGACCAGCGGCAAGCCTATATATTGATCACTCGACCACTTTGCTCAAGCGGCAGCATCGCTGGGAGTTGAATTCAAGTCAACTCGGGAGCGGTGCCGTTCTGACATATGAGAACTGACATATGAGAACTAGATGAGGCTTAATCCTTGCTCTAAATGGATCCTTAAACAATCATCCCAAAGGCCCCAGTTACTTTTTTGGCAAGTGGGAAGGAAAGAAGGATAAAACTTTATTTCTTGGATGCAGTTTTGAAACACCGACCCTTCAGTAGTGTTATTTTAATGCATTAGAATAGGAATTGAATTAAATTTGATTTTGGCCATTTTTCATTTGAATTCAATTAATTAAATTGAAATGTTTTTCAACTCAGTGCATTGAATCAAATTGTTTTATCCATTCATTTCAATTCAATGTGATTGAATCGAAAATGCATACACATACAACATAATCAATTATGCCATTTCACTTGTCAGTTACATAAACATTCTCCCTGAACTGCTTTTTGTCAAATGCCCGATAAAATGTATCAGTGTTGGTAATTATATATGAATTGAATTTAAATGCTGTGAATTGGAATTGAAATTGGTTAGCACTTAGCAGTTAATTTTGATGCATTGGATATTTGAAAATTTATCTAAACGAAAAAATAGGAAGGAAATGTTGAAGACTGTGAATGGGCAACTTTGATCTCATTATTTGGATTTTTTTTGTATGCACGACTGGCAGAGAAATACTGTAGAGAAAAAACATACTAATAAATAAACATACTATGCACTTCACAGGTACATGAGCTACATGTGGATAAACCAGGCCCAACAACTAGTCGGAAGAGAGTAAGAGTAGTGAAGTATGATTCGACAGAAGTTGAGGTGAGTTTCTAGCACAGAATTAAATCCATAGAACCAGGACTCAACTGCCATCTTGATACATGCATGGGGCAAATTTGGTTTGTGTTTTGCTCGAAATTCATCCGAAATCAATCGGTGCTTGTGTGCAATACTAGTTATACGCTTCATTGCACGGCGCATTTTGTTTGTTTACGCATATGGTCAGCAAGGACGCAAATAAGCCTACTCTCAATTTTTCCCCATAATTGACCGCTCTATTTTATGTGGCGGTATTTGCCCTTTGCGCGGATCATCCACCATCTGGCTTCCAAAACAAGGTTTTCCCTGCAAACGCATGCGCATAAAGTGCATTTTAGTTTCTCTCACTTTTTTAGCAATGTGCCCAAACACTTTTTGCAAAGGGTATGTTGAAATTAAAATGGGTGTTTGACAGGCATAGGCACAATAAAATTCCCTTCGATCATGCCACTGTTTTCCCATGAGGCATGGGTACACGCAACACACACTTTGCAGGTAGAGCCTTGTTTGAAGGTGACCGTGCAATCGGCAAATTGGGAGTCCTCTGGTTTAAATCCTGTGGTTACTAGTCATTTTTTGCCATGTGTCACAATTTTTGATTATGTAACATGCTCCCTTATTTAATACAGCAATATGTTCCTTTGATATTCTATTCTATAAATTCAAGTTTGTGACAAAGGTAAAGCACATGGACAATTAAAAGTTATTAATAGGCTAACCAATTTCTTCATATAACTGATCATTTTAGTGATCAAAACCTTTAATACCATTATTTTACAGTTTACATGGTAAATACATTGAAATTGTTTACTCATATAATGAAGAACCACAGGAAAAAGCCATACACAACTTATGCACACTCTGTTTACACTCCTATAAAAGATGATGTTGTGATTACTGATTATATATGACATGATCAAGAGGAATGAGTCGGATGTCGCTAATATTGTTTTTGAGATATTAGCAAAAACAGTGTTCAAATTCTTTTGTTTTATATTGTTTTCAGCCATTGGTAAATTGCTCATAACTTGGTAACCAGATGTCCAATTTTGATGGGGCTTGCATCAAAATGTTGCATTTATAAACTGCCTGAACATGATGTAAAAACTGAAAACTGCCGACATGTGACTCATTCACCTTGATCATATCACGTATGTGTAATAATTTGTGCTGTTGTCAAGATGATTTTTCATTTAGAATAATTAAATTAAAATACAGATGTTGACAACAGCACTGATATAATCATACCATGCAATATACTTTTCTTACTTGCAGTCACAGTCATCACAGTATCTAGAAGTGGAGAAGAAAAAAGAAGAAGAAGAAGAAGCAGAAGAACATTTCAAAGAAGAAAGACGAGGGGTCACCTTATTAGAGATGAACAGGGAAATTCAAGAAGTTGAGAAGAGGAAGCTAGAGGTTCAGGAGGGTATCCTGGGGCTTTGCTGAGCATTGATGCCACCCTGAAGAAGCTGTTGCCGCAAGAAACAGCCATTGATCTTTTCAATCAAATGCAGACTGAGCAGTAGACCCAGGCCCTTAAGAGCAGTCTGTAGTTGATTGAAAATAAATAGCTGATTGTTATGGCATAAGCTTTTCAGGGTTGCATCATGCTCAACAGGCTTCCTGTACAAAATAAATTTTATACTTAAACACTTGAATATTCTTGCAATCTAGGTAATTCCTTGTGAAATATAGGATTTAATTTGATTATAATTTGGTATACTTCTGATTAATATATTTATTTGAATTGAAGTGTTTAAGAATGAGAATATAGGTATTGTTTTTAGCCGCTGTCGTGCATCTATCGTCTCATATAACATGCGTAAAAACAATACCTTTATTCTCTAATTATTTCAGTGTAATGTGTGTGTAAATGCTTCTTTGGCTAACGCTAACTCCTGCAAGATTTGTACTTGCCGACCGCACCATGCTCTTTTCGCTGTGCGTTTTTAACATGTAGTGCGTGTGACGCGAAGCATTGACCCCTGATGCCACAGATTTGGTTTGTACTTCTATGAGGACAAACTGTAGTCCACAGAATTAGAGAAGGAGTCTAGAACAGGGACTCGACCACCACCATCTTGATACAGGTAATGGAGCAAGAATTGGGGTATTCGTTTTCCCTCGGAATGCTCGAGGTAATCATTGTCATGCAAGAGCGACATGGATCATGGGCGAAATTGAGAGACGCACTTGATGCGACCTGCACGCGATTCCAAGGCGCTAAGGATGGATGAGGCGCAGAATTGATTTTGTTTGTCTCCGCGCACCGTTTGGCAAAGACCAGAATACCCCCAATTTTAGCCCCATAGCTGACAGAGGCGATTATGCGTGGCAGTATAGGGAGTCCTTCTCTAATTCTGTGACATAGTCTGATGTGTTTGCGTATCACTCATGGAGTAAAAGAGTGTACCTCCACATTCTTGCGCTATGAGCACAGCTTAAAATCTGCATATAACATGTTGTGCCAAAAACATGTGTTTTGCAAACCTTTGTAACATTCAAGCTTATCAGTACTCTTAGAATATTATCTCTTTGATTCCTTGATATCAATATATCTTACTCTACTTCTCTGATTTACAGCATTCTGACATTGTTTTGTATGTAAATTATACTTTTTCATATTCATAATGGCTTGCTGACATTATGGATATACCAATCAAAGTAATCTTTGAATCCAAGTAAATTTAGAGATTCAATCATGTTTCACCGTTGTTCATCACCGATTAACAACGATGCGTGCGTGTCCGCCCAAGCAAAATAAACAATGCAGATGCGCCAGACGCGAGCTGTTAATCGGTGATGAACAATGGTAAAACATGATTGAATCCCTTTCAACAACGAAAACAAGCTAAAGATCGTATAATTCACATGATAATCATGAGGAATGTCAGTTAATCATTTACAGTCAGCCTTACAAAAAGATTGGTTATTTCTGTTGATATCAGCAATAAAACTGAATAAAACGGCAATCTTTATCCGATACTTCCAAAATACTTAATTCAACTTGTAAGCATGATACGCACACAGATTCCTATCATCATCATCATCATCATTACGCTTACTGTAAAAGTGTGGATTCATCACGAATTAACAATGGTTGGCTCGTATACAAAAGTATAGGAAGAGTTGTTGAATATCAGATGTAATATAGAGGCAAACAAAGCAGTGCTATGCGCAATGATTCAAAAAGAGGCTATGTACTTTTTTCTCTTTGACTAAGAATTTGGAAATTTCATATACCTTTATGTATGAATCTATGGAGAATAAGATGTACCAAACTTGGACATTGAGATTTTATTATTGTTCCTATTCATTGTGGGTGGATAAGATCCGTAACACGTTGCCTGGCAATGTTTCCTGGGATGTTGGCTGGACCCTCATACTCCGAATTTCAACTTCCACAATTGGTGCTGTCTCCCAAGGTATGGGTCGCTGATTGTCTTCGAGATATTAAATAGCACCACACAGGCTACAATAACATTACATGCACGTTCTGGCGCAATGCGCAACCCTTTCTCAGGCATGGAAACTTCATCTTCAGTTGTCCATTGGTCTGCTCTATGACAACTCGTCCATGGCGATGGGCACTGTGCACAAAAATGTAGAAAACAATTTTAGTTAATACAAGGTATTTTGTCTACATTTGAAAGCACATCCAAAAAAAAAACTATGATTTTCATTAACGATGCATATTCATACGTAGCGGTAAACATAAATTGAAAGCAAAATAATACAGTTTCTACGCTACTCAATTTGGTACAACATCTGTGGCGTCATCGGAGGTGTCCTAGTACTGCATCACTATCAACAACAATCTTATAAGATAAATAACATCCTCTGAAGATGCCGGTTGACTCAGTGAAAGCGCTCCGGTGAGTGTACCAAATTGAGTAAGTATTATTTTGCTTTCTATGATTTCCATTGTAGACAAGACACGTCCCCTAAGGGGTGAGGCACTCTAGAATATACTGTACACATGTAATAAAAGTGAAAGCTTCGGGTGTTTTTTTTTGCAAGTAGGCAAAACATGAACACAAAACACGAACACTAAAGCCATGATTTTTCTGTGTTACAAAATTTAAATTCTGTGTTACAAATCGGACGATTCTGTGATTTTCCGTGTTACATTATAAAGCACTGAAAAGTGAATACAAGCATGTTTTAAAAGTGTAATTTGTCTTATATAATTAAAAATGTTGTTAATTCAATTATAAGAGCTGTATCGGTCAGAATCTTGCATCGTAGGCCTAGAATTAATGCTAGAATGGATTGTTTAATGGTTGAATACTGCTAAATTATCACTTTTCTTTGTTTTCTTTTGCAAATCAACACAAAAGTTAGACATTTTACACAGTTTTTCACTATTTTGTGGCATTTTCAAATTTCCGTGAGCAAACCCCGAATTCCGTGAGTTTTTCCGTATCACAGAGAAATCATGGCTTTAACGAACAGACAGAAAAAATAGACAGTATATATTGGGGCTTTTAATGCATCATCTCTTTGCTAGTTGGGTAACATTCACGCTTCCTAAGCCAGCAAGCTAGCTCTACTACTGTGGATCCATTCCACCGATTTATCTTTCTTGGTGATGTATAATGTGAAATTCCAAGCACTGGAATAAAGGCCTAATTGGGCTTAAGCCTGTTGGCTTAGGAAGCCTGACCAATAGAATAGCCATGTTTCGAGAAATCTGCCCTAAGAGTCAGGACTCTGAATAGGCCATATGTGACATGATCTGCTCCATGGGGGCCAAAGGAAGCAATTTTGAAAATTGAGTCGCTATCATATTCTGAAAACACCAAAGGTCTAACATACTTTATTTTAAAGTTACAAAGTTTTGTAATGTTTATTTTCTTATGTATTTTATTGTTTTTTACTCCATATTTTTGCCTTTATCTCAATTTCAAATTTGTTGCCTTTGGGCCCCATGGACCAGATCATGTCACATATAGAATGATACATAAATCTGTGATCATATTGATATTTACAAATGAGCACAAATATAGAGCATCTATTGCATTTATCACACTGCATTCCGATGAAATCAAATGTCAATTGACTTCTTTGAGCCGCAACATTGCCAAGATTTTAAAATTGTAATTTCAAAGCCTCACTGCAGAATGCTAACAAGTGCCCACACACTTTGAATGGAAATTTGCAGAGCATATTGTAAAATTATATATAGGTGTGTCTTTGATATTATATTTTAATGGTCTTATTCCAATATATTTAAAGTGTTTTAACATTGTAAATTAAAAATACATTCAAGTTACTCAAGTGCCATGATAATTATATATCAATATCTTTATCTATATCAATATGTTCATCTATTCCAATAAATTTGAAATGTTTTAACATTGTAAATTGAAAATACATGTTACTCAAGTGCCTTATATATCAATGTTTTATTAAAACTTTTAATGGTGCTATGTTTATTTATTCCAATAAATTTGAAATTGTAAATTGTAAATACATTCCAAGTTACTCAAGTGCCATATATATCAGTATGTTTTTATGGTGATATGTTTATTTATTTCAATAAATTTGAAATGTTTTAACATTGTAAATTGAAAGTACATTCAAGTTACTCAAGTGCCATATATGTATGAATAGGGAATGATTTTAATGATATTATGATAATCATAATAATATTGACAATTGACTGAAATATTACTTTTCATTTTGAATGTCAGTTAGTGCAATAAATAATAGTAAATAACATGTTGCTGTAGTTAATTGAGCTTTAATTTTGTGTTGCATTTCAATGGAATGGTTATTACAGATGATCTTACTTTTGAATATTGATAAGCCAATACACACCGCTTTGTTTACCATTCATAAATTGGATTTTTATCCCATAGGCTACATGGCAGGGAAGCACTTATATAGGTGACAAGCTTAAACTTAAGGGCATTTGATGAGAGAAAAATGTTTAAAATTAGATCTTTGGGTGAGAGATTTACAGAGCCCCAAAGTGACATGGAAGAAAAAAACTACCTCAGGGTCTGACTTAGTAACTCGGGGCCCCGACATAGTAATTCGGGGACCGAAATAGTACCATAGTACCATTTTTATAAATACCCCATAACCTAGTCCTTGCAAAGGTACCTTCCTCCTTGGTACTATTATTGTTCAGGCAATTTTGGCAAAAAGGCATATTAGGGTACCCCCTTGGCTCCCACAACTGCTAATGGCAGAGTTTGCATTTGAAATTGCCATGAAATTTGGACTAGTGAAGGGACAAGGATTGTTAATGAGTGCTCCATCCCCTTTGAATTTGAATTTACTGGAAAATTCATAATTTTTTCCCAAAAATGCATAATTTTACCTGAAAATATATATCATTGTAACTGAAAATTATGAATTTGACTTGAAAATTATGAATTTTACCTGAAAATTGTGAATTTTGCTGAAAATTTTGAATTTTGCTGAAAATGTTGAATTTTAAATGAAAATTATGAATTTTACCTGCAAATTTTGGGGATCCTAGAGTACTTGGGTCACTAGGGTACTTGGGGTCCATCAAAATTATTAATTAAAATTACCTGAAAATTTATAGGCCTAATTTTCCCCAAAAATTCATATTTTTACCTGAAATTTTTAATTTTACCTGGAAGTTATGAATTTTACCTGAAAGTTATGAATTTTACCTGAAAATTATGAATTTTACCTGAAAATTATGAATTTTACCTGAAAATTATGAATTTTACCTGAAAATTATGTATTTTACCTGAAAATCATTAATTCTACATGAAAATTATGAATTTTACTTGAAAATCATAAATTTTACCTGAAAATAATGATTTTACTGAAAATTGTGAATTTTAAAGGAAAATTAAGAATTTTACCCGAAAAATTTGGGGATCCTAGAGTACTTGGGGAACTAGGGTACTTGAGGGTCCACCAAAATTATTATTATCATTATTATACTGCTTAGCCATATATACAAAAAATTTAATTCCATACTTCCATGTCCTCAACTCTCCTCACTTTAAATCACAACTGGGGTATGAGCGTTTGGACAGTATTTATTTTGGGACATTAGAGCACATCAGACATATCGAATTGCATTCTGAATCTGAAGAATGTCATTCTGATATCAAATATTTTGATTTTTGAAATTAGCAATTTAATACACATTTATGGCAAATCATTAAAAATTGATATTTTTGATATTTAACAGTACTTGAAGTAAACTTTGTAAATCTGATGATTTATACTTAAAGTGTATGTAGGTGGGATGAAAAGCCGACGATCAATTGAAAATTTTGACCTTTTGTATTGAAGATATGGATTTTTTTTCCCAAAACACCAAAAAAAAATTGGTCTTTTGGGAAAAAATCCATATCTTCAATATGAAAGGTCAAAATTTTCAATTGACCGTCGGCTTTCCTGCTACATACACTTTAAGAATATATCATTAGATTTATATAATTTACTTGAGGACTGTTATATATCAAAATTTGAAAAATATCAAATTTTTATAATTTGTCATAAAATTTGTATTATATTGTGATTTTCAAAAATGAAAATTATTTGATATCAGAAAGACATGCTTCGTATTCAGAATGCAATTCGATAGGTCTGAGGTGCTCTCATGTCCCACAAAAAATACTGTCGAAACCCGATAAACGCTCATTTTAGATCCCTTAATACTTTGATACTCAGGATATAACAATGTCAATCTTTACTTAAATGTTTCATATCAATGCCAATTGGCAACAACAAAAACCCACTCCCTCAATTTTCAAAAAGCGTGGGGGCGTGAAGCGAATTTTTAATTTTATGTGGTCTAATCATCATCAACATGATAATAATGATCACTAATAATAATAATCACTAATAATAATAATGATCACTAATAATCATAATCATAATAATAATGATAATCATAATAATAATTATAATCATCATCATCATCATTAATAATCATAATAATAATAATAATCATACTTAAAATCATAATAATAATAATAATCATACTTATAATCATAATAATAATAATAATAATAACACTAATAATAATAATAATAATAATTATAAAAATAATAATAATAATCACTAATTATTATATAAAAACTTGAACAGAAATAGCGGGGCATTATTTCCAGAATCGCGTATTATGCCCTCTTGTGTCAAGTGTAAAGCCAAAAGTTATTTTAATTAGACTTTGCTTCAATCTCGTTCATTGGATGAAAGTTTTGAGATTGTGGAAAAGTCTCAAGAGGGCGTCGGCGATGTTGGAATACTGGAGCGAGGGGCGACACGAGGCCACGATCAGAATGACAGGGAGCGGATTTCTTTATGGAATCTAGATGCCAGTCAGTATGACAAATACTTAACATAACATAAAGTTATTACTATTGGGTGGGGTGCCCCTAGGTAGGCCCTACGTGAACGTACAAAGATGAACTAACAGTAGGCCTATATGGTTTTATATAGACCTATTGATTTCACTGCGAATATTTTAGGCCTGCATGCCATGATGCTGCAGTGAACCGTGATTATCATAATTTGGTGATCGTTTTCCTGCAACATGTTTAATATAAATACCCGGGATAATACCTATGGGTCCTATTAGGCCTACTATAATTATAGGCCTACCAAATGACGTAAGTCCTGCACGCATAAATTGTCGAAACTATTATTTGAATAAGCTATTTATTAATTAGTAGGACTACCCAGCAAACACAAAACGTTTTTAAAACATTTTAAACAGGTTACCTTTTGGGTTTTGATTTTGGTAAAAGCATTTTAATAACATTAAATGTCGGGTTATTATAAAGGTCATGAAAACGTTATAAAACGTTTTGTACGAAACCTCACTGCAACAATATGAAGATGATTTCAAAAATATTATTGTAAGTATTTTTGCAAACATTTTTACCAAATATTTTGTCATCATATTAATATAACATTAGGCCTCTGTTTGAATGTTTTATTAAGTTAATCAAAATGTTTTTAATGTTATGTAAGCGTTTTATATATACTTTTTATAGGCATAGGCCTATAACCCGACATTTAAACAGTTTCCGGCAACCTTTTCTAACCTTTTGCGAATGATGTTGAAATCAGTTTAATGTTTGCTGGGTAGGCCTACGGTAGGCCTATAGCCATGATAGCCTAATTAGTAGGCCCTATTTATATTCAAAGCATTAAAATTGTTCTTACTCATTATATGCTCGCTGGCCATCGTTGATTGGAGTCCTCACTGGTGTCATCAACCACCTGCGTTGTGGATACCCAGAGTCTCCCAGGAGACACCCTTCTAGACGACCTCTCTCCATCATCTCCCAAATGGCGCTATTCTGCAGGCTGCGGGAATCGTGGGTGGATCCCGGCCATCTGGAGATTACATTCAGGATCTTGTAGTTAGCATCACAAACCAACTGAACATTGATGCTGTGGGCGCCATGCCGGTTTACATATACATGTTCGTTTGGTCCATACGGGCAACTGTCGAGAGAGACATGAGTGCCGTCAACTGCTCCGATGACGCCTGGGAAACCGCAAAGGGTGTAGAAGTCCCACTGTTTCTGCCCTATTTCTGCTGCTGTTGTCGGCCACTGGACATGTTCATCTTTGATGTTGATGATTACGCGTTGGTAACCCGATGAACAATCCTGCAAGCACTTTCGCCTCGGACACTCCATGATGTTCAGATGTGGTGGTGTAGAAGCACCCTGTGGCATAAAACCTCAGGGCGAAGATCTGCGTTGTTGCATCAATGGAGTGACTCCTGGATGTTGCGGGTCGAAGCTGTGGCTCTAGCAAATCGATGACATGCATAACACCCCGTCGTGTAAATCGATAATATTTGTGCATTTTCTTGTCATGATAACTATCCAATGGATTCGTTCTGTCCCTGAAAACCTTCTCCCTCCGTAAAGCCCTTGCATTGTTAATATAAAGTAGATGAGCCGCCATTAAAACGAAAAAATCCTCCGACTTAGAGCAAGATAACGGATTGTAAACAAAAGCTAAAAAATAAAATGGCGCGAAATTTAACATGTGATACACTTAGCGATCAATTTACCTACCTTTGCGATTACCCAACGACTACAAAGTAGTCATCACAAACAATCCATCGCTATTTCAAACTTTGCGAGGACAAAATATCATCGCAAAGTGTTAGTGAAACCAATTTGTAAAATCGCTCGCTAAATTGCGACGGATTTGTGGTTTAGCGATCAATTTGGGTCTTAGCGATGATCGCAAGACGTTAGTGAAATAGGCCCCTGGTTTTGAACCTGTATGAACCATGTTAATGATGTTTCAATACTCATGAGTCATGACACTGACAGGCCTGTACGCAGGATTTCATTTGGGGGGTGCTGATTTTGAAAAAGTGGACTTTTAAGGGGGGGGGCGATTAGACTCGCTTGCCAGTCCTATATGCCATACTAGTCTATGAGTCTATACTAGGACTAGCTTACGCCATTTTGGATGTCAATGGGAAATATACACTTAACAATTTACGCAGGTGGGCGAGATGGCCGAGTGGTTAAGGCGTTGCGCTGCCGGGAGATATGTGACATGATCAAGGGGAATGAGTCACATGTCGGCCCTGGTCGAAAATGAGCTTTATATGTGTTTCTAAAGAGGACATTTAGAGCTTTCAGAAACTGAAAAACCCCATGTTGATATGACTTTTCTTTGTGAAGTTACGTCAATTTATCAATCGCTGAAAACAATATAAAACAAAAGAATTTTAATACTTCCTTTGCCAATATCTCAAAATCAATATTAGCGACATCCGACTCATTTCCCTTGATCGTGTCACATATGATCAACAAGGGTTCGAGCCTTGGGCTTCCTATGGTCGGGAATCGTTCAGTTATTTAATTTCAGAATTTAATTGAAGAATTTCCTCTCGCCCCCATACACTGCTTGGCACATGCAGATATAGGTACATGTAGTGTATGTGCTTCGTCCGTGATTCGGAAGTCACGTAAAGCCATTGGTCCCGTGTACAGGAAGAGTCAAACCCTGTGCACGTTAAGTGTCCAAGCTATTCGAAAAGAGAATGGGGACCATCCCTGGTTCTGACATCTGCAATCAATCCTAGGTTCCAGAATCGTGCACAGGTAAAAAAAAAAAACTGTGCACGTTAAGCCAGTGCGACAATACTCAATTTGAGGTATGCACGTATACATCCATATCAAAAGGATGCACTTGTCAACTGCTACATGTATGTGTCTCTTTTTTATAATACCAGACTCACCTCAAGTGCAGGTCACCTCAAATCATCCCAAAGTCATGGTTTAGGAATACAGAGAACATTTCTAAACCAGCATGTGATTTGGGGATATTTTCCCAGCTCATGAGCAGACATAACAAACACCAAATTGGTGTCGTATGACCTTTGACATGCATATGCATTCTTTTGTCGAGAGTGACATGCAGGGTTCGATTTACGTAGCAATTTTTAGCAAAAACCTTATAGGCGATGTTCTTAAAATAAAACATACATGTATATATCTATGTTTACATCAATTGTAGGCCTAAATAATTGCTACATTGTACAAGCTGAAATTTTGTCCAAAAGTTGTCCAAAATGGGGGAGCATTTTGCAGGCCTTCATTTTTGAAAGTTGCGGGAGCTCTGTTAATCACTCTCCTGGGTTTACTATTAAAAGGTGCTCAACAAGGAGCTCAATCTTTATTAAATATCTGTATTAAAACATGTAGGGATTAAAAGGAGAGCTGTAGGAGCTCTGGTGCAATTGAACTCCTCAAAAACGAAGGTCTGATTTTGCTCCACGACACCAGTTAAATCGAACCCTGTGACATGGTCTTTCAATTCATACTGAGTGTCCTTGGCAGACTTGACTATGCTTCAGTGGTCATGAAAGGATCCAATAGATAACCTCTGCCCTACTAATCCCAAGCTATTGTCTGAAATTGCTCCTCAGAAGATGTAAGAACTCAGTCCTCAAATGATAGTCATATAACGACCAGAAGATAAATGACTGACTATAGTATGAGGACTGAGTTCTGCAGTCTAGCTCATGAGCTCATCATCCCATCTTCGTGTCATTATTGCCATGATAGTAGCCCTGGCGAATCCACATCCACTACACTCGGGGAAGAATGACGAGAGCGTCGGCCCTGTTAATGAGCGACATACGCGGCTCTTTGTGTGTCCTTCAAGGGCGCATCGTCCAACATTTGGACACATAATAATCGGGTTGTGAGACGATTAATTCAGCCAATCAGAACTCCACCAGGGAACCTCTATTATTATCGGGAATTGCCTGTCACACATGATCGCACACAAGGTCGTAGGCAATTGGTGGGACCTCATCTGCCCAGAACATATTGACCCAGGTCAGCATACCGCCATATCCTTCCCGACAGGCTTAGTAGCCAAGTCCGTATAAGAGTGGAGTGGATCCACACACTATGTACACAAATATACATTTGGCCACATTTTATTATACGAATTTATTAAACATGGTAACAAATGTTCTCTAGCAAATCGGTTATACGGTGGAACTGGTAGGCATATTATAAATTCAGGATATTAAATATCTTCCTGACCAGCCAGACCTGCGCATGGTCAAAGACGAGGATAGACGAGTATCAGACCGACGCATAAACTGGCTTAGTCTCCACATCAGCCAGTTTGGTTCCGCCCCTCCACAGGGAGCGTAACCTGTGTAGGAGACTCGGTCGGACCTGGTGGGACCTCATCTCTCCCCATCGATTGAAAAATTGTGATCTATAATCCCCGACATTGCTCTTATGAACTGACATCCACCTGACTCCACTTCCATGTTTATACTCTGCACGCTCTCAAAATGTAAACAACTGCCATTCTTGACTGTCATTCTTCTCTGACAAAAACTGTACTTCAAATTTCAACAGCCACTGCCACGCATGGCTGAATTTCATTTTCATCATTGCCGACTTTGCATGTTTGATCTGATCAAAACAAGGTGGCATGCACACAGTATTTTTTATGTTTTTATAATTTTTTCTTTCGCCAGGATAAATACAGGGACATGATCAAAAGCAGCGATAAATTGATTATAGTAGACTTCTATGCTGAGTGGTGTGGACCATGCAAAATGATTGGACCAAAATTTCTGGTAAGAAATGGCAGCAAGAGCCTTCCCTTGATTGGAACTTTTTCCCTGTCCGTCCCTTTCCTCCCTTGCTCCTATCCCTCAGTTGACAGTGAAAACAGTTTATATGATGAATGCATAGAGGGTCAGTGTTATTACCCCCACCTGGTAGGGTTGCACAATTGAAATCAATTATCAAATTTTTAAGTTTATACCATTTTTGATAAAAGTAAGTTAATTTCTTATGCCTGTGTAAGATGATCAATTCAAAATTGCACATTTCAGAAATGATTGAAGATCTGAATCATTTAAACTCTAATCTCATCCATGGGTACGGTCAAACCCTGGTGATTCAATCAAATCTTTTTTTTTAAATGCAATCTTTTTGGTAATGATAGCTTTACTCCATTAGAAAAATTTATTTTTCATAATAAAGAGAAACGCGAATCCGATTCATATTCATTCTCTGAAAATAACCCTTATTTTGTGTTTTTCTGGTCACCACATGTGTACAATATGAATTTGAGTGACTAGCCGACCCCCCGGACCACAAAATTGGCAAAATAGGGGTATTTAATTAGAACTGCCAATGAAATTTGACACTGAAATCAGCAAAATAGGGGTATTTAATTTGCACTGTCCGCAAAATTTGGATAAAAGGGGTACTTGAGAAAATTGATAAGGGGTGTTTGAAATTCTAATCATTGAAAAGGGGTGTTTGAAATTCTGGCCATTAAATTAAAAGTACAAAAAAGGTGTTGTTTTTGGCCAAATTTTGTCCTTGATTTTGCATGAAAAAGTGGGGTAAATTTGATGAAAAATCATTGCAAAGGGGGTCTTTGAAAGATTTGGTAACTGCATAACTCTCATGGTTGTCAACTTTTGTGTTGAGTTGGGGGGCCGGGCTAGCCGATAATTTCAGTTTACAGCTAAACCACAGGCTATTAATTTCTTACATTTGTATATTTTTTTCTCATTTCAGGAAATGGCTACAGAATTTCCTAACTGCATATTTGTTAAAGTAAATGTAGATGAGTTTGAGGTAAGTGACATTGCCCTCCCCCCCCCCATATTGTATCATTTCCAGAAGAAATAGAATTTTACAAAATAGGCACTTAACAGGTTTTAAGACTGTCAAGAGTAGTTTTGTTCAAAACCCTCACTTTAATATGAGATCATTCACAGTCACTTTAAAGGGTAACCTGATGCAAAAAAAAAAAAGGGGGAAGGGCTCCCTGAAAATTTGTATCCCTCTGCAGGGGCCTTTAAAAATCACCTCAATTTTTCTTGTAGAATAATTATGAGTGTATACTATTTTCTATGGGTTTTATTTTTACAGTCCATGACTTGACTTACATTCTTCATGGCCAAAGGGGGTGGGGGGGGTGGGGAGCTGAAAATAATTTTAGATCCGAAAGGGGGAGGCTGAAAAAAATGTGTGAATTTTTATTTTTGCAGCAGCAGCTCCCCCGATACAAGTATTTGTGAACGGCCATATAGGCTACTGAAAATATAATTAAAAACATTTGTCCAGAAAATATAATATTATTTGGAAATCTGCTATATAGAGATGCAATAAACCAAGCGGAACGGTATAACAATTGAAATGGCAGCCATGGCAGCTATAGTGATCTAGCATTTGTTTACTTATGACTTGTTTGATTTCTACGTACGTCAGTAAATTTCAATCCTAATCATAAAGTTGTATTGTGATTTAACCATGGATGTAGGTAGCAGGAATTGTGATGTCGCAGACAAATACTTGACATTCCTCCTGTTTATTTTGGGAATCTGCCAAATTGTAACTACTTTCATTTGATCATTTTCTGTTAATATTTATAATGTTTGTGTAATGGTTCCGATGTAAGGAAATCCTGTTAGAGTAGAGGAAACACGCTTTGTGATTAGCATGATCACTTAAAGCCATATTATAACATTTCTTTAAAAATAGATTTGTATTTATTTTCCATAAAATGTTAGCTTTTACTGTCAGATATATCCCCTTTTAATTTTGAGCCGAACAAGTGAGGTAAAGCAAAGAAAATTGGAATTTACTACTAGCGCTATTATGTGTTACTCCGGCGGTTGTAATACGGTACGATCCGGTGACGTATGTGTGTGTGTGTCCCGCACGCCGTGTACGTGGTATGTGTTATGAACATCGCATACGCGTTCGACTAATATTTCTATCGTAATAATAAAATGACGGTTCCAGCTGTTTATTCAAAATCTCAGATTTTGACAAAACTACAGCACCTAAAGTCTTTGTTTACTAAAGTACATTACAATCGTGTAAAAACCTGAATGTAAAATTTTGTTGAGGGCGTTCTCCTCGGCAAATGTTATAATATGGCTTTAAATGACCTCTGAAGGCATCAACTATAGAAGTTGAAAAACAATCCTTTTTCCTAGAAAAACAGGCCTGAGATTTTGATCCCCTAAACACGATTCATGTCCATTCTCTGAAAAGAAACCCTTTTTCATGATTTTCTGGTCACGCATGAAACTTGAGTGGCCCACACTGTCATTTGACAATTCCGTGTTTTGTAACTTGCATTTCTTAATTTATTCTTAAGTACATTGTATGTTGAAGCCAGTTAGTGAACACGACTGTCATACATGTAGTGCCTACAGAATATGTAATGACAATTTAAATCCAGAAACCCTGAATTGTATATTCAAAGATAGGCCAGAGTGATTTCAACAGAGATAAAAATGCAACAGATTTGGCTGAATCATGCTGACATGGGCCATTAATTGCCATCCAAGACTATTATTGCAATATTTTTGTGGCAAAAATGTTCACAGTTGAGAGAGAACCCAAATTTTAATTTGTGGCATGACATGTTTGCATAAGGATGACCTACATTTTCATGTAAGTGTATTCATGCAGAGAAAAATATTTGTGAGCATATTAACCCCCTGAGCACTACCTGCCGATCTAACATTGCCTCTGATTGGTCAATTACATGATAATCTTCACTTTAATCACCAATCAGAATGGAGCTTTGCAAATAATTCACCCCAATTTTTTTGCATGGTGAAATTATTCTAACTATGTTGCTGATTGGTCCAATTGATAATGAAAAGTTCTTTTTGGCCAATCGGCAGGTAGTTCTCATGTGATTAAAAGTATTTCATAATTCCTTGTCACAAATATAAACCATGACATCTTCAATTTTTCAAGCATGGTTGCACATGTTTTGTTAAGAATGTTTGCTTTAGGCATTTATTACCATACATATTTGTATTGTATGTCAATTGTCAAAACACGATAGATAAAGAGCAAGTTCAACAAACTTTTTTTTCTGTTGAATCATTTTACCATTTTCAGTGGTTTGTTTGTTTGCGAACTTGTTTTTCTCAGTGTGAATTGAAAAGGCCTTAATGTTCATCAAAATGGGGGGGGGGCACGTGTGTATACAAGTTGTATCTGCATGAAAAAAAAACACAGATTTGTGGTGGTTTTGAAAAGCCAACCATGGATTTGTGATTAGGGTCTCAAACACTCATTTCATGTACTAGAAGATGTGTTTTTTAAGGACGATCCTTGCTTAGGCCCAAAGCAAGGGTCGTCCTTAAAAACACATCTTCTACCATAAGTTAGGGTAGTTATTTTAAAATTACCTAAAGTCCAGAAACTTTTGGCCAATTTTAGTCCAGAAAGATCCATATAAGTCCAAACACATTTTAGCCTATTCAGTCCAGAAGAAGCTAATTTGAAGAGGTGTACTACGTTTTTGAGCAAAACTCACATCACTCAACACTTACTGATAATTTGCACTTAACAATCTGCTTTCTTTCCTTTGTAGGAAATTGCTGAGGAAAACAATATCAGCTGCATGCCTACGTTTAATTTCTTCAGGAAAGGTGAAAAGGTAAGTGAAATTTAAAAGACACTTTCCAAGATTTTGACTGAAGCATCATTCAGGGACATTGTATAGGAGCAGTACCCTGGCCAACCTACATGTAGTGATAAACCACAACTAAACTCCTCAACAAAAGTTTGGAAAGTTTTTTCAAGCATCTGTATCTCCAATTATTTGTGACATGTTCATATCGTGTTGCATATCACTGGATAGCTACAATACTCCCCTTTACAATGACATCCCATTTGAAACAATAACATTTTTCATGGCTGAATACACGCCTTATGAATGTAGTGGGGTCTCAAACAGAATTTGCCAAATTGACCATGTCTCTGTGCTTAAACAACGCTAACCTCACTTAGCGAATGGAAAACCCACAGTCAGCCACAATAGTCAGGCACCTTCTCCTCATGCTGCCCACCGACCTGGTTACACGTTACTGTGTGATGGAATTCCATTCTTCAACAAGGATTCGTCGTAGGTCATTCAATGTGGTTGCATATGGGCTTCTCTGGCACGCACAGCACGATCAAGCTGGTCCCACAAGTGTTCAATCGGGTTGAGGTCTGGCCCCCGGGTCTGGCTTGATGGCAGGCAATTTTGGCTCTACTCTCATATTCTGGAGGTAGTCGTTGACTACCGTGGCTATGTGGGGCGAGCGGTGTCATCTTGGACGATTGCATTAGGTCCCAGATTGTGAAGTTATAGATGCAGCTTGCTGCACAGAATAATGGTCAATTTGGCAAATTCTTTTTGAGACCCCACTACATTCACAAGGCGTGTACTCAGCCGTGAAAATGTTATTGTTTCAAATGGAGTGTCATTATAAAGGGGAGTATTGTCCATTGATACGCAAAACGATAGGAATATGTCACAAATAATTTGAGATACAGATGCTTGAAAAAACTTTCCAAACTTTTGACCCAGTCAGCTGTTAGCTCCTCGGTCCTGAAGGGAAATTTCAAGAAACTTCATTTTCATTAAAATACAGTGCATCCCTGACAGTTGAGTATTGCTGCACCTTGAATATTAACATGGCGAGGTGAACAAAAGTGTTAGTGATGAAATGTGAAGAAAGTTTTATTGTACAGTGCTTTGTGTGAGTAAAAATAGCATTGGCAAGCTGGATGCTAGCAAGTCTGTGGCAAAATGCTTCTACTGACAGAGCTGCAATGGAGGGATGGAGGAAGATCGTTCCATATAGCTTGATGGTAATGGAAAGAGTTAGCCAAAGCTCTTTTTATTCAAGCATACATCGATTATGTAATCCCCTAAGGCTAAAAAATTGTTAGTCTCAAAGCCCATGGCAGTTTCAAAAACAAATGCGGAATGAGGTGTTTTTTTTAAGATTGTTATTTTTTTAAAGATTTTTTTATAAAAGATGTCAATTTTTGAGTGTTCAAAAGTAGGGCCTACACAGAATAAAATTGTGATTGATTTACACAATAAAGTAAAGGTAAAGGAGACGATCCTGTATGAACTGATCAGAGTGCCCATCTCTCTTTCATTGGCAATTGGGCCAGACTCCTCCATGTAATGTTGCTATAGGGGGATCGCTATACCTCCTCTACAGCGAGTCTGTTACCTTCCCAGCATTTAAGAATGCCGGTACCCATTTAAACACCTGGGTGGAGAGGAGTAAACGGGATAAGGGCTCAACACAATGGCATCACCGGGGCTCGAACCCGCAACCTTTTGATTATGAGTCAGTGCCCGTTACGCTAGGCCACCGTGCACAATTGAAGTGCAAATATCAATTGTTTTATAGCTAAACAATGCGAGTATCGAATCAAGTAACTTTTCTTTCAAATTTGTCTCAGAATTTCATGATTTTATGGACAAAAATGCTGTTTCAACTGACATGGACACGCTATGAAAAACGTGCAGCGGCTTTTGAGACAACATTTTTGTAGCCTAATCATTCATTTCTGATTATTCCTTTTAATTTGTCTCATCATTTGTTCTTGTACAAAGATTAGGTGGATTCAAATGAAGTCTCCGGCAATCACAACATTATACCTTATATGTTAGAAAAATAATTATCAAGCACGAATTGTGTGGTTTTATTCAAAACAAACTCATATTGACCTTAAAAACAAATAAAAACAACCATCTCTCACCACACAATATTCAAATTTCCCAGGCACCGAAACTGCCTGTGTTCCAGTAACACAATGAAGGCTCATGACAATTAAGCACAAATAACCATGACGTCATTGCCTTAGACAATTTTGGCGCAGGATCTTTGAATATCACATGTTGAGAGCCGGCTGTTTTTATTAGTTTTTATGGTCATTGATATGAGTTTGTTTGAAATAAAACCATGTGATTTTTGCTTGATAATTGTTTTTCTAAATAAATCATAATGTTGTGATTGCCGGAGTGTTCCTTTAATGTAAAGAGCCCTGTCAGCAAAGTTTCATGGGGCTCCTCCAGAGGCGGAACCAAGATTTCAAGCAGGAGGGGGGAGACCCAGGGGGCTCTTCAAAATTTTTGTACAGGATAAGCCACGCACACATTCCAATGTTGACTTCCCACATACATTTTGTTGTTTGAGTTGTTTTTGCAACCCATAGTATAACATTCTTTTTAAGGGGATACTACAACCCTCGATAAATTTGTGTCTATTTTTGCATTTTTCTCAAAAACTAATAACACGGTGGTAACAAAAGTTATGTATATTATAGGGGCAAGGAATCCAATTACTACACTGGAATTTCAGTGACCCAAGACAAGTGGTTTGTTATTTATGATAAAAAAATAAGGTACCGCTAGCATGTACCTCGTTTCCTATCATACGAGGGGGTATCAACAAGTTTTAGAAATCGCACAGAAGTAAAAGAGCTATATCAATGAAATTTTGTCAGTGCAATCACTGGTCCTTATGTACACTATGGTGCAAAAATGGTCTCATAAGTATGTTTACTTTTTTTTACAGGAGCTAGATGTCACTACCTGCCTATGTTACCGCATAACCAGCAAAATGGAGAAAATTGAGGCATGTAGTATGATTAAGTTCCATTTTAAGGGTTACAGTGCCCAGAAAATCTGTGATGAAATAAAATTCCTTTTCCAAAGAGTGACAGAGACATATCACAATCACCACGAAGATAACTTTCATTTCATCATCAATTTTCTAGGCACTGCAACCCTTTAAAAGCAGGATCTTAATAATGCTGCTTGCCTCAATTTTCCCAATCTTGCAGTTTATGCGCAGTAACTGGGGCAGCGGGTTATTGGCATCTAGTGCCACCTGTAAAAAAAGTAAACATAGCTATGAGACCATTTTTGGACCATAATGTACATAAGTGATTGCACTGACAAAATTTCATTGATATAGCTCTTTCACTTCTGGGCATTTCTAAAACTTTTGATACCCCCTCAGATATACTGAACCGCTTGTCTTGAGTCACTGAAATTTCAGTGGATTCCTTGCCCCAATAATATACATACTTTTTTATTACCAGTGTATTATTATTTTTTGAGAAAAATGCAAAAATAGTCACAAATTTACCACAGGGGTGTAGTACCCCCTTAAAGAAAAGAAAACACCAAAATTTGCCCAAATTGTGCGCTTTTTAGACATGTATAGTTTCTTTAATTGTAACTGTTTCTACTCCTATGTCAATTTGTCATTGCAGATAAAAACATTCTCAGGTGCAGATGCGAAAAAACTGAAGGAACTTATAACGGAATTAGCAAGCAATTGATGTCAAATTTGAGATAAATATGCAAGCCTTGGGTCGTATCCTCTTCTTCTGTGATACAAAGTGGAATATGGGTGGTGCAAGGTCTCTTTATACAGATATGACTATGACTTCTTTTATAAAGTGCCTTTTTTTATAAAATTATGTGTAAAGTGTGAAAATAATTATCAAAGACTATTAACAATTAATCACAGATAGCTATACCTTATTCTCCCTAAATAAAGCCCCCCAGGCGTTGCATTTTCCAAAAGGGGGAAACATTAACTAGAGGTCTTTTTTACAGCGGAAATTCCCTTTGAAAACATCGCTAGTAGCATCTGGCGATGCTGCAGTGGTCTACAGACAATAAGGAATTTCTACAAATAATGTAAACAATGGCCACACACATGGATATCATGAAATCGAAGATGGCATCTTCGAAAATTACGGGTACTGCTTGGTATTTTGACAGAATTTATGGAAAAGTTTGGTTTAAAAAATTGGCGGGGCATTAATTAGAGGGGGCTTTTAATTAAAGAGAATATGAAGCACATTGTAATTATGCTGCATTGAAATTAGTCTGAACTTGCTGGTATATTTGGTATGAATCCAAAGAGGGAGTGTGAATTTCAAATGTGGTTAGTTGAATGGGTGACTCCATTTGAAATTCACACCCCCTTTGTGGAAGACTAAGGTCATGTCATCCAAAGGAGGGTCTGTGATTTTCAACCGGAATAGTCCATTTTGGGTTCCAGTTAGTAAATGTTCAATCCCACCCGTGTGCGAATCTCGTCAACCCTCTGCATTGTGGGTAACGTGTGGCCATAGAAATGTTGGAAGGTCTGTTCGTACAATTTATTCCAAAAATGCCATCAATTCTTTAAACATATTATTTATTTAGTCTTTGATGGCAAATTTTGTGCCCACTAAGGAACATCATTCATATTTGTATCTGGAGAGCAGGTGGTCATTTTGAACATATAGGTAATGGCCATGGGTATATTGTTTGAAATCTAATATTATTAAAAGTTTGAACAAATAATGGCGACATCATAATGCAATCAACGAATAGGTAATTATCAATAGTGACATAAGGCAGCAATAATATCGGTTATAATAATGTAATCATGAGGCAGCATTATTTCTTTGCCACAAGGTTGACATTTCTATGCTTTGGATGGGGGTACTGATTTGACCTTTTGGTTATAAATGTAATGTATATAATATTTTAAGGATATATGTATGTAATGTATGAGAAACATTCGTAAGTGGCTTGATTGGCCAAAATGACAGTACCATTGTGTCTTTATGAATTTAACATGGTCACACGGACCAAGATGGCCTCATCCCAATTGCAAAATTTGACCTCAAGTTGCAGAGTACGAGTTTTTGTACTCAAATTGTCAAAGGTCATTCAATGAATGTGCAAATGTATTGGGGTTAAAGAACTGTGCACTGATGGATGAGCTTGGTGTGGATCCTAGTGAGTATTTTGCTTTTGTGCATGAAGGACTCTTTAGCTGGTTTCATACTTTCCTGCCGTTTGCCGCTTTACCGCTCTGAAGGTGATTTTGCTTCACTGTGCAGTCGCACCAGAAATGCTAGCGGTGACCAGCGGCAAGCCGATATATCGATCACTCCACCGCTTTGCCCAAGCGGCAGCATCGCTGGGAGTTGAATTCAAGTCAGCGGTCCCGCTCTGACGTTGGAGAACAAAATATGATTTTGGAGCGGTGCTGAGCGGCTATAGTGGCTTTCAGAGTCATGCCGCTGCCCGCAGAGGTGTGCCACTCCGCTTGCAGACAAGTGCAAGCGGCATGATGAAGCGTCAGCAGCAAGCGGCAGGATTGGTAATGTCTGGGGAAAAGGTATCAAGAACTATTATTATGTTCGAAATAAATTTAGATGAATAATGACACTCTAAATATAAAAAGCCACACAATAGTGTACCTATATTCAACTACATGTATACATTGGTTCACCTCAAGTTCTATATTGATGTAGTGTATTTCGCTGGTCGCAGTATTGAATAAAGTAAATCGCACATACCATATACGCACATGTACAATGACGGCTTGCCGGCAGCGCAACCTCGAAAAAGAATTGATGTCACTACCGAACTTGAGGTGAACCACAGAATGTATTGTGAAAAACTTTATTAATAATGAAGTGTATGATTGTAACAGTAGATACGTTGTGACAATCGGAATAATGTTGAATTTTTGTACCACCGAATGTCTTGCGAATCATGCTAAGGTATGTTGATGTCTTTCATTTTATAGGTAATGGTTAAAACTTTAAACCATTTGGATCAAATTTTGTTTCAATATTAAATATTAGTACACTGTGGTGACTTACAATAGTGTTTCAAGTTGTAGGTCATGTTAGGTCACAATAAAACCTAAGTCACAGTTTGACATAACAAGAACCATTTACACTATCCATTCCATACATGTATGTATATCAAAACATTCCAGGCGCAGTAATTTAGCAGTGTGGGGAAGAGGTGGAAGTCTGCCTCCTCCCTTCCCCCTTCATTTGGCCTCCTTAATGTGAGAATATGTTATTGAAAATGCAGCCTACTCTATCATGAGCTATCAGGTTTGGCATCCCCTCCAGAATGATATTTGTACAAATTTAAAATTGAAAACATTAACTTGCAAAATTAAGCAAAGTATTTATGTTTTACAAAAATAACTGATGCATTTATCTAATTCTTGAATCAAAGTTTTGATGTTCTTTCAAGTGCAACATTGGATCTTCATGAATTGAACATATTATAGTTTTATAACAACTATTTACAAATTTGGTGGATCTTATGTTGCATTTTGATATGGCAGTGATGTGGTTCTTATCATTTTCATATAGCCTGTATCCAGACTTTTATTTTCAAAGATGCATTATAAGGGACATGCTGCAGTGCAAATGCCTGTAGGCCTTTTTATATTTAAATGCAATAGAATTTGAATTGTACATGAGTTTTGTTACACTATACTTAACACATTGCTACAGTTTGTGGGGCCACAAAATTTAGTTTGTCTTATCAGGATTTTGTCTTATCCATCACATATATAGGGATTCAGTGCCAGGGACCTGAAAATCAAGCTTGTCTTATCAGGTTTTTTGTATTATCAGAGCTTGTATAATTAACGGGTTTCCACTGTATTATTTTATCAGTCACAGAATACAGACTTTTAGTGACACCATTTTCTGATTCAGTAAGTTCGGTCATATATTTTGTGTATCCATTTTTGAATACAGACTACTTGTAGAAATATAGTATGTATGCCTTCCTCGAGGTAGTAAAGTAAAATCAAACTGCTTTTTTTTGCAGCACTCTGTTACAATAGTTGGGATTCCTTTGGGTCATTTGCTTTCTCAAAATGTATTCTTTTATATACTTTTCATCATTACGTTTAGAGATGCAATAAAAAAAACGGTATCCAAATTACTGACTCCTGGAAGGCATACAGATTACGGTTATTAACAACTTTCGTTTTAAGCATTCAGAGGTATTTTTGTACATGTACCACAATAGGGATTTTGCGTTATAGATTATGCAATTTAAAATTATCACCAATGGTGCATTAAAGACAAACAAATAACATACACAAATGTGTGTTGTGTATTTTTTTAACTATAGAAAAATGTCTGCATTTTACTTGTTTCCCCACATCAAGTTGGTGTACCTTGCTTTTTTTCTTTCCTGTTGTTCTTATTCAAGGTATCCTCTTGTATCATTTATTGATCCTTGATGTGTGTTGTGTCCTCGTCCGTTGGATTCACCATTACCTACTTTTTTTTAATAGAATTATAAATAGGTTGTAACAAAGAAATATTAATACAACATGTCAATTGTCAAGTGGCCCAACTGGTTTTCTGGACGATTTATTCGCTAAATTCGCTGCGCTTAAACGCGAATAAAATATTTTCATACGCGCTGCCGCTGTTTCCCTAAACATAATGAATACACACAAAACAACATTCATATGGGGTATGACGCCTTGCCGCAGCAGCTCCGGACAGTGTTGTGCTGACTTACGTGATACGTGCTAAAAGCCTATCCTTAGGCCTACGTACCGGACCGAGGGGAAGGTTAGATTAGCTTACCCGACAAACTCGAAATTGAGAAAAAGCGTTCTTAAAAGACGAAAACCACTGAAAACCTCTTCTGTTGAGATCTAGAAAATGTACCGTACCGGTCTGTCCTGTCTGTACTAATTACAGGCTAAAGACCTACCCTTAAGCCTACTTATCAGACCAAGAGAAAATTTAGATTAACTTACCCAACAAACTCCAAATTGGGAAAAAACATTCTTAAAAAAAAAGCATAACCTCTTTCTGTTGAGATCTTGAAAATTTACAGGTCTGTCCAGGCTGAATACGCAAGCGTGAAGTGAAATTCATCCTTCAATGAAACGCCTGAATAACCAATCAATCAATGCGATATTGTTGTACAATCGCTGAACAACCTTTGTTCAACAGCTGTAGCTCCGTAAGAAAAAACATTTAGTTAATTGAGCGTTTGAGCCTTAACTGGTAAAGAAACCAACTGAGTAAGTTTTTCTGTTAGCCAAGATGTTACTGATTCTACTGCATAACGCTGTTGCCATGATATCTTTTGTTTTTATAAAAAGCGAAATTGCAATTGTATAATTTTCATTGTTACAGTCTGTATGTATGTCGTAAGTTTTTCATTTCTTGTTCAGTGACGTGTTACAGTTATATTTTCAATGTCGACGGTTTTACATTAGCATCTTCTTGAGATCAACCTTACTCGCGTTTACTATGTCTGAAGATCTTTTAATTCTGCTCTTCGTGAAATAAATGTTAAATATTATTGTCTACCGATGTATAATATACACAACACAAAAAGTAACCTCTTACATAACCCGACATTGATTAAAAATTGGATTGATTGAGCCCTTTATTGGTCGAGCTATGAGTTTTAAAATATTCGACGAGACATAGTCGAGTCCAATATTTTAAAACTCATAGCGAGACCAATAATTGGGCGTAAGCAATCCGATTTTATCATTGTTATGAGTTGGATCCAATATTTTCACACACTTGGATTCACCAAAACATAATAATAACCTGCTCATGTTATGACAATTTAATGGACACGGTCGTGCGCAGCATCTTGACAGTTTGAATTATTTGATACCGCGTTTGCTACCAAAAGCTTTAAATTTGGCAAAGATCGTTTGGTACATTTTCAAAAGTTGCAACTCAAAACGATCGCGCAGTTGGAATTCTAGGCATGACCAAGCTCTCTTGCCCGCGACAAGCTCAAGTGCCCGGTTTATTCAATTGTTAATTTGAAACGCATGAGCTCGCATGGATTGTTAAAAGATGCGGGGATGATGCGATATATTTTACCTAGCGGTCGTTTAGGGCTATGTCACGGTCACGATCTGCAATTCACTCCTACAGCTGTGCGTGCCCCTTTTAATTTGCAACTTTACAAATGCACCAAATTTCAAAAACTGGTATCAATCTTCGTCAATTCACAGTAGAGCTTTTGGTAGCAAACGTGGTATCAACTTAGAACTAACAAGATACTGCAAACGATAATTGTATCAATCAAATCTTCAAAACAAAAGCAGCTTCAGATTTATGACGGGTTGCGGGGACCTTTTTGTGTGTTGTGATTATATATACGAGTGATACTGTCATTTCCCCCCGAATATTTCCAGAAGCAAAGATCTAACACGACTATTCATTCCAAACGCCAAGAAAATGAAGACCCCTTGTGCAGAATTGATGATGATAAATATCCACCATATCGCCTCAACATTCGTAAATCCCGCCACGTAGCCTAGTGCCCAAGTAAAGCCTATTACGCTGCTGATCTGCGGGGAAAAAATAAACAAAATCTGTTACTCTCACGATTTTAAAAATATTTTGGCGAAATTGGCCTGGCTGTTTGTCCTTTTCTAACAAATGACTGGCCTGATAGTTACTTTACTTAATATGTAAAGGCTCTCTTTAAAAAATGAATAAACATATGGGATGTCCTTAAATGTGTTCTCGGCACAATTTTGCCGATGCCATAGATACGTCGTCGGAGTGAACAATTTACATAACTCAAGAATTAGTCTATGAAAAAAGATAGAGATAAAAAGACTAGTTCGCGTCTGAAATTCTAGACAGAAATGCCGTAGCCTACTGCGCAGGTCTGAAACCAATCACGGTTGTGAACCAGTCTTTTTATCTCTGTCTTTTATTATAACTCTCGAGATACAGCTTCATTTTTTTACGTTCTCCTCTATTATACGTTTATCGCCCGTGTACATGTAACGCACAACATCCATTTCGTCCTCTAGCATACGGTTCGCTATCTCTAAGGTTCGCTATCTCTAAGGTTCGCTATCTCTAAGGTTCGTTATCACTAATTACGAAAAAGGTCCGCTATCTCTAAGGTTCGTTATCACTAATTTCGATTAGGGTTCGCTATACCTAAGGTTCGTTATCACTAATTTTAAATAAGGTTCGCTATCTCTAATTTTGAAAAAGGTCCGCTATCACTAATTTATTGAAGGTTCGCTATCTCTAAGGTTCGCTATCACTAATTTAAAATAAGGTCCGCTATCTCTAATTTTAACAATCCCGGTATCCCTAAGGTTCGCTATCTCTAATTTCAAATAAGGTCCGCTATCTCTAAGGTTCGCTATCTCTAAGGTTCGCTATCTCTAAGGTTCGCTATCTCTAATTTCAAACAAGGTTCGCTATCTCTAATTTATAATAAGGTTCGCTATCTCTAATTTTAAATAAGGTTCGCTATATCTAATTTTAAATAAGGTTCGCTATCTCTAATTTTAAATAAGGTTCGCTATCTCTAAATTTAAATAAGGTTCGCTATCACTAATTTCAAATAAGGTTCGTTGTCTCTAATTCCAAATAGGGTTCGCTAACTCTAATTTTGTATAAAGCCCGCTTCATATCTGTAATTGAAAATAAAATTCGCTATTTTAAAATAAAGCCCGCTATCTCTAATTAAAAATAAGGCCCGCTATAAGGCCCATCTAATTTAAAATAGGACCCGTTATTTCTAATTTACTGTAAGGTTCGCTATGATCCGTAATTTTATTTTAATAAAGATGATAAAGTTTGCAAGATCGCTAGTACGTAGGCCTATACTGGTCCGGTCCGAACAACCCAGAACTTGAGATTTGAATCAGTTCACCGTATAGGCCTACAATTGATAGCCCATCGCGTTGCGCTCAGGTGTTGGGGATATACATGTATGTTGTGTCCCCCTAAGAAGTGAGAAACCTTTCCAAAATGAAGACCTAATTAAAGTCATTTGGTGGACCATTTTGGCACAAGTTTTTTCTGTTATAGGCTAATTGTAGGCCTATAAAATAATTGTGTTAAACATAAAGTACCGGGTGACAAAAACGAGATCGGCGACTTGTTTATCCACTATTGTCTATGCAGGTAATTGCCCCCCCTGACAAAAATTGCCTATTTGGGCCCCCGCCCCCTCAGACCCTGCGCCCCTAGCGCTATTTGGGCCCCCGCCCCCTAGCGAAGGGAAAAAGGAGAGAGAGAGAGAGAGAAAAAAGAGATGGGGAAAAGAGAGGGGAGATAGGGAGAGGAGGGAAAAGAGATGGGAAATCCATACGATATGCAATACCATACGATTATTGTCAATAAGCCTGGCAAAAAACAGTGGGCTGTGTACTGCCCTCTACGATAATATATGCTAATTTTTTTATTTGATTTGTTCGGGTTTTTGACAACCCTGGACCCGGACCCTGGATAACCCAAGAAAGCCTCTATTCGCTACTTGCACGGTTCCGCCATTATGCACTATGTGCGGGGAGAGCCTCGAACTGGCAGCATACATGAATGGGAATTGAACTAGTCATAACGTTCTGTGTAAGGTTACATAATTCTTCCTTTCATGTATGCTGCCAGTTCGAGGCTCTCCCCGCACATAGTGCATAATGGCGGAACCGTGCAAGTAGCGAATTGAAGCTTATTTCCATTGGGTTCCATTTGAACACCAGGACGGGTTGGGAACAGTCAGGGGTTAACACCTACTCTTTTCAAAACTGGTTGCGAAATACATATACAGGTATGGCTCTCTGCACACGGGACTGACGGCTTAACGTCCCCTCCGAAGGACGGAGTACTTTCATGATTCATTTACCCAATTCTAAATGAACCACGGGGAGAGCGGAAGTCTGAATTTAATCTACAGAAGTTGCCAATTAATTTCAGACTTTTTCCCTAAATCTGCGTGCTAAATAGGGGTCGCGTTTTAGGACATTAGTCGAGTTACCTCCAACTTTATAATAATATTGTTGATATCATAAATCAGAACAAAATTCCGCATATCTGAAAATGACACCACATTTTTAGGTTTAGGCCTACTTTTTAAGAAAATTAGCGACAGATTTTCCCGTATTTAGACCCTACATCTGACTGCTAACCACGTTTTGAACTCGTATGTTCATGCGCACATAATCGTAAACATTGCTCAAATTTTCGCATTTTATTTTCAAATTTATAGAGATCACATTCACAAGAGCTGTTAAACACGATTTTATGCAAAGTTGGGACTATAGGCGTGATAAACTTTTGCCGGAAACTGCTTCACAATCATTAATTTTTGGGTTATTTTCTATTTTTCTTTTATATATACTTTAGACACGCTGGCGAATTCAATGCATTATAGTTGCTGATTTGCAATTTTCATGAAGATATCAATAGATGTTAGGAATAAAAGTACTATCATCAAAAATTGAAACACAAACAGGCCTATCCCACCCATCCAGCATCGGATTTAACCCGTTTTGTCCAATAAGCAAATGTGATGATTGACTATTTGAAATTACATTTTTAATATAAATTCAACTTTGATTATTAGTAATAATTTGGAACACACTAAACATTGGTATAGATAGAGCAAACTAGAAACCTATATGAATTATTTAAAAAAACTTAATTTTTATGCAATTTAATCAAAATTGAAGGCCAAAACTTGAGTTTAAATTACAAAAAAAAATAGTTAAAACAGCTAACAATAACATTGAAAAGTCTCATTGTAATTTAAACACCAATAAACATTGTTTTCTATATTTTTAAACCCTTATTTACTCATATTAAAAGGTTTCTAGCTCCTTCCAAAATCGGAGCTGTTATTAAATTGGAAATGAATGTAGGCCTATTCCCGGCAAACGCACGTACAGCGAAAAACCTGGTGGCGTCCATGCACGCGCTTGTGGATGTCCTCATTTTTCACGTGCATTTTAAATAGATAAAGACACGAAAACGCATGGAAATGCTCCTTAAATGGTACATACCACCCAAAAACACTTTCCACAGACTTTAGGTGCTAAATAGGGTCGTCGCATTTTTAGGCCATACGTCGAGTTACTTCCATCTTTAAATATATCATTGATATCATCAAAATCAGAACAGGGGGTCTATATCTTCCAAACAACATGTGATGGAAAGGAAAACAAGGATTTTTTCCCAACAAAAGGGGTCACTTTGGGGTCAGTGTCATTTGGAACATCCTACCATAAAGCAGTTACATCAATAACACATCAGGCTTCAGATTGGCAGCTTTACTAGCCATCCGAAGACCGCAGCCTCCTGCTTCCATCAACAGGTGGTAACTCCCACATCAAGTTTATAGTAGCAGGCCATGAAAATATGCATGACAAAATTCTCTATCTATTGACTACTTTATCTTGTAATTTAGTTTTAGTGTGTTTAAGAAACGGCTTTTTTTTTTAAAGAGTTCGTGTACTTTATGTGTATATTTTCACCCGTATAAACTATTCAACTCGAGGGCGCTATTCCCGCTTTATTTAAAATAACTTTTAAGTCAGAGATAGTGGGCTAATTTAAATTCGAAAGAGCGAACTTTATTGAAAATTAGAGATGTATAGTGGGCTTTATATAAAATTAGGAATAGCGGGCGCTATTTAAAATTAGAGATAGCGGACCTTATTTGAAATTAGAGATAGCGGACCTTATTTGAAATTAGAGATAGCGGACCTTATTTAAAATTAGAGATAGCGGACCTTATTTGAAATTAGAGATAGCGGACCTTTTTTAAATTAGAGATAGCGGACCTTTTTAACATTAGAGATAGCGGACCTTTTTAAAATTAGAGATAGCGGACCTTATTTAAAATTAGTGATAACGAACCTTAGGTATAGCGAACCCTAATCGAAATTAGTGATAACGAACCTTAGAGATAGCGAACCTTAATTAATTAGGGATAGCGAACCTTATTTAAAATTAGTGATAGCGAACCTTAGGTATAGCGAACCTTTATTGGAATTAGTGATAACGAACCTTAGAGATAGCGAACCTTCAATAAATTAGTGATAGCGGACCTTATTCAAAATTAGTGATAGCGAACCTTATTTTAAATTAGTGATAGCGAACCTTATTTAAAATTAGTGATATCGAACCTTAGAACTAGCGAACCTTATTTTAAATTAGTGATATCGAACCTTAGAAGTAGCGGACCTTTTTTAGGTATAGCGAACCTTTTTCTCTATTAGAGATAGCGGGATTCTGTCTCCATAGACTTTACACGTTAGTGATAGCGAACCTTAGAGATAGCGAACCTTAGAGATAGCGGACCTTAGAGATAGCGGGATGTCACCACACCGATAGTACGTACCAATGGCTCTTTCTATATATCGTACCCTGAACATTTGCTCAGTGCTTTCGTTTTTCATTTAAATGAAAAAAAAAAATAACACTATGTTAACAAGCTTGATACAATTATTACATCGACAGGATACGATAGAAAGAATCATCGGTACCTAAGGGGCTGTGCAATAATTATGAGCCCGGGTGGGAAAAATTGCTTCCTCCCTACGCTTGCCAAAAATTGCTTCCCCCGCCCCTCTAGGCCTGTCTAAGATTCTTTTCCCCCTTTCCACATGCCAAATTTTTGGGTTCCCAATTTGCAAACTTTAAATTTTTTTTTTTTTAAATGGTCTAGATATATGATGCGAGCGTAGCTAGGCAGGAACTTTTGCACATTTGACGTTAACGTCGGCTGTATTCCATAGTGGCGTATAGTGATTTTTGGTCATTTTTTTCGAAAATTGGCACATATGTTTTTAATGATGTTCTCTTTCATTTTTCTAAGTCTCATTAGTCAAAATTAGCTAATTAATTAGTAATTAATTAATTAAATGTGGCGTATAGTTACAAAGTGAAATTTTGTGTATTCCATAGTGGCGTATCGACCATACGCCACTTTTTATACACATTTTATAATTATGAAATATCGGCAAAAATGAAAAACATTGTATGTCATAGTGGCGTACACCTCTCTACATGTCATAGTGACGTATCGTACCTATACGCCACTATGGAATACAAGTCGACGAAAAGTAACGCCATAGGGATTACACGGCGACCGAGGTGGCGTAAGGTTAACGTTAGGTCAGGGTATTGCGTTTTGCGTGTTTTCCATAGTGACGTATAGTATTGTGCTTTTTGTTTTCAGTTTGCCAGCAATATTATGTATTTATTTCTTTTGAAAAATATATAAATATAAAATCTATTTAGTTTACTACAGAAATTTCACATCATTTACAAAATATAATGAATGTCTGATTTACACAACTCGATTTTAAATTGACATTTCTTCAAACCCGATTTTCTCGAAAAGTTGTTTATTCGCGGCGCGCGCCCCACTATACGCCACTATGGAATACAGCCGACGGTTTATGCAGTGTTTTCCTAAGCATTTTTGAGTGTGTTATTTAAAAGGTGCCCCGTAAATGTGTGCCAACAATATTTGCTTACCCCCGGTCCCTCTCGAACTGCGAAAAATATGGCTCTTGCCCCCTCTCGGCCTGCCAAAAAATCTTGACCCCAATTTCACCCTCCCCGGGGCTCATAGTTATTGTACAGCTCCTAAACGATAGTGCTACAGGACGAAATATGTTGTGGTGCCTAAGATACATTGACTAAGGCTTCCAAGCCCCGGTTTCAACATTTAAATCTGGATCTTATCTGGAAATTATAACAGAAAACTAACCTTAGCACAAATAGTCACCTGCTCCCAGTCATCAGCTGAAACATTGCTTTGAAGCTCTCTTGATTTCAGTCTTGCCTTGTACAAAGACACCACGGTGATCACAAAGAAAACAACATTAATGATCAGACAAATTGAAACAGGTATTCCAAATGCAAACAGGTTAGCCAATCCTTGTCCACCAGATATCCAACAGGTGTTGTCAGCAGCATATGCTAATGGTACACTTGTGAAATGACATATCATAGTGATGGAAACAATGACAAGTGGTATACCCCAACCAAACAGTGAATGACCAACAACATTCAACAAGTTGAAGTTGTCTCCTACTTTGCTTAATGGATCGATAACAAAAATATTGAACAAATTACCTGCAATTATGGACATCCAGATGAATGCAGACAACCAAAAATAATGAGTAAACACAGCTAAAGATATGCATACGTGTCGCGGAATATCTAACCTAGCGGATAACTCGGACATAATTTGAGCCAGAAACATCGATATAGAGAGCGACATGATTCCACGACCATGAGCATTTCTCAATTCAGATAATATGCAATGGACAGCAAATGTCAAGAAAAATCCTAGGGATGACAAAGCAGACCCAATTGTATTAGCAACATCTTTAACAAATTCTAACAGTGACTGAAATCCCTGTTCTTCGTTGTCGTTTGAGCTATCTGACGAGGTGTTATTTTTCTGATTGTAAATTTGAGCTCTACCATCTTTCAGTAAAACAAAATCATCAGAATGATACGATTTATCTCCATAAAACAACATTGTTTTGTTATTACTTTTACGGAGTATCTTGAAGTCACCTGCGTTTAAAGTAAATAGTGCACAACTCAGAATAGAAATTGGCGCCCCACAAAATAATAATACACTTTCTTTAATAAATCGGCGTGTGTCTGTTTCAAATGTGTATGCAGATGAATATATGACAAAGTAAGGAATGACAAGTTCACCATCTACGCGATATGCTGTTTCTTTGATTGTTGTGTTAACGAGAGTAACGTTGCCCGGACTCGTTTGATACCATTCAGAACAATTGCGCCTGCTTTGATCACCTTTATTTTCAAGGAGAGATACGATATCTACTTTTTGCAGATTGCATATTTGGTTGTGCGATGATAGCAACATTTCATCAACAACTTCGATCACCTTTGACAAATAAGAATTATTCTCCAAATCTGGAACTAAAGCGATTCCATAATTTCTGCCATCATTGTTCAGTACTACCCGTATGCACAAAATTAAATCCAAAATTGAAACCAGGAGAAGTTGATTCAGATCCCTGATGGGAAGCATTTGACCGGTTTTCAAGAAGACGATCTAGAAAGCATTTTTGATCTGTTTCTGTTGCTTCGTGTAGAATCTCAGTGAAGGTATGATCAAAGAATCCTCCCTGTAGAAGCCAAGGCATTTCAAACTTCGGAACACATTTCTCTCCATCCCTGGTAAAGCCTTCTAAACAAGTTATAGAACGGCAAGTTTTGCTCACAGAATCATATATTTCCCTTTCAGTACCCATATATTTTACTTGATTAAATACATTCTTGCTTAATTGCAATTCTGGGTAAAAACCACATGTGCCTGCTAACGGTCAAAATTTTTTTATTGCATGAGGTGAAAGGGGTTTGGTAGTAGGTTACAAAAAGTCACATCAAAAATTCCTCCGGAGCTTGTTGCCATAGCAACGGCAGATTTTATGATTTTGGCGATTTTTGCTTATTTTGGGGTGAAAATATAGGAAAATATGTACTTTTCTGAATTGCTCCTGACTTTAAATTTGAGGTCACATTAAAAAACAACCTTACCACCATAAAGTACTATCTTTGTGCTTTCCCCAGATGCAAAAAATATTTCAATAATATTTCCCTATATGCAATTTTAGGGTTGGGCAACATTGCCAATTTAGCACTTTTGAAAAAATGCAATTTTTACCCTATCTTTGAAGTCTAAAAACTAATTTTGCTTGAGCACCGAGAATTATTTCCTCTTTGTTGGTACTTGGGCAGACATTGCCCCTTCTAAATTTGGTAAAACATTTCTGGGGCTATTTGACCTGTAAAGCCAGTGTTGCCAGAAAGTTTGATAATTTTCAAAAAATGCATTTTTCGAAATAATGCATTTTCTACATATTTACTCATGTTTATAACCTTTAATACCACCAACTTAATTGAAATATTTGCACACTTTGCACACATGATTAGACACACACTGCAACGTAAGCAACACTTTGATGCTGAGGACAAGTCCTGTCTTGCAAAAACCGGTATTGCCAGAAAATCTTACTTTATTTATCCAAATTTCCAATTTGTGCGTTTTACAATTATTTATTCGGTTAATTTTATACTATCAATGTTAGTTGAATAGAATGTGCATTTAAACATCATCTGGTACAATACAGGTTCAGACACATGGGCAAGTTTCTCGACAGGTGCCTTAGTACACCTTAGGCTTAGGCGACCTTGAGGATACTAAGCCTAGTTTTTACCAAAAATAGTAATTTGTACATGGGAAATTTTTTGAAAAACGACATAATCTTGGAAAGTGTATCATCTTACTAAGATATATGTTTGGATCAAAAAAGTAAATCACAACATTTTTCTGTGGCCTATGGTTTTTGACCTATGACCTCTTGGAATTATAAGTAGGCCCAAAATGCAGGTTTTAATGATTTTGGTCATTTTGGGCCAAAATTGACCCTTTTAAAATCATTTTAGCAATTTTTTGCGTTACAAAAGTTTAAATTACACTTAAGTTTATTGATAAATAGGGCTTCTGTTTAGGCTATTGAGAGAATTCAACGAGTATGCAGTTTCCATGGCAACAGCTATTAATGCTCATTTTAAAGCAAATATCTATAAAATAGAGCTAATTTCCCAGTAAAATTAGTTTAAAAAAATGGATGTAAATGGCCGTTTCCATGGAAACTGTCTTCTCTTTGAATTCTCCTAATAGCTTAAAATGTTATGCCAATAAAACAATTTTTTTGGCTTGATGATAATCCTGTTAATGGGTATACTCGAAACTGCTGATTCTTGATTACGAATCGAAAAGGCATGGCCGAGTGAACTCGTATCAACGAATAACAGTTTCAAGTGTATTCTCTGATTTAAACCACTGCTTTATACTAACAACATGCCTATCAATACTCACAAACTTACAAAATTTACTGAACAAATCTGAAGAAATTATCACAAAAACATCCATTGTAAAAAATACATGCAGTAATTTTACGGTCATTTCCGGCAGCAACATTGCCTCTATTTTTCCGGTGAAATTTTCTAAAGAAATACACAAGTGTATAAGAAAATATACTTTATTGCCCGGGCTTTATTGTATTTGTTACGTAATTTTACAATTTTTCAGAAGAATTTTTACTGGATGTTAACTTCACTGTCAGAAATGTCTGTAAAATTAATCGCTTGTCCTCCCTTTTCTTTTCTCTTTTTCCCCTTCCCCCTTTCTCTTCTCTTCTCTCCTTTCCTCTTTTTTTTTTTTTTTTTGGAAGGAGGGGTTGATACACAAACGGATAGAAAATTATCTTGAGGATTGTGTTAGAAACTAGGGTTGAAAATAGGGAGTGGTTTAATTGCAACAGCACATCATGACCCACTAGCTTCATCACCAGTTGGATTTTTACTTGCATTGTAAACTGGTTGCTTCCATGTGAAGACAGTGATGTTACCTTTCCACCCTGGACAAGTATCCCGTCAACAGGTCCTGTTCCAGTATAAACGTAGAAGTAGAAATTGATGGCATTGGAACAATAAAAGGATGTCTTAATTTAGGGGAGAATTTCAATGAGGGTGTCAAATAATGCAAACGTCAATATTGATGCCAATTGCCCGCATGGGAGTTTGAAGTTTATATTATTGTTCGTATCATTCATTTTACCAGGCTATATTTCTATCATGAGAGAAGCTTTGGACGGGTTTAATGGTGGAGTCAAATTTGGCGGTAGCAGTATCACAAATCTACGCTATGCTGATGATACCACCCTAATATGCAGCAGTAGAGAGGAACTGCTGGCCCTTTTGAAATGTACCAAGGAAGTCAGTGAGGAGAAAGGCCTTCTGCTAAATGCCAAGAAGACTAAAGTAATGGTTATTGATAGAAATGGAACTGGAGAGGACTTTGTGATAGATGGTCAAAAGATTGAGGAGGTTAAACAATTTGAATACCTGGGTTCAATGATAGACAACAAAGGTGATAGCACATCTGAGATCAAAAGAAGATTAGCTATGGCAAGGACAACAACTCAGAGTATGTCAAAGATCTGGAAGAGTCGTGGTTTATCAATCAACCTCAAGATACGGGTACTCCGTGCAACAGTCTTCTCAATTGCTACATACGGGTGCGAATCCTGGGCAATGACAAAGAATGACAGGAAGAAGATAGATGCATTTGAGATGTGGTGCTATAGGAGGCTGTTGGGAGTATCTTGGAAAGACAAGAAGACAAATCTCTGGGTCCTGAATAAGATTGGCACAGACTTAAACATCAGAAAGTACATCATTGAGAGGAAATTGCGCTACTTTGGCCACATTGCAAGAAAGGATGGTGGAGTTGAGAAGCATATTCTTCAGGGAGCTGTGGAAGGCCATCGTGGAAGGGGACGTCCATCAACATCTTGGACAAAATGCCCGGAGGGGTTCTCCCCCTGGTTGAAGGTATACGGGGATGTGCCACGGTTCTGGGGTACCTTTTCAGCAATTTTGTATATCGATGGGTGGGTTTTCAGTGGATACCAATGCACCCAATTGGGCGCATTTGTGAAAAAGTGCCCCTAAAAGCGCCCAATTAGGGCACATTTGGGTGCTTTTTGGGTGTTTTTGGCAACAAATTGGTATACAGATGGGTGGCAAAAACAGCAAATAGTAGGTATAGAGAAAGTCAGCATCCGAAAGTCTGGGTGGCACATCCCCGTAAAATTTATTTCGAAGAACCCCCCCCCCCCCGGGACAAAATGATGTGAAGAACGTTTCATCACACGGAATGTATGGTGCAACACGTTTGGCTTTTGATAGAAGTGGATGGCGTACTCTTGTGAAGACCACAGCAGCGCAATCCTGCACCATCTAACCCAGAGAGAGAGATATTTCTAAACAAATGCACGCATATTTTGACGAACTCAAAAGTTACGGTATGGGTAAATTAATTGTCATATAATCTGGTAACACCATCATTGCCTAAGTTTCAAAACCTGTTTGAGATGGTGGTAAAAAAAAGGTCCCATTTTTGCCCAAAATGACCAAAATCATTAAAATCCTACATTTTAGGCCTACTTATGAATTCCAAGAGGTCAAGGTCAAAAAACACAGGTCACAGAAAAATGTTGTGATTTACTTTTTGATCCGAACATCCATCTTAGTAAGCTGATACACTTTTCAAGATGCATATAATTATGTCATTTAAAAAAATTTCCATGCAAAAATGACTATTTTTGGTCAAAACTAGGCTGAGTATCCTCAAGGTCCCCTAAGCCTAAAGCTTACTATGCCACCTGTCGAAAAGCTCCCCCATGTGTCTGAACCTGTATTGTATCAGATGATGTTTGAATGCACATTCTATTCAACTAATATTGATAGTATAAAATTAACCGAATAAATACTTGTAAAACGCACAAATTGGAAATTTGGATTAATAAAGGAAGATTTTCTGGCAATACCGGTTTTTGCAGGACAGGACTTGTCCCCAGCCTCAAAGTGTTGCTTACGTTGCAGTGTGTGTCTAATCATGTGTGCAAAGTGTGCAAATATTTCAATTAAGTTTGTGGTATTAAAGGTTACATGAGTAAATATGTAGAAAATGCATTATTTTGACAAATGCATTTTTTGAAAATTATCAAACTTTCTGGCAACACTGGCTTTACAGGTCAAATAGCCCCAGAGATTTTTTACCAAATTTGGAAGGGGCAATGTCTGCCCAAGTACCAACAAAGAGGAAATAATTCTCGGTGCTCAAGCAAAATTAGTTTTTAGACTTCAAAGATAGGGTAAAAATTACATTTTTTCAAAAGTGCTAAATTGGCAATGTTGCCCAGCCCTAAAATTGCACATAGGGAAATATTATTGAAATATTTTTTGTATCTGGGGAAAGCACAAAGATAGTACTTTATGGTGGTAAGGTTGTTTTTTTAACGTGACCTCAAATTTAAAGTCAGGAGCAATTCAGAAAAGTACATATTTTCCTTTATTTTCACCCCAAAATAAGCAAAAATCGCCAAAATCATAAAATATGCCGTTGCTATGGCAACAAGCTCCGGAGGAATTTTTGATGTGACTTTTTGTAACCAACTACCAAACCCCTTTCACCTCATGCAATAAAAAAATTTTGACCGTTAGCAGGCACATGTGGTTTTTACCCAGAATTGCAATTAAGGGCCTGAAATTCCAGATAGTTTCATATGACGGGGTATTGAGACTATTAGGTTTCCGATCGAGGTGACGGTCATTTTCACAAAATGGTACGCCGTTAATTTTCTTATTACATATTGCACAATGCGGATTGTGATAGAGCACATTTTCCGGTGATAACAAATCTTTACTTCGGAACACATCATCGGTGTAGAGTCGGTTCTTGTCATTTGTACAAAAAAGGTAAGCCTGGTAGCTATTACATGCTGATTTTATCGACATGTTCTGATAATCCTGAGGACATTGACTACGGGCTAAGGCAGGCCCGTACGCAGGATTCTTTTTGGGGGGGTGCTGATTTTGAAAAAGTGGACTTTTTTTCAAAGGGGGGGGGGCGATTTTGTGAAAAGTGGACTTTCTTCCCCAAATTTGGACCTTTTTTGACTAAAAAACTGTAAAAAAACCTGATTTTTTGGCTCGCTACGCTCGCAAATTATGAAATTTTGGGACTTTTTGTGTACTTTTGCCAATTTGGGGAGGTGCGGTCGCACCCCCCGCACCCCCCCTGCGTACGGGCCTGGGCTAAGGAATTACAAAACCTTAATTCGTGATTTACGTGTACGGTAACAGTAACAATAACATTGCCTCCAACATTGCCTGATGATAGCAAGCGTCTTGTGATTGGCCCGGTGATTGGCAACTCTTCTTTTTCTATTCTTGTTTCATTCATGCGCACAAGCACAATTTCAGAGAGATCAACCATATTGCAAACAGCGCAATAAATATTCTGAAACAATAGGCTACTCATTACGTCAATCATTGGCCAACTTGATGACAAGGTCTCATTATCGATTAATTCACATTTTTCTTTGACAACTTTATTTTTCCAAGATGGGGAACATTTAGTTACCATGACAATAGATCGATCTAACCTAAAAAGTTTGGAACATGACGATAAATGAAAATCTCTAACTTCCTGTTGAATGATAGTATCACCTATCGTCAAAGATTGATTTGGAGAGCAAACAGTTTCATAGTCAAAACAGCAGTCCCAATATAATGTACACATAGGATCGCAATAACATCGGTATGACGGAGTGCTAAATTTATAGTTGTGGGGTCCTTCATCACAATGACCACTGCAACTGTGCTCGACTTCTAACAAACGAACATTTATTCCGCCTGTCACCAAAGATTCTGCATGGAACAACAACAACAATGACAATAACAATAATAATAATAAATAATTATGACCTTTATATAATCCGACATTTTAATGTTATTAAAAAGTTTTTACCTAAACCAAAACCCAAAATAATTATGAGCCCCCAGGTGGTAATTTCAAAACGGCGTGCCAAAAATGTTTGCCCCCCTCTCGGTCTGCTAAAAATCGCTTGCCATCCCCCTCTCGGCCTGCAAAGAAATATTTGCCCCATCTCTTCCTTGCGCATGGCGCATTTTGGGCAAACCTTAAATGGTCAAGATATATATTGCGAGCGCAGCGAGTATAAAAATTTGCACAGCGTTTCTGTAATAAGCCTTTTAGAACGTTTTATTTAAACGGCGCCCCATGAATGTGTACTAAAATTCGCCTCCCCTTCTCGGCTTGCCAAAACTTGCTTCCCTCCCCAATCGGCTCATACAGCCCCATCGCCATCAAGAAATTATTTTACTCGTTATTTATTGGTTAATGAATGCGTTTTTCTTGTTGGGAGTTAAAATGTACAAAATAATGCAAGCGTACTGAGATGTTAATGCACGAGCCCCGAAGGGAGGAGTGCATTAGACGCATCAACATCTCAGTTCAAGTGCATTAATTTGTAACAATTTCTCGATAAAGAAGTGATACGCATTTATTAAAGCCATATTATAACATTTGCTATTGAGGACGCCCTCACTGATTTTTTTAAATTCATTTTTTACACGATTATATTGTACTTTATTAAACCAATATACCCTGCAAAATCAAGACTCTAGGTGCTGTAGTTTTGTGAAAATCCGAGATTTTGAATAAAGCGCCGGAACCGGCGTCTTATTATTACGATGGAATTATTAGTCGAACGCATACACGGTATTTATAACACACAGTCATGACAGTACGTTACGCGGCGGGGGGCACGGTGATCTACACAACAAAGGGTCGTACCACAACATGACCGAAGGAGTGGTACGTATTGGCGACATACGCGCTGGTAGTAAATTCAAATTTTCTTTGCTTTGCCGTAGTTGTTCGGCTCAAAAATAAAAGGGGATATATCTGACAATAAAAACTAACATTTTATGTCAAAGAAATGCGAATCTATTTTGTATGATAATGTTATAATATTGCTTTAACCTATTTCATACACGAGAAAAAAATCCATAATTGTTGCTATATTTAAGCTTTTTATAACGAAAATGCGCCCGAAAGTACTGCGCGTAGTACGCGAAGTGCGCGCCCGTGCATTTAGACACAATAAATGCATGGCTTCCATTTTTCTAACGCTTGCTCTGATTGGTTATCGCTATCTAAGTAAGAGTGTATGAAAATATATTAATGACCATTTCTGTTATAGCAAATAATCTCAAAATTCGCCTTAATTAAACGCTTGAAATCGCAAAAGAACGAGAAAATTTAAGTTCTTTCCATTTTGGCCGTTTCTCACCAAAATGTCCGTTTTCTCATTAAAAACTTCCTCTAGTGTTACCGAACCTTGAAGTCGTCAAAACTAGCATCATCAACATTACGCCTTTGGTTTTAGATATAATTACAAAATGTTCCATGTTGCTGCAGTTTGCTGTGATATAATATTAATGTAACAGTAATTATTCATCTGGATTGCTACTGTGAGTACGTACCCTTCTTACGTTTTTTGGTAGATTACCTTTATGACAAATTATGTCAAGACTTTCAGCATTTTCAATATCTTTGCATTCACTATATCCTTCGAATAAATAACTAAGTAACTGTTCATTATCTATGACGTATTCATCTAGAAGAAGCAAACGTGAGCTTTCGTAAACTATTTCTTCACTAACGCCATCAGCATCTTCATTTAATGCAACCAAAGGAGTAAGAGCTTCACAAAGAATATCCAGAGTCTCTTTCAAAGACGCCGATATACAGGTTTTAATCCACTTCGAACCATTGAGTAAAACTTCTGGGCTTCCTGAAAAGACATGACCCCTCCGTGCTAAATGAGCTGGTGGGGTAAATCTTACGCGTCGTATGCTGGTTTGATTGATAAGCCGGGCATCTGAAAAATACATGATACAAAGTAGGCATTTGTTAACATTACTTCAATTAATAAGTTGAACCACTTTCTCCAGAGCCAAATAGTGGCAATGTTTTATCATGGATCGAGAGCTTCTTGAGTCATAGGAGACAAAGTCGTCCTATAAATGGTGTGTCGACATGGAAGAGAGTTACTAGCTGAGTTCCTCAAGGCTCCATCATAGGACCGGCGCTATTCTCATTTTATGTAAACTACATACAGTCTACTGCTGCCAAGATGTTCGCAGTCTCGTATATGACACTTAAGTATATCATGAGACTTTATTCTATTGGCACCCTGTAACGGGCGAATTCACCTGTGCATGGTCAAAAGTGTGGTTGCTTGAATTCAATGCAGAGAAATATTTTGTGCAGCTTTGTGCGCCGCATCAGATTATCATGGAGGTACCGCTGCTCTTTGAATGGAGTCTACTTGCAGGAGGAAGTTTTAGCCGAAAAAAGACATCGGTGTTACATAGCGTTACAGTACGGTAACGCACTTGCCCCCGACAGAACACATCGAAGATACTGTGAAAAAGTATTTATCAGATTTAACCCTAGAACTACTGAGCCATATTTTGTAACAAAGACTACGAAGGAAAGGGTTTTTTTTTTATAAACATCATAATTATATATCCTTATATTCGGTACCAAGTATAGCTATGGGTCTCTTCTATCCAGTGATATTAAAATAAGTACAAACATTCCTCGCATAATGTAGCTATAACGTCATAATGTGAGGTCGCCCATGCAAATTTGGGTATTTTGGGTTATGTACAAAAGAATAGGCAAAATAAATTTTCTACAAAACTCTACGAAAATTGCGACTTTCAACAAATTTGCTTCTAAATATAAAAGCAAATGACTATTTGAATCAAATTAACAAGTAAAAAGTCAGTAGCTCTTGGAATAATTTTACAAGAGCGAATTGATAATCATTAGAGAGATTGCGATTTTCCAAACGTAGATGTAGATCATACGTTTTTACGTACGTTAATACCAGAGGCGGATTTAAGCTGTCAAGGCCCCCTGCTATTTTGGGGGTTTTTTTGTTAGTTTTTTTGGGTGTTTTTTTTGCTTTAATTTAATTTTTGCAAGGTTCAAAGATGCGGTGGGTAAAATAATAATGAAAAGGTTATGCCCGTGCGTGCAAGAGGCCATTCAATATTATTTATGCCTGCATTTGCGATTCGTAGGTTGCTTTTCCTTCTCCTCCTTCCATAATGAGTGCAAAGACTAGCAGCCCAAAAACTAAATATATATAAAAAGATTATCAGACCCGGTATGTACACACCTAGGGCCCTACCCTGTACCTTTATTATAATGCAGTTTGTTACAAACAAAAGGATCATAACAATAATTAGACTTTTCTTCGTATATTCATTATCATTGACTGTCTTTAATATATTGTGAAATGGACAAATTTTGTGCATTTTCAACAATGTATCTACGTTGATTTTGCACGTGGAATTTTTTCAAAACTCGCTTCGATACAGGAGAGTGCTTTTGAATAGATCTACGTCCGTCCGATACCTACGTTTGGAAATCGCAATCTCTCTTTTGATTTTGCTGCAGAAACCATGGCTTTTCACTCGCACAATTTTTTAAGACAGGTTGAATAGGGGGTGTGCAATTATTTTCGGGAATAGCCCAATGCGACAGGCGAAACACGTATCCCGTATTTTTACGGTCTCGCGTAAACGCAAAGACACGCAACGCTGGCGTGATTGTTAGACACGCACGATCGAACAATCGGCCCTCATGAATATGCAAGAATTCACAGCATACAAAACACGGGGGGCTTTGACTGATTGCGAATGGTAGTAATCTGTGCTTACACTAGACGAGGTTTTGGATGATAAAGCGGACATTTTGGTGAGAAACGACCAAAATGGAAAGAATTTAAATTTTCTCATTCTTTTCGATGAGAAAATAATAATGTTTGTTTTGAGCTCAGCGGGGATTACTCCCGGGGATTACTAATTCTCACCAGTTTTAATAAGACAATAATGATTCACATACACACCACGAAGTTTCTCATCCAAAAGAATTAGAAATTTAAATTCTTTCCATTTTGGCCGTTTTTCACCAAAATGTCCGTTTTCTCATTCAAAACTTCCTCTAGTGTATTAAATATAAGCCTCTCACCAACTCCGCCATGGAATACACATCTTCAGCGTGGATCCCAACATTACAGAGTGGATAAAAGTTGGATTGCCAGATAGCTTCGTTTCTGATAATGTAATGATATCCTTTAAGCAATAAAGTGCAAGTCATCCCATCGAGAACCAAAACCAACCAAGTATACCATATACCAAGTAAGTGAACTTACCCCCATCGTTTGGTGCAAAGCATTCCCCCTGTTTCCAGCAATAGCTAATAATGATTAAAATCCACAGAAGCTTCAATAAATACATGATGGTTTAAGAGAACGACATTTTATAATTCTATGCCTAGTTACACCAAATTGTGAATTGAAACTGCTGGCACAAATGAGCTATTTTGGGGACTAATACTAAAGTAATAGCTAGTTGTGTTGATGAGCCATCTCGAGCGTAAGAATTCAGATTTGTACATTAATGCCTTTATAAAAGATTTATTTCAGTAAAGCTATAGCCAATAAGCTATAGAGCTTTTAAGGTACCAGTTATAGCTAGTTATTTTCACACTTGTATATCCTAAACAAAGACAGATAATGATTAGAACCATGTACCAGTGAATAGTTGAATCTTTTCGCTTGGATTTAAAACCTCATTTCGTTGAAACAAATAAGACACGGTGACCCAAAGACACGGTGACTCGAACAAGAGAACTAGCGTCGTGTTTTTCATTGATTAGAAAATTAAAGCACCTTTGATTTCGTTCTTTCCTTGGGTTTTTGATCACCGTGTCTTTATTAATCAACCGATTTCAACAAATGAGGTCTTAAATTAGAGCTAAAGGGTATTGCTGGTTTTAATTTTTACATGTTTATCTTTGTTTAAGATACATAAATAGGAACATAACTGGTACCACAATTCCATTGCGGTCTGTACGTTGCATCTCATTTACAATAAACATGGAATGCTGGTCAGGGGGCGCGTCTACATTATGGAAAAAGTCTTGGAATAAGCCCAATCGGCATTGGAAGTTTGCAATGCAGTTTTTGCAGTTTTGGGACACTTTGTCCTTTGACCTTTCAGAAAATTCAGAAATATTGGGTTTTTGTACAAAATATAATCTAAAATGTTTTACAATATTTAAAATAAATATAAAAAATATTAGTGTTTTATAAAATAATTATTTGGTATTTTTAATGATCAAAATTGTGACAATAATAAGAAAATTAATAATAATTACGTAAATTTTCCCGATATGTCAGAGGTCAAAGTGTCCCAAAACTGCTCTCAAAAACCGGAAGTTAGAATGGCGATTGGGCTTATACTTTCATGGTAAAAACGGAAAACCCTTTCTTTCTTTTATAATGTATTGTTTTATTTATATCTGTAACTGTTCAGGGATAAATTGCTTGGTAGAATAGATTCACGGTGTAAGTCTATTAGTAAAAATTGCCGTACTGTACAGGATGACTCAGAAAGAATTATACTGCCGGATATTGTAATTTTTTTTATATTTTGATTCCTGAACCAAACAAGATTGAATAATTTATGCAATTTTATAGAAAGATTAAGACAAATTTCGGATATATTTTTTGAATTTTGAAAATTTACTGCTTCATCTTGAAATATATGACTTTTACGACGATATGTCATTTTATTTCCGTCACAACGGATAAAATACAGCAGTCACTGATCTGCACCTGAGGTATCAAGCACTGAATTGATTCAAAATAAGGTGTGGCTTCAATTATTGGTATAATTCAAGAACGCGTTTGTCAATTTATTGAAATTCAAAATATTTGTCATTCCGTTCTCTTACGTTGTAGCATTCAAATATTCAAAAAATAAGTTTTCTGACGGTATAGTTCTTTCAGAGACACCCTGTATGCAAAACGCAATAGAGACCCTGACGGACTCGTTTGTTTGTATGTTTATTCTAAGTTGGTAAAATCGACAATACAAAAAAATAAACAACAATAATAATAAAATCGAATGATTATTTGAATGATGTGCCATGATTTGCTTTATAATATACAAATAGTACATACATGTTGGAGGGGGAATAGAGCAACTATAATTTCTCTCGGTACTGAATACTGTCTATAGACCATTGCTATACTTGGCACTTTCCTGCTGGATGGAGTGATGGATATCACGCCTTTCGTTTTTTATAATCACGTGATACCCTTCTTGTTCTCCTCGCTTTTTTTTCTAATTTTGTATCGATGTTCACTCATCAACGGCAGGAATGTGCCTATTCTAGGAATGGTCTGGGCATATAGCTACCCTCAGATCCTGCTTATTTGTGACGTGTCATGTCAAAAGGAGACACTTTTGGGCAGGTTATCGATTTTGAGGTTTTTACATATCTTTAATATAGGCTTAGAGATATTTTGCTCCACAATGCCATTTTTCCCAATGAAATCGGACATTCCTAAGCGAAGATATTGAGTTTGTAAGTTATGGTATTATGAAAATGGGAATTGAGATATCGGCCTTTAAAATATAATTGACAATGTTGAGAGTAGGAATTACCTTGAAAAATGTCTCAAAAAATACAAAATGCCAGTTATATTCCGGTCTGAAACTATCAGACAATATTTTTAACATTAATAACATCACAAATTCGCAACAAACCCAAACTGTGAAAAAATCACCCCAGGCAGATTTTTGGTTATTTCTCCATTTACTATCCTGCCCAAAAGTGTCTCCTTTTGACATGACACGTCACATTTTGTCTATTTCTCTGGTTTATAAGGTGTGTCTTATTAACCATTATTCAGATGAAAATACGGGAAGATCTGATAGTCTCGTATGGTTTTAACAACAGGATGCTGCAAAATCAAATGATTATAATCATAACTTGCGTGTTACTGCTGATTTCTATGATTTGCAATTTATCCCCGCCCCCACACCCTATCGTGTACCGTATAATCCAAAAACCATCGAACAATTTCTTTGTTTTATAGCGTATTGTTTTATTTATATATAGAATTATAAGGGATAAATTTACTTCTTAAAATAAAATCACGTTATTAGTCCATTAGTGTGCCTACACCAGAGTGGTTGTTATCCAATGTTTACTTTTCGTTAAAAGATTTGACAAAAAAAAAAACAAAACAAAAAAACATGTAAACTATCTTCGTTGTAATGTTTTATGCATTTGTTACCATTTTATTTTTAGAATTTATATAACAAAACATCTACGTGCGCAATCTTTATTTGGCAAAATCGACAAAACAAAAATCGACAATATTGATAATAAATACTAGTATATAATAATTGTAATAATAATTCCTCAGCTATAGAGCAAAATATTTATGTCTTGGATGTCAGCTTTTGGTTATGAATGTATTAAAATGTACATATTTTAAGGATATATGTATGGATATAGGGTGTGAACACAATACTCCCAAGTATATACCCCTGGTTTGTTTTACATCCATCCGTATAACTTTTCGTGGTATTTATGTACAAACCCATTTTACCGTTCATATTTTGTGAATTTTAAGATTGCATATTGATCCAAATGTTTATCCGATCGCATTCACATTTTGGAATATCAAAGTTATAAAAACATGTTTGGAATGTTTATTTTAAAGTTTGTAAAGCATAAAATCATTCGCAACATCCCTCTATCTCTAAAGACCGCTATCTCTAAGGTTCGCCATCTCTAAGGTTCGCTATCACCATGATCACTAATGTGTAAAGTCTATGGAGATGAGAATCCCGCTATAGAGAAAAGGATTCGCTATACCTAAAAAGGTCCGCTACTTCTAAGGTTCGATATCAGTAATTCAGAATAAGGTTCGCTAGAAGGTTCGATATCACTAATTTTAAATAAGGCTCGCGATAGCGAACCTTATTTAAAATTAGTGATATCGAACCTAGAGATAACGAATCTTAGACTCTGAGATAGCGAACCTTAGAGATAGGGGGGGCTTATTTCAAATTAGAGATAACGAACCTTAGGAATACCGGGCTTGTTCAAATTAGAAATAGCGGATCTTATTTTAAATTAGTGATAGCGAACCTTATATATAGCGAACCTTCAATAAATTAGTGATAGCGGGCCTTATTTAAAATTAGTGATAGCGAACCTTATTTAAAATTAGTGATATCGAACCTTAGAAATACTGAACCTTATTTCAAATTAGTGATATCGAACCTTAGGTCTAGTGGACCTTTTTTGTAATTAGTGATAGCGAACCTTAGAGATAGCGAACCTTAGAGATAGCGAACCTTAGAGATAGCGAACCTTAGAGATATTGGTCCTTAGAGATAGCAAACCGGCGTCAAATCATTTAGAGCTCTACAAAGTGGTACGGTGCATATCATGAGCTAATTCCGGCAGCTAATTAGTACCTCGCTCACAAGACATAGTGGCGTATCACGAAAATGGCCATTTTGAGTTACATCTGAAGTTTTTGCAACTTTTAACTGTTTGTCATACATTGCCTCGATTAAAATGTCCCCTTTTCTTGAATGGATATGAAAATATAATATTTAAGTTACATTTAATGTATAAAATACATTGCTGTCATTCACCAATTAATTGTACTTAGTCATTAAACTTATACGCCAGTATGTCAAATTTTTTTAAAAATTATTCACCATTCAAAATTGACATACGACACGTGATACGAATAATAGTTAAATTTCTATCCATATTGGCCACACAGCCGCGATATACCAAAATAGTGGTGTATGTCACTTATTTGCGACATAGTGGTGTATGTCACTGATACGCCACTATGTCGTCCAAAACAAGGGGAATGTTGTACACAATAATTCCATTGAGTGACATACGCCAAACCTAATTAGTGATAATACTTAATTAATTAATGACATGTATGTCTTGAACATTTGTCGGAATGTAGAGCTTTATACATATATAGATTACGAAACTGATCTTATCTCGTTTTGTCAAAAATGGCTGCTACACCACTATGTCTGGCGAGCGACGAGTATAATATGCAGCGGATTGATTTTTTAGAACCCGCTCGGTTTAGCCCAGCAGGTTCAACGTAACTTCCGGATATTATCCCTGGGTACAAAATGGTCGAGGTAAATTCACGTCGGCGTGTCGTGCTAAAAGGTCGGGGTAACCTACGTATGAACAATCAGTCGAGTCGAAAATATTTGTGGTAGTTTATCACGGGTTGTAAAAAAATTAACTCGAGTAATTCAGGTCTGAACGCGCCTAGTATTGCTATTTTTGTCTAACATTTTCCACTTGAGAAGCAATGATCTATTAAATACGACTATTCATTCCAAACAACAAGAAAATGAAGAGCCCTTGCGCAGAATTGATGATGATAAATATCCACCATATCGCCACAACATTTGTAAATCCCGCCACATAGCCAAGTGCCCAGGTAAGCCTATTATGCTGCTATCTGTAGGGAAAAGATAAACAAAATCGGATATTGTCATGATTTTTTTTTTTAATGTTTCGGCGTAAAGTATACCTAGCTGTTTGTTTCCTTTAAAGTAATGACCGACCTGATTGTTTAGAGAGAGCGTGGTCTAATGGTTAGGGTACTTGGCTTTAGTGCAAGAGGTCCCGGGTTCAATTCCCGGCGGAAGGGATTTGCTATGATAATGACTTGGGGGGAAAATGTCAGAAATTAATTGACCTCTGTAGATTAAATTCGAGACTTTTGCCTTCCCCATGGTTTATTTAGAATTGGGTAAATGAATCATGAAAGTACTCCGTCCTTCAGAGGGGACGTTAAGCCGTCGGTCCCATGTACAGAGCAGAGAGCTACACCTGTACATGTTTCTCGCAGCCAGTTTCGAAAAGAGTAGGGTGCTAACCCCTGACTGTTGCAATATTACTCAAATTGCTTAAATTGCATGTTCATCATCTTTATTTCCTTTATTAAATGTCCTTAAATGTTCATTTTTTAAAAGTTTAAAAACCACGGTTTTTAATACTCTTGGATGATACTAACAAGATACTAACAACTTATATAGATAGGTATTAATAGTAAAATTAATCGAGTGAAAATAATTTCACAATACTATGCCGGGCATTGCAGAATAAGCCATTTGCACTAATCTGTAAAAAGGTTGATCTTCACGCTCGAAATGAAATAATTATTGTTCTTTTAAACAAACAACTATTAGTTTCCCAAAATATCTCTGCCGGAGTATCGCTTTATCTTCTATATTACCATCATTAGTCGCGTCAGCAACTTCATTTCACAATTTGGTGCAAGTAAGCATTGAGGTAACCTATGAAATTTCGTTCTCTTGAATGATGTATTTTCTAAACCGCGTATGTGTTCTGATCATTATTAGCTGCTGCTGGAAGCAGGGGGAAAGCGATGGCGGTAAGTTCATTTTAGAAACTACTGAACTTAATTTTCCTTAACATTTTTTTAAACGATTCTTATAAAAAAAAACCCTACAACAACAATAATTAATAAGTTATTATTTAAATGCTATTATAAATTTTTGGCATATAAACATTTATGCAAAATATTTTGTTGACGCATAACTTTGTTTGAATGTTTTTCACCAAGTTTTCAAAAATGTTTTTATATGTTACTAAAGCGTTTGATACCGTTATTAATACCCTTTTCTGTAACGTTTTGTGTTTGCTAGGATTAAGGCACGTACAACTTTAATGCTATAGACACATCTTTCCTTAATACGGACGGATTATATTATTATTTAAGGACAAGACTGTAAAGTCATTAGTCCATCACTATTTCCGGTGCCTACATTGGGTAAACCGGACGTCCCTTCGGCGTTCGTCTCAAAGAACACCAAAAAGAGGTGGAGAAATTTAAAACAAAACCATTGCCGTAGTAACACAAGCGCTAGCCGCGAATCATCTGTATCAGAAGTTATCGACAGAGAAGCTGACAAAACCACTTTGGTAGAAAGTTGCTTAAGTAACTCAGCTAGCTGGCTAGTAATTCTTTTCCTTATACACACGTCATTTATATGACGACCCCTTGTCTCATATGACGCAAGAAGCAGCTAGAAGCTCTCAATCCATGATAAAACAGCAACTATTGTGATCTGGGCCCAAAATTTTAACGGAAGTTTAACGTAATGTTAACTATTGCCATTTTGTGTCATGATTTTTCAGATGCCCGGCTTATAAACCAAAGTAGCATACAACGCGTAAGATTTAATTATAACCCACACGCTCATTTAGACTGGAGGGGTCATGTATTTTCAGGAAAGCCAGAAATTTTACTCAATGGTTCGAAGTGGATTAAAACCTGTATATCGGCGTCTTTGAAAGAGGCCGTGGATCTTCTTTGTGAAGCTCTTACTCCTTTGGTTTCATTAAATGAAGATGCTGATGGCGTCGGTGAAGAGATAGTTTATGACAGCTCGCGTCTGCTTCTTTTTGATGAATACGACACAGATAATCAAAAGTTACTTATCTATTTATTCGAAGGATACAGTAAATGCACAGATATTGGCAATGTTGAAATTCGTGACATAATGTGTCATAAAGGTATGTATAATACTGTGAATTCAAGCGATTTATTAAAAAGCAATAGAGGTTATCCACGTTACTCATGTGTGACTTCTAACAAAAGGCGCTGGTTCCCGTAGTATTCCTCATTCAAACCAATTCAATGCACGACCTCAGTACCTTGCATGACTTTGGCGGGCTATTTTGAAAGAGTCATGATTGCACATGCAGGCACTTCTTTTGAAAATCCTAAACAACCCAGCAAACACAAAAACGTTTTAAAACATTTTAAATAAGTTATATTTTGGGTTTTGGTTTAGGTAAAAACGTTTTAATAACATTAAAATGTCGGGTTATATAAAGGTCATAAAATCGTTTTAAAACGTTTTGTATGAAAACACACTACAACAATATTTTTAAAATGTTTTCGAAATGTCAATGTAAACTATTTTTGCAAACATTTTTGGCCAAATATTTTGTCAACACTTATAACATTATGTTAAAATATTTGCACCCAGCAAACACAGAAATGTTCTTAAAATGTTTTTTACCAAACCTTTTAATAACATTTAAATGTCGGGTTTAAAAGGTCGTGAAAACATTTTAAAAACGTTATTGTACATATTTTGGGCAAACATTGTTTGCAAAATATTTTTTCAACCCCGAAATAACATTCTGAATTCTGTTCAGAATGATTTGTACCAAGTTTTCAAAAAAGTTTTTGGAATGTTATTAAAACATTTTAGTACCCTTTATATAACCCGACATTTAAATGTTTTCTGTAAAACATTTGTGTTTGCTGTGCAGTAAATTACCAACACATGTTGTTTAATGTTATGAAAACGTTTTATACCATTAATGTACCCTTTATATAACCCGACATTTATTTTAAACGTTTTCTTACAACCTTTTGCTGTCATGTTGCCCAATTTAGCTACTTGAGAATATGTGTTCACGCCCTGCATGTCCAAATTTGTATCCTTGAAATATATACATTACATTCGTAAGCAAAAGCTGATATCGGTACTCCCATCGAAGACATAAATATTTTGCTATGTAGCTGAGGAATTATTATTACAATTATTACATGTATTTATTATCATTATTGTTGATTTTTTTGTACTGTCTATTTTTGCCAATTAAAGAATAAACAAACAAACGATCCTGTTGAGCGCGTTGATGTCTTGTTATACAGGGTGGGCCATTAAAAAGTTCACACTTTTTTTGATGGCTTATTTCTCAAAAGTGCAGACACATATTGAAATAAGTTGAACATATTTGTAAACCTCTATGTCTGGACTGTCATTGCTGAAAAGGGCATTAACATCCATGGTCTAATTACAAAATGGCGGCCATTTGAAACAAGGGGGTCAAAAACCACTTTGCACACACGTAAGTCAAATGGAGCGGATGAGACACGCGATATATGGTGGTCGCTGGTTCACACCACAATGGATTAGGAACAAAGGAAGAAAAATAACAGTACGCATGAAAGTTCTGTCAATATTTCTCTTGTAAATTAACCATATTTAAATAAATATTTCTTTTTCAAACAGAATATGTAGCCTTCCAGTTGAACAGAATATGTAACAGTAGCTTTAAATAATCTGCGCAGTTAACGTTTGTTTGCAGTCGCATTCTAGATGTTGTGCATAATTTTATACCCGAGTCTCCATGATGGTTATTGCACTATAACATAAATCTTATATAGAGATATAACAAGATAAATTTATAAATAGGTGTCAGGAATGTCTCTCCTTCTCTTTCCGGTTCTTGAAATTTCCTCTATGAAAATTCGTTCCTCCTTTGTAAACTGCCGCATTTTGAACAGCAAGAATCACCTCAAAGTACTTACACAGGTATCTCTAACATGAATGACAAGAACGCACGCAAGGCATTTTAAATTTGAAGTTCCCTCCAAAACTAGCGTATTTGTTATGTAAATGAGCATGTCCAATCAGCCTTTTGTGTCAATAGAATGGTATTGGTCGTGACCTGTACGTCCACACTATAGAGGTGGTAACTCTCAATTTAAATTTAAAAACTACTCATTGTATTCACTTCTACTTTTTAGGATATGTTCTTTATATCTTTTTCTATCAATTAAGCATGTCAAGTATAATTTTTTGTTATGTTTTGAATCTCATTTGCATAATTAGTTCGTTAATATTAATGAATTTTGGCAATGTGTCAAGACTTACAACACAACTTAGGGCTTCAAACTCATTGCGCTCAATTCCGCTCTCCCCGTGGCTCATCTGGTAATGGTGGGGCAGATAACCCATGATAAAAGTCCTCGTTACAGTCAGTTCCGATTGTTGGCTACACTTGCCTGTCCTGTAAAACATTCCCCGACCAGCTATCTATGGCGACCACTTCACCAAGTTACTTGTACCTGGCCGAAGTTTCGTCAGCGTTATCAAAAAAAATTTTCAAATAAATTTTTTTTTAACTAGTAACTACTATACCATTCACAGTAGGTCTATTACGTTACAACAACACAATTTCGTAACACATTAATCTTTTACATGGCTCTCACAATTTGCCGACAATCACACATACCTTTGACTACATTTGCCGACAGTCACATGGTTTTGCCGACAGCAGTCAAATTTTGCCGACAAAATTGTGTAGGGGGGGTCACACCCCCATACCCCCCTCTAGCGACGACCCTGTGACCACTTTGTCAATTTCACAGGTGAATGATTTTCAAACAGTAAACAACTCATACACGCACTTGCTTAAGCCTAAAAACTTAATACATGTATGCATGATCATTGTCTATAGTCTTACGTGTGTGCAAAGTGGTTTTTGACTTCTCTGCTTTAAATGGTCGCCATTTTGTAATTAGACCATGGATGTTAATGCCCTTTTCAGCAATGACAGTCCAGACATAGAGGTTTACAAATATGTTCAACTTATTTCAATATGTGTTTTCATTTCTGAGAAATAAGCCATCGAAAAAGTGTGAACTTTTTAATGGCCCACCCTGTATATATTCTAATAATAAAATTGTAAACAAATGCATAAAATAATAATGATAATAGTTTCTAGTATTTTGTCAATTCTTTCAGCGAAAAGAAAACGCGTAAACGTGGAATAGTAATCACTCTGGTGTAGGAACACTAATGGACTAATAACGTGATTTTATTTTAAGAAGTAAATTTATCCCTTATAAATATAATTCTAGATATAAATAAAACATTACACTGTAAAACAAAGAATTTGTTCGATGGTTTTTGGATTATACATTACTTGATGGGGGCTTGATTCTTTTGTTGGGAATATAAAAGCATGGTTAGGCCAAGTGTTTTATTCCTAATAACTTATTCGGTGAAGAACACATACAATAGAACTCATCGGGACATGCTATACTAATTATCGTGTTACATTGTTCTCGTTTAAAACAATGTGACAGGTGGTTTACACGTTAATTAGTATTTCTCATTCATTTGGATGAGAAGCATGCCCACAGGGTTGAAAGTTTCATAGAAATGAGAACTTTTCAATTCTCATAGTTTTGTCCAATTCTCATTGCTTTTGAAAGAATTTAGTCACCCTGCTACGATAAGTCATTTTTTGAGAACAAGTAGAAAATATGGTGTGTATCAGTTACGTAATCACTCTATTCATTACTGATTATTCCTTTTAATTTGTATCATTATCATTTATTCTTGTGCAAAGATTTGTGAATAAATATGTTTAAATAATGCTTGAACCATTTTTTTACTTGTTCTCAAAATACAAAAAATTAATTAGGCAATAAGCCCAATCGGCATTGGACGTTTGCAATGCATTGTAGGACAGTTTTTGCAGTTTTAGGACACTTTGTCCTTTGACCTTTCAGAACATTCAGAAATATTGGGTTTTTTGTACGTACAAAATATAATCTAAAATGTTTTACAATATTTAAAACAAATATGAAAAATATAAGTATTTTATAAATTAATTATTTGGTACTTTTAATGATCAAAATTATGACAATAATAAGAAAATTAATAATAATTACGTCAATTTTCCCGATATGTCAGAGGTCAAAGTGTCCCAAAACTGCTCTCAAAAACCGGAAGTTAGAATGGCGATTGGGCTTATTATCGTAGCAGGGTGACGATTTGGCAGAAGAACATAATGATGATTTGGGTGGTGCAATTCTATCACCATGAAACTTTCAACAGAAGTAGCGTATTGTTATCAGCATCACAATGGGTTTGAATGTATCATCAATTTTCATAGTTTTAGGTCACGCATTTCGATTCAGTGTGTATTGATAGAATGGTATTGGTCGTGACGTGGATGACGGCCTGTACGTCCACACTATAGAGGTGGTAACTCTCAATTTAAATTTAAAAACTACTCATTGTATTCACTTCTACTTTTTAGGATATGTTCTTTATATCTTTTTCTATCAATTAAGCATGTCAAGTATAATTTTTTGTTATGTTTTGAATCTCATTTGCATAATTAGTTCGTTAATATTAATGAATTTTGGCAATGTGTCAAGACTTACAACACAACTTAGGGCTTCAAACTCATTGCGCTCAATTCCGCTCTCCCCGTGGCTCATCTGGTAATGGTGGGGCAGATAACCCATGATAAAAGTCCTCGTTACAGTCAGTTCCGATTGTTGGCTACACTTGCCTGTCCTGTAAAACATTCCCCGACCAGCTATCTATGGCGACCACTTCACCAAGTTACTTGTACCTGGCCGAAGTTTCGTCAGCGTTATCAAAAAAAAATTTCAAATAATTTTTAAACTAGTAACTACTATACCATTCACAGTAGGTCTATTACGTTACAACAACACAATTTCGTAACACATTAATCTTTTACATGGCTCTCACAATTTGCCGACAATCACACATACCTTTGACTACATTTGCCGACAGTCACATGGTTTTGCCTACAGCAGTCAAATTTTGCCGACAAAATTGTGTAGGGGGGGGGGGGGTCACACCCCCATACCCCCCTCTAGCGACGACCCTGTGACCACTTTGAGAAAAAGTCAAATAAATTACCATACAGGGTGTATCAAAATGATTGGTACCCATCAGCTTTGTCGTATCCTCTTGAAATGACTACCAATAAGTTTTATGACCTTTTATTACATAAAACTACAAATAAGGTGGATGTTATACTGCATTTTGATGGGGCAGTCTTGTCCATACTCACTAGATATTGATGGGTACCAATCATTCTGATACACCCTGTACTACTAAACTACTAGTAAAAATAGGCCTCGATTAATTGAAATCCCCCCCCCCTCCTTAAATTGATAAAATAAATAAAACTACTGAGTCTTTTTGTAAGATTTTGTCTGGTCAGTTAGATAAATAATATAGCAGAGTGGTCCTGAAATTTGGGGGGGGGGGGGACTTGGGACAAATTTGTCAATTCAGGGGACTCTCAAACTTTTGCAAAACTTTTCATCCATGCAAAGATCTCAGTGAACAGTCCTGTACAATGATGCGCAGCCATTTGCAGTTGGAGCCAGGTTGTCTGGCATGTGGCTTGAAGCTCTGCGGGTGGTCTTCCTGTAGTTTTCAATGGCAAGATAGGAACTGTGGCCATTTTGCTGCTTAGAAAATTGTATTTTGTGCTAATTAAAAACAATATTACAGAAAATTCTTTCGATCTCTCGACAAATATTTTACAAATATTAGTTTGTGCATTGTAAGTGAAACTTAGAATCACCCAGTGCTCAGAATTTTTGCCGTAAGTGGTTTATCAAAAAGTGTTGATTCATTTTCAAAATTCTCCTATTCATTTGTGTGTGCAGCTGAAAATCATCCAGTCATCTGACAATAGGTGGTCTGCTAATGGCTGCCTCCATGAGCGCTACTCGATAATATATAATCGACTATATAAAATCATTGTACAGGACTGGTGAAGTGTTCTTCTCTCCGGTCCGACTGCCTGATCAGGAAGTATTGCCGAATCAGGCAGCATGTTGCCGAGTTATGCAACACAGGCTTTGGTAACCCTTCCGAATTCGACAGACTAAGGACTAAATTGTTCATGGTGATTTTATAAAAGATCGGGGGAAATTTTACTTTGACACACATGAGCTACATGTAAATTGAAAATTTTTCACCGGGCGAAAAAAAATTCCACCGGGAGAAAAATAATTTAAATAACAAAACAATTTCTAACGGTTTTAAAAAAAAATTGATTTAAATATGCAAATTAACTTTATTTTAACTAAAATTGATGAAAAATTACCACTAATTGTACATTCATTGATAATTTTATATATTTTACCTACTTCTTTACTCTAAACCAAGAAATAACGGTATATTAAAATATGCTCTATTTGAAATAGAGCATTGCATTGTGGATACCATACTGCCTGACTCGGCAACATACTGCCTGATTCGGCAGTACTTCCTGATCAGGCAGTCGGACCGGATCGGACTTAAAGTGTCTAGTTTGCCTTGAAGCTTGTGAGTATTATCTTGTCGCCTCTGAGTTGTCTCCATAATTTCGCCCCGTGAATTTTGCCTTAAAGCTTTGTAGTATTTGTAGTATACGTTCATTTTATTGCGTCGTGTCTGCGTTCTCTAAATAATTTCGCCCCGGGAATTTCGCCTTGAACATGTTGAAGCTTGCTAGTATACGTTAATTTTATCGCGTCGTGTCTGCGTTGTCTCCATAATTTCGCCCGGGAATTTTGCCTTGAAGCTAGCTGGTATACGTTCATTTGACCCCGTCGTGTCTGAGTGGTCTCCAACATTTTACCCTAAGCTTTGTTTATTACTAGGTAAGTGTAAGACATCATTCAACTAACATATTTACACCTTTTTTCTACTACCACAGGTATGTTTGCATTAATCAAATTAATAATAATCATTTTTAGTATTGTTTTCTGAGAACCTTAATGCATTCTTCAAAAGTCATGGGTGGCATATGGCGCTGCCAGTCCAAAACTAACGCATCCGACCCAGACGACTACAAGAGGAGCAAGCTCATCATCATTATTCATTGAATATCTTGAACGTGACCCGCATTGATTCATTCAAATTTGCATCCGTACCGAGAACTGTTAAAGAAAAATCTTCCACCGGACGTATCAAGTATCACAAACCCCGTTCACAGACCCCCGGTAGACCCCATCCAATTCAAAACAGCAGTATCAAAGCAACTGCGTCAAAGCACAACACTCTATAACATCCAGACCAGGACTATAAGCATATGGTACGCGCACGCCATTTTCCTACTCGTCTATTAGTCCGAATAATCAGACCCAGAACAAAATATTAATTTCTGACATGATCGTGTTCTGGGTCTGAACTGTTTCCATTCGAAATCTTATGGCAATTGGACAAAAGAAGCACATGGTCCTACTTCACAGTATTTTAATCCCCTATTCATGTTCTAGTATTAAAGGCCACTGCATGTAAATTCCAAGTTTCCCGTTACATTTATTTTTCAAGATATTATAGGTGACTTTTTCATTATTCATTATTTTCAAACTTTCATTATTTCAGCCGGCTACTAGTGAAATACGGTATTTCGTACCTTAACATTGCCAAAACAAGTGCTTTTACCTTCTTCCTATGTAAGTACATGTACTGCAGTTTGAACTCTTTTGTATTGATTTGGTTGTTTGCTGTCTTGAATAAAACGTGTTTGCTAAAGCACAACTTGTCTTGACTACAATACAGCAGAGTACATAAAGGTTTGAGATGAGAAGTTGTATCAAAGCCAGCATGTGGTAAAATATACACCAGGCACAAAAAGAAACACGTCCTTGCTGTTCAATAACTTGATAATTTTGGATTATTCTGAAATATACATTTTGTTAATTGGACTTTTCTTTCTCATTTGACACACTGTTCGTGAACATTGAGAGCTATTGAGCAAGAATTGACCAATATATGCTCCTCCAAACTCTCAAACCCCAAAATGAAAAGTTGCAATTTTAACGATTTAATTGTGCCTGTTACACTGTGTGCTTTATTGATTGGCCCGTGGTGCTTGTGAGCTCTTGTGTGCAATACAACGATACGTTCCGGATCCCATTGATAATCGTTGAAAATGCAACTTTTGATTTTGGCGTTTGAGGCTTTGGAGACGCACATCTTGGTCAACTCTTGTTCGTTTTTCACGAGCAGGGTGTCAAATGAGAAAGCAAAGTCCAATTAACAAAATGTATGTTTCAGAATAATTTAAAATTATCAAGTTATTGAACAGCAAGGATGAATATAACTGACGAGTTTCTTTTTGTACCTGGTGTAGTGTACCATATAGCACGCCAGACGGACATAATATACTACGCCAAAAAAGTCTAACACTTGGGAAAATCCCTATTTTAAAACTAAATCATATTGAGGTAAATGTATTTGTTTAATACATGCACTATCTAATCCCGCACATTATGAAACCCAATTGAAACCAATGTGACTTCAAGAAGCAAAGTTACAAGTATTTGATTAGACGAATGTCCCGTTTTAAAAGTGACAAAATGACCTATTCAAAAATCCACTGACTAGACATCTAGTTTGAGAGTGGTGAATGGTTAATTTATGCGCGCCTTTAATTTAAAACAATAGGAACAAAAGAAAACTGAAAGAAAAGAACTGACATATAATTTGAGAGTTATGAAAAGTACAGAGAAGAAAAAAACTGAAATAAAAACTTGAAACTGTGTTGTCTGTCTCTTTGTTGCGCTTGTTGGAATCTTTTCGCCTTGTATAGACGAATCCAACGAGCCAAGTCAGGGTCAGGATTTGGTCGGCCATTTTCGGGTCCCTGCTAGCACCAACCTGGTGTTTTGAGCGCCCCATTGTGCAAATAAAAGCCACCTAACACCTAGCATGGTCTCATACACCATACAAAACGCTAAATGGATGTACTTGCGAACAAAGGGACTATGTATGAATAGATGCGTCGGGATTACCTGCGGAATTATCTCTATTGTATATATTATTCTATTAACCCTCCTCGTCCTTGTATCTTCTCTAGGTATTAGGCGGCTTTTATTTGCACAATGGGGCGCTCAAAACACCAGGTTGGTGCTAGCGGGTACCCGAAAATGGCCGACCAAATCCTGACCATGATTTAACTCGTTGGATTCGTCTATAGGATAGTTTGTTACTTTTTTAAACTGGACCTTCGTCTAATCAATTGCTTATAACTGTATTTCTTCAGGTAACATTAGATTCAATGGGGTGCCATAATGTGCAGGATTAGATTATATATATATAGTTTATTAATATACGCGGTCGCACTATATAAATATCAAACCAGGATGTTTGATACTGCAGCCAGTTAGAAGAAACTAAACAACGGCTATAAAGCTATAACTTTCATATTTTGGTTATCCGAATCATTCCTGCCGGCAAGAAGAACCGACGCAGCAGTGAGAAGTATATAAAGAGCACGGAGCCTTTGGGATATGCTGATCTCATGATGTGAATCTTGAATTCATCATGGTGAATGCATTTCTTAACGGTTTCATGCCTTACACTAAACAAGAGATCGAGAAGTTTTACAGTCGTATGATTCTGTGGAATCGTTATTTAAATGGTTCAAAAACTCCACACTTTTACGTTATGAAAACGTTATTTTGAAACGTTTTCTAAACCAAAAGTGTCACGGTTTATGAAGGTAAGAAAAACGTTATGATATTACGTTTTTGAAACGTTTCATGCGAACGTTATTTAAACGTAATCAAAACTCCACACTTTTACGTTTTTTAAACGAAATAGTGAAACGTTTTTTAAACAAACGTGAAACGTAATATTAACGTTAAAAACGTGAAATGGCTATAATTCCCCAGCAAACACAAAAACGTTTTAAAAACGTTTTAAAAGTTATATTTTGGGTTTTGGTTTAGGTAAAACGTTTTAATAACATTAAATGTCGGGTTATATAAAGGTCATGAAAACGTTTGTTTGAAATGTTTTCAAAACGTTATTGTAAGCTATTTTTTGCCAAATATTTTGTCAACACTTAAATGACATTATGTTAAAATATTTGCAGTAGGTTATTAAAAAAATGTTTTTTAATGTTATGAAAAGTTTTATACCCTTTATATACCCTTTATATAACCCGACATTTAAACAGTTTCTGACAACCTTTTATAACCTTTTGCGAATGATGTCGAAAACATTTTATGTTTGCTGGGTCAGTGGTGAAATGCTAAAAGTTGGTTGTCATGACCGTTGTTGTTATTGACCTTTTCGAACTCGTCATTTGACGTCACGCCGACTTGAAATGCGCAGTGACGATGTTCGATAAACGATGTGCGCATTGGCACAGATCGGCGTGACGTCAAATGACGAGTTCTTAGGTGTACTCGCAAAGGCTTATGGGATTTACCGAAAAGGTCAATTACTTGAACCTCATATCACGTTATATCTTTCAGGCCAATATGAAAACAAAAGAAGAATCAGCAGTTCGAAGAATTTCTCGTCGGAAATTGTTATTGATATGTGGTATCATCATCTCTATACCAATGTGTGTATTCAGAGCAAAAACAATTACTATAAAATTATCTTATCCACCACCCAAGAATATCAGAGGATCAACGACGTCAGCATATACAACATGTATAAAGTGCACTAATGCCCATACACTAGCAATGAGTGACGGAATTACGAGTATAAATAAATCTTTGTCTCGTTTGGTATCCAATAGCCGTGCCGTTGATCTTAAGGATTCCAAGCATACACCATCAAAAAATATTAATGGATCAACCACGAAGAGAACTTATGTCGATCAATACGGACTTAGGAGTATGAATACAAGCGGTAAATCCTTGCCAAGTTTATCAAAGGATCGAGCCGTTGAGCCCAAACTGCCACCATCCAACACTATGAGAACACCAACTACGGAGTGCACTAGTGTCGATCAACTGCCAATGATTGAAGGACTTACGAGTTCAAATATATCCTGGCCAAGTTGGTTATTAAATGGTCGTTCCGTTGAACTCGAAGAGTCCAAACATCCTTCTTCTCAATACATTGAAATGAACAACTTAGTACCAGCCTGTCCAAAGTATTTCGATGCATTTATCAAAGATCCTAAACCAGTTTATCTGCTATGCGATACAATAGAGTTGATAATTACGGCAAGAGATTGCAAGAACAGGACATTAAACTCTGGAGGTGATTACTTGTGGACGTGGATAAAAACAGATTCCTTGAATGCAAGTCAAACTCAAGAAGGTAACATTACTGATGTGGGTAATGGGACCTACATTGCTCGATTTACCCTCAGATGGATTGGGGAGGTGACCCCCGTTGTAGCTGTTATTAGAACTCGACAAGAAATCAATTATTTGAGGCAATGGAGACAGAAAGTTCCTGCTAGATTTTGCTATAATGGAACATTCGAACTCCGCAATGTCACTACAACAGTACCATGTCACATAACTCCTTGGATGAATCTTACTAACACAAATATCAAACTTGGTAAAACGCGCCATTTGTGCAACTTCACAGACCCTTTCACCGGTGCGCCATGGTATTGCATTAAACCACCAAATATGCCATGTTCTGCGTATGATTACCATCGAGGAGACACAGAAAGAGAAAAATTGTACGATGATTCAAAGTTGTATTTCAGTGCATCCAAAGGGTTTAACTATATAAAAAACATCAAACCTCGCGTTATAAATGTTGTTAATATCGACCAAAACAGCTCTCTTTCCGGACCATTTTCAACTTGTGAGTTCACCAAGAATCTGCTAATGTGTAACTCTGAGCGTGGGGATATGTTCTCGCCAAACCCCACATCGGGATTATATTACAAAAATATATGGGTATCTTTGCAGTGTAAAAAATCAAAATTTGAAAAGAACAAAATAATTCAAATTTTACAAAACAAAACTATACTTTTCTTCGGTGATTCAACAGTCCGACAATGGTTTGAGTTTATAACGGATAGTCTGTGGAATGGGTCCTGTATTACGCAACTCGGTGGTACTAAGATTGGATACTCGGCAGAATACAACATATCATTAGCCTTTACATTCCATGGTTTTCCTGTTCGTGGTAAGCCTACTAAGGCATCAGATTTTGACTACATAGCAAACAGACTTGACGCTTTGAAAACTGGAGGACCTGGTGTGATCATTGTGCTTACCATTTGGGCGCATTTTACAACAACCACACTGGAATTTTATCAAGATCGTTTGTTAAGCATCAAAAATGCAATCATTCGTTTACAAAAAAGATATCCTGGGACGAGGATATTCATCAAATCGGCTAATACTAGATCCAAAAGAATAGCCTCACTGAGCAATTGGTATGCTTGGGAATGCGACCAGCTAATGAGAAAGATGCTAGGACATATTCCAGGGATTACCATAATAGATGTTTGGGGTATGACTATTGGTCATTATACGGGGTTTCACATTCACCCTGACCATGTTGTTGTAAGCAATGAAATTGATTTGCTACTGTCGTTTATCTAGTTCGAAGCCGCGAACAGATCTTAATAGCCTACAGGGAAGGGGGCTAGAAAAAGAGTCAAAGTCAAAATCCCTATACTAGTGTCTGTTGCTCAATTCCGAAGATATCCACGACGTCTCACCACATTAGGTTTCTGAGCTTGTCCAGCTGCCTTCCAATGGTGTGTGTATGATGTAGCGTTATTAGACTAAACTCAGTAAGGGGCTGTGCAATAATTATGAGCCCCCCTGAAAACGGTTCGCCAAAAATCGCCCCACCCCTCTCGGCCCGCCAAAATTCGCTTGCCCCCCCCCCTCTCGGCCTGCCAAAAAATCTTTGCCCCCTGGTGCATGCCAAATTTTTGGGATCCCAATTTACAAACCTTAAATGGTCTAGATACATGTTGCGAGCGCAGCGAGCAGAAAAATTTGCATATTTAAGCGTTTCCGTACTGTTTCCTAAGCCTTTTTAGAGGGTTTTATTTAAAAGGTGCCCCATGAATGTGTGCCAAAAATCGCTTGCCCCCCTCTTGGCTTGCCCGCCCCCCCCCCCTTCGGCTCGCAAAAATGTCTTCCCCCCCCCCCCATTTTACCCTCCCCCAGGGCTCATAATTATTGCACAGCCCCTAATATCTTAGCTAAACTAAGTTTTGCACTTGGTAAACATAGTTTATCTGAGATAAAATGAATCTATCTGAGAAAAACTTTAAAGTCGAAGCTACAATATAGCCTGAATCATATTTAAATTAGTGGACAAAATTATTGTGGCGGAACCGGTTACTGTGCGCCGGATTTCCGGAGCTTCCGAGTTCATCATGACAGATCAATCCCGCAGCTGGCACCAATGTGGCGGAATCTATCTGGTAGCGAGCGTCTAAGGCAACTTGGTGATATGGCGTGGGCGTGCGGCCAATCCGCACAGTCTTATGAACACTAGTCACACTGATGAGTCAGACGAAGGACTCGGATATATGTAATTTTTCTCATCATTTATTAGGGTTCTGGGCTGATCCAAGTGATCGGCTGGGAGCGGTAGTAGTGGTTATTGATGCAGAGAGAGAGAGAGAGAGAGAGAGAGAGAGAGAGAGAGGTATGTCTTGACCAACCTGCCTCGACAGTCGCAGGGTACGGAAGAGCCAAGAATGATCGGCGCACCAGTTTATATACCCTGATATCACGTGACCCGAAATGATCAAATCACACGCAACTGAATCGTTCTGACTCAGGAAGGATCGATCACTTCCCAGCAAACACAAAACGTTTTCGACATCATTCGCAAAAGGTTATAAAAGGTTGTCAAAAAAACGTTTAAATGTCGGGTTATACAAAGGGTATATTAAGAGTATAAAACGTTTTCATAACCTGAAAAAGCATTTTTTGATAACCTACTGCTCAGCAAACAAACATCTTTTACAGAAAACGTTTAAATGTCGGGTTATATAGAGGGTATAAAAACGTTTTAATATCATTCCAAAAACATTCTTGAACACTTGATACAAAACATTCTAAACAGAATGTTATTTTGGGGTTGCAAAAATATTTTGCGAAAAATGTTTGCCCAAAATATTTGCAATAACGTTTTAAAAACGTTTTCATGACCTTTATATAACCCGACATTTAAACGTTATTAAAATGTTTTGAAAAAAACATTTTAAGAACATTTCTGTGTTTGCTGGATTTAAATATTTTAACATACTGTTATTTAGTTATTTAAGTATTGACAAAATATTTGGCAAAAATGTTTGCAAAAATAGTTTACAATAACAGGTTTTGAAAACATTTAAAAATATTGTTGTAGTGTGTTTTCATACAAAACGTTTTAAAACGTTATCATGACCTTTATATAACCCGACATTTTAATGTTATTAAAACGTTTTATCTAAACCAAAGGCCAAAATATAACTTACTTAAAACGTTTTTAAAACGTTTTTGTGTTTGCTGGGTTACGCCTACTCGGACCGGGGATCACCAAAAGGGCCAGACAACGACATGCAAGAGCATGCGGGAGGATACGAACATGGAACGAGATCAGCCATGATCGTGCATTACCCTCACCGGTGCCCATACACATTGCTCCCAGATTCAATCGGTGCTCCGCCGGGTCCAAAATCCGGAGTAAATGATGTTTCCTTAAAACAATCATTTTTATATAAAAGAAAATCTTCAACATGCATATGAAAATTTGGGAGAATTATTTGAATCTTCCAAAATATCTCCAACAAGTAATTTGGCATATCCAAAACATATTATCATCATCTTTAAATTACTTGTTGTCATGCTTTGTGATATTGAATGTTAAACAAATCAGTTCTAAATAACTTCACAGCATGTATATTATATGCTATTCATAACCTCATTAATAAACGCGATGCGTGCGATCCAATCATATTTTATTATTTGTGAAATGGCGAACGCAAATCGAGGTCATTAATATCTCACAATTGACCGCAAAATGCGTAATTGTTCCAATGTCGCACACAATTGACTTCTGCGTGCGCCGTATTATGCGTCCAACGAACTGCGCGCGAGCTGGCTGCCATATTTGGATTGCGCGCTACCATATTTGCACAGATTCTGATACGCACTTTTGTTATTGGTCGTTTTGTTTTAGCCTAATCGATTTTGGGAAAGGGAAGATGTAAAAATTGTTTATTTTTACAAACCTTTGAGGAAAATTTTGTGTTATTTTGTAAAGATAAAAGATCAAAGTGACGGTTATGAATGAGGTTAATAACTTTGCATCGGTTATATGTCGGGCATTGTGAAAAATCTAAACATTTTGCTTTGGACCTCGGAATATCCCTCGGTTCCAAAGGCTAAATGTTTAGATTTTTCACAATGCCCTCCAAATAACCGATGCGTAGTTATTAACCTCTAAGTAACCTCTATGACATGAAAGTTAGAAATCCGGAGTCGCCTTAAATAACTGTATCACAGCTCCGGTACAAGCATTATCTCTAGTTATCACTCATCAAAAATATGTGTTACTTCCACGATTACCTGTGTGCAGTGTGATAAGTCTTTATTTCCACATCAAATGATGTACAGGTCAAAGTTTAGCGGTCAAAGGTCAAATTTTAAAATTGGTCAAATCGAGCTCAAATTCAGCAGGAATGATCCTTACGACATTCTAAATATGTTACAAACATTAATGACCCCAAAGGTCAAAGTTTAGGGGTCAAAGGTCAAATTCAAAATTAGTCCATCGAGTACAAATTCAACAGGAATGATCCTTACGGGGGATTCTAAACATGCTAAAAACATTAATGACCCAACGGTCAAAGTTAAGGGTCAAAGGTCAAATTTTAAAATTGGTCCAATCGAGCTCAAATTCAACAGGAATGATCCTTACGACATCCTAAGCATGTTTAAACTATTTATAACCCAAAGGTTAAAGTTTACGGGTCAAAGGTAAATTTCAAAATTGGTCTAATCGAGCTCAATTTCAACAGGAATGATCCTTACAACATCTGGCCCTGATTTTAAAGAGAACTGGGCACGCGGCACTCAGATATTGGAGAATCAAATTGGTAACTGATGTTACTCATAATTGGGCACCCAATATGGAAAAACAACATCTGTGTCTAATGTTACGCAGAAGTGGGTATCGTTTTGTCTTTTTTCCCGGGTCTTTTCTCTAAGAGCTGTAATAAACTGCACACAATATAAATAAACAGGCTCCGGACGCATGATGGTTTCATGTTCACAGTTTTAATTCTACAAGAACCTCTCATTCTTACCAATGAAGACTGAAGCAGAGTGGAAGCTTCGTCTATTATTCATAATGCGTGACGAACAATTGACCTTTTCGGTAAATCCCATAACCCTTTGCGAGTACACCTGAGAACTCGTCATTTTACGTCACGCCGACTTGCTATGCGCAGTAACGATGTTCGATAAACGATGTGCGCATCGGCGCAGAGCGGCGTGACGCAAAATGACGAGTTCTCAGGTGGACTCGCAAAGGCTTATGGGATTTACCGAAAAGGTCAATTAAATTGGGGTTTAAAATGATTAGATTTTCGTCTGTACGCACCGGTTTACGTGGCTCTGAATGGTCACATAGACTACAGGAATCGCACGCATACGCGAGGCATGTATATAGTTGAGATGCCAGCAATATTTATAAACAAAAGTATGGTCTATCCCCCGAGAGTACTGTGTTTAAAAATAGGGAGAGATGTGCGAGTCGATTTTCGAACAGATGGTTTAAAGAACGGAAGAACGGCTCTGAGAGAGTCTAAAGAACGGATCGAGGGTCTCAACTAGGCCTCAAGAACAGATCAGATATGACCATTGCGTGAATATTGGGATTTCCTAACTTCGGAAACTGCACGGGCCGGGCACCCCTGAGATTATTGCAGTGATGAGTACCATATGCTTACACAAATTCCGTAAGGAGTCCCAACAAATGTTTCTGCAATCGGCCTATGTTTGTGCCAGGCACAAAAACAATTGAGCAACTAAGGATCAAATACGCGGATTTAGGGTTTCTCTACTGGAAGTCAATTTGTGCGAAATTCCTTCCCACAATGCAATATGCGTATTGCATAACAAAGAATATTGATTAACCTCCGAACTGTATCTATTGTTATGCAAAACGCTTATTGCATTGTGGGAAGGAATTTCGGTACAAATTGACTTCCGGTAGAGAAACCTTAAATCCGTGTATTGCTTATTATGAACCGGACCTTACGAACCTGCATGGCAGGCTGGTGATCACTTCATGTTCAAGAGCCCTTATTATTGTCTGATTCGGCGCGAGTTTACATGATGCAGTCATGTCTACAGTAGAATTCAATTCGACCTTTGCAGGACTTAAACCCCATTAAAAGCTATTAAACCAAGATAACACTCATTGAAAGCAGCTCAACTGATTAAATCATATCTTCTCTGGTTAAATACACACATCATTATGTTTCTGCTTTTACACGTACAATGGAGCAATGGCTGGGATTATAGTTTCAGTTGGGTGAACGATTATAAAGCGAGCGCTAGAGAACAATTCTGTGTGGGCTTTTGTTTACGAAATAACACAAAACTCTGCTTATTGTTAACCAGCGTTCTTGAAAATGAGAAACATGGTGGTTTGCAGACTTAACACGGTTTGGAAATAATTTCTTCATATTTTTTGGTGTTATCTGTCGTTTACATATCATTCCTAAAACACCAAAGTACGAATATTTCCAAACATCTAAATTAGCTAAAAATCTAGGACATGTTACAAAACTATATTGTCTAGAATTTTAGAAGAGTACTTTTAATATTGGCCGGTTATTTTTCACACAGCGACGTTAACTAGGCAATGTACTATTACCTATAACATTAACTAAAACACCAAAGTACGAATATTTCCAAACATCTAAATTAGCTAAAAATTTAGGACATGTTACAAAACTATATTTTCTAGAACTTTAGAAGAGTACTTTTAATATTGGCCGGTTATTTTTCACACAGCGACGTTAACTAGGCATATCCCCATTCTTTTAACGTAGGCTATTTGTAGAGGTCACGCGTCAATGGGAAAGAGCACTGTGTATTATGTATAGGAAAACGGACAGTAACTGCAGTATGAAATGCACTTGTCCTCAACAAAACAGGATGCGCGCGCATACAGCAGCCATGGAACGACAGTTGTGTACCCTGGCTGTGTACCGACTGTTTGGTAGACGACACGTGTATACTTAAGGCCTATGCGTCACGTGTCACCTCATTTACATACGGACGAAAATCTATTCATATTCATTGTCATTATACGGAAAGTTTTGTGGCATTGAACATGATGGTATTATTATCAAGAAACACGGAGAATCCCGTGAGGTTTTTGTGATTAAGGTCCAGTTAAACTTGGTGGTACAAATCCACCTTGTTATATATATTCCCAGCAAACACAAAACGTTTTCGACATCATTCGCAAAAGGTTATAAAAGGTTGTCAGAAAACGTTTAAATGTCGGGTTATATAAAGGGTATATTAAGAGTATAAAACGTTTTCATAACCTTAAAAACATTTTTGATAATCTACTGCTCATCAAACAAAAATGTTTTACAGAAAACGTTTAAATGTCGGGTTATATAAAGGGTATAAAAACGTTTTAATAACATTCCAAAAACATTCTTGAAAACTTGGTACAAAACATTTAAATGTTATTAAAAGGTTTTGAAAAAAACATTTTAAGAACATTTCTGTGATTGCTGGGTTCAAACATTTTAACATAATGTTATTTAAGTATTGACACAATATTTGGCAAAAATGTTTGTAAAAATAGTTTACAATAACATTTTTGAAAACATTTAAAAATATTGTTGTAGTGTGTTTTCATACAAAACGTTTTAAAACGTTATCATGACCTTTATATAACCCGACATTTTAATGTTATTAAAACGTTTTTACCTAAACCAAAAGCCAAAATATAACTTATTTAAAACTTTTTAAAACGTTTTTGTGCTTGCTGGGATTACAATACCATTGTAATTTCTATGATCAGAAAAAATATGATTTGATCAGAAAAAATATGGTTCTTTTTGGTGTTTGGTGTCTTCCGCCGGGTCTTCCGCAGAGTTATAACTTGGTTCCAAGCCTTAATCACAAAAAAAACACGACATAAACATAAAACCCTTACACTTTGTAACTGGACTAGATATACCCTTCACCAATAACATGTACCGGGGAGCAGTCAGTAATACATTGAAAGTGAACATTATGTGTCATATATCTTCATATGCACGGGTTGTAACCTACGGTAGGCCTTCCTACCTTAAAGCAAGTAAATTGTAATTTGCTATTGCGAAAAGACGGCTTGTCCGAATCTCGTCTATTTAGCCAATGACAACACGTGCTGATATGACAATAGAACAAACATGCTAATGCTATAATGGGAGTTAAAAATTAATAAAAAAACAGTGGTGATTGATCTGATCGCACAATATTATATAGCGCACCGACTTTAACAGTAAACATACGGGGTCTGATAGGGTGACATGACAGGACTAAACGCCCTGAGAGTGACACAGTCATAAATACATCGTAGTACTGATTGCTCCCCGCATCGTAAGTGACAAAAATTGCAAATTTAGGGACTGTGCAATATTTATGAGCCCCATAATTATATCTTCATATAAAATTACGAACGGCTCGCCAAAAATCGCTTGCCCCCCCCCCCTTTCGGCTCGCCAAAAATGCCCCCCCATTTTACCCTCCGTCCAGGGCTCATAATTATTGCACAGCCCCTTATAATAACCTTTTACCCATATCCAGTTATTATTATTACAGGGTGTATCTCAAAAAAATTTGAGTCAAAGCAAATTTGCTGGGATATGCCCAATTTTCCCTGGTACAATTTTCATACGTTGAGCCATAGGCAGTTCATTGCGTTCAGTTGGAATTATAACATTTTTTGAGATACGCCCTGTATATTAAATACTTTTTACTAATAATAAGCTTTTTACTTCTTAAACACTCATATCCTTTTTAGTATTAATGAACTTTTTACCTTTAATAAACACTCTGGCCGTATTAACGTCACCAAAATAGAAGTTTTCTGTTGGGGCGTGTCGGAGCGGAGCATGACCTTGCGGTGTTTGCACTCAATATTGAGACAATATTATAGCCTACAGATAAAGGGCGTCATACCCCACAGGGGTATGAGTTTCCTTCGGAGGAGGAAAACACTCAAAGGTTTCCCTCGTTAATATGGTTAACTATGCTTTTTCTGAATCGCTTTGACCGGAGAAATAATTTGGTGTGGTCTTGAACAACATGAAAGACATAACTCTTTTCGGAGCACGGTCATTTTGCCACCAAGGTTTTTGTTGTTGTTGTTCTTTTTGGTGTTTCAATTTCTTCCGCCGGGTGTTCCGCAGAGTTATAACTTAGTTCCAAGCCTTAATCACAAAAAAAAACCACACGACATAAACATAAAACCCTTACACTTTGTAACTGGACTAGATATACCCTTCACCAATAACATGTACCGGGGAGCAGTCAGTAATACATTGAAAGTGAACATTATGTGTCATATATCTTCATATGCACGGGTTGTAACCTACGGTAGGCCTACCTTCCAAATAGGTCTATCAGTAAAGCAAGTAAATTGTAATTTGCTATTGAGAAAAGACGGCTTGTCCGAATCTCGTCTATTTAGCCAATGACAACACGTGCTGATGACAATAGAAAAAACATGCTAATGCTATAATGGGAATTAAAAAATAATACAAAACAGTGGTGATTGATCTGATCGCACAATATTATATAGCGCACCGACTTTAACATACGGGGCCTGATAGGGTGACATGACAGGACTAAACGCCCTGAGAGTGACACAGTCATAAATACATCGTAGTACTGATTGCTCCCCGCATCGTAAGTGACAAAAATGGCAAATTTAGGGGCTGTGCAATATTTATGAACCCCATATATCTTCATATAAAATTCCGAACGGCTCGCCAAAAATCGCTTGCCCCCTCCCCTTCAGCTCGCCAAAAATGTCCCCCCCCATTTTACCCTCCGTCCATGGCTCATAATTATTGCACAGCCCCTTATATAACCTTTACCATATCCAGTTATTATTATTACAGGGTGTATCTCAAAAAATATTTGAGTCAAAGCAAATTTGCTGGGACATGCCCAATTTTCCCTGGTACAATTTTCATACGTTGAGCCATAGGCAGTTCATTGCGTTCAGCTGGAATTATAACATTTTTTGAGATACGCCCTGTATATTAAATGCTTTTTACTAATAACAAGCTTTTTACTTCTTAAACACTCGTATCCTTTTTACTATTAATAAACTTTTTACCTTTAATAAACACTCTGGCCGTATTAACGTCACCAAAATAGAAGTTTTCTGTTGGGGCGTGTCGGAGCGGAGCATCACCTTGCGGTGTTTGCACTCAATATGGAGACAATATATAGCCTACAAATAAAGGGCGTCATACCCCCACAGGCGTATGAGTTTCCTTCGGAGGAGGAAAACACTCAAAGGTTTCCCTTGTTAATATGGTATGTAGTTTTGGGTGACGGCAGAAAGTCACACAGAAGTTGTTATCCGAAGAAAACTATAAGGAAAGAAGGCATGAGCAGGGGTATGAGTCTAACACAAAGATTACGAGACTGACAAAGATTGAAGATCGTCTTCTGCTATTATAGGAGCTTATAGGAAACCTGACTACAACAAAAAATAGCTAAAAATAGGCTGCAACAAAAAAACCAAATCTATAGACTATTAGTGCTTTGTGAACTCCCCTTCAAACGCCAAAAAAAGTATCAATTTATATTAATGACGTCATGTACATGCTCTTATTGTTCCTGACGTGATTAAAGACATTCTTTTCGCGAGAATCATATTATGACCTTATCATTGCATTTTTAGACTTTCAGTCTCGTATATAGTATTTTGCAGTTCTGCAGTCCTTCCCCTGTAGTTTTCTTTCGGCCACCACTTCCCATTTTTAACCGAAAACCTCTATTTTGAGGATGTTTCAATACTTACGGTCAGTGTAGAAGACTTTAATAATTATTTATTTTACTTCAAGACTTAAAGCCATATTATAACATTTGCTGAGGAAGACGCTCTCACTGAATTTTTAAAATTGCTCATTTTACACGATTAAATTGTACTTTATTAAACCAATATACCCTGCAAAAATCAAGACTCTAGGTGCTATAGTTTTGTCAAAATCCGACATTTTAAATAAAACGCCGGAACCGGCGCTTTTATTACGATGGAATTATTAGTCGAACGCATACACGATGTTCATAACACACAGTACGTACACGGCGTGCGGGACGGTGATATACACAACAAAGGGTCGTACCACAACATGACCGAAGGAGTGGTACGTATTGGGGACATGTGCGCTGGTAGTAAATTCCAATTTTCTTTGCTTTGCTGTAGTTGTTCGGCTCAAAAATAAAAGGGGATATATCTGATAGTAAAAGCTAACATTTTATGGCAAAGAAATGCTAATCTATTTTGTTTGAAAATGTTATAATATGGCTTTAATGATAAAACTTCAAGTGCGCTGTAGCTTCAGCGTAAGATGTCCGTGGTAGTCCGACGAGTAGTCTCGAGGATAGGAGGACCTGTTTTTTCTTAGTTTAAACCAGATTATGTACTCAGACTCCGATTTCTCGAGAACCACGCCGCCCGAAAGGCGGCGCGGTCAATAGATTTACGCGATTCGTGTTTCTTGCGCCATTGGAGATAATCTGAGTATAGACTAGTAACTAAGAAAAAATAGGTCGGACTAGTTGGTGGTTCTACCGTGACACGTCACTCTTCCCCTGAAATTTAAATATATAACAATACTATTATGTTATATTTAAAACTAATAAAGCGCCGATCGATATCCACATTAAAAATATGCCAATGGCCCTCTAACACAAAAAACAATGGAGACAAACCAAAAATACTCCCCAATATCAATCAAAACATTATTATATTGGATGGATAGAACAAAACAATAACCACATGTCACTGTGGAAATAATTAAATGCATGTTCCTAGTCAAAATAGGTTGGTGTAGGATGCAACCACTTGTTTTAAAATAAAGAAAATAATAGATAATTAATAATTAAAAGTCGCCTCATCCCTTGTTTTCAACCATGAAACAGGAAATTAAGAGTCAATTGTGAAGGGCCTAAAAGGGTATCTTTGAATTTATATCGTTCGTTCGTGTTATAACCTAAAAAGGGACATTGTTGAAAGGCAAACAACCGGCGAAATCGGCTAACAAAGGGTGCTTTTCCTTCGCGAAATGAGATGCAAAAGGGGTGTTTTAAAGCTTGTCGACGTACATGAGTACCCGCGGATGTATTGCCCATATACCATTGTATACACGAAGTGGAGACCGGACTTTTCGTAAATCGTGATCGTGCTGCTGTTAGGACCAAGACGTAGGACCAGGGGGCTCAAGCACTGATCTCTCAGTGGGCTCAAGTGCCATGCGATAGCTGACGGTGATCTTGCATTTGTTTCAAAATGAGGGGTGGGGGTATTATGTGTCCTTAGCCCCTAGCTACGCCATTGCCCGCGTCTAAGATCCGGGTCTAAGATATTCTCGGGGGGGTAGGGGCGCCAATTTTGTTTCTTGCCCCGGGCGCTACCAACCCTAGTTACGCCACTGGCCCTACTTACCTATATGTTGCAAATCACCCCTGCATCTTCGTAATGATAATTACAATCATATGGTACTCCCCATCCGTTATGGCTGCATTCATCTAATCTCTCTTCCAATCCTGAACAGAGTACCTGGTCTAACCATATGGGGTCATTTCCATGTCCAAAGTGAGACCGTATCTTGACAACACCACCACTTTGAAATCCAAGTTGACGGCAAACTACCGTTGCGAAATTGACACCCTCAGTCTCAAATTGAAAATCACCACGTTGATCAAATACATGATATTCTTCATAATAATCATAAAAATCATAGCCCAACTTGTCATCACATACTGTGCCCCACTGTCCATTGTGGTATACTTCAACTCTGCCTTCATTTGAACTGCTACCACCAACAAGGCGGACGGCTGAAAGAAGTCCAAAATAAGACTGGTAAAGGAACAAGATATCTTGTTTGGAAAATAACAAACTATAGTCTGCATTCCTGCATAAACAAACTGCTCTAGTATAATAAAGCTATAATTATAATGTTGGTAGAGGAGTAGACATTATGTAAAAATCTTATATTATAGGGGAGATACTTAACATGCTTAAACATATCTTATATCTTAGCGGAGCGTGACAACGGCATTCACAAATATTGGGACAAATAAAGCTGACAACCTGGTCCCATCATGACCCAAGCGTGTCTCCACACGGAGCGACCGTTTAAATAAACACACACACACACAAACAAACAAACAAACACAAGAGGAATTATATTGGGGTTTTTTTTATGAAGGGATCCCCTTTACACACGGCTTGCCATAAGGCCGTACAAAAAATTGTTTGATTGGCGTAACATAAACATTTTTAAGGTTGGTAGATGTACATGTGTACGACATAAATACGTCAATAAGCTAGCCTGCACGTCTAAAACAACATGGAAGTCATGAAACAACATTTATTTTGGCTATAATATGCGACCACCTCAAGTGAAATCACTTGAAGTCATATCACTTAACATGCTTAAAACATAGTGCAGATTTAAATCTGAAAATCATTTTTCAACCCGTTTTGTGTGGGGGGGGGTGGGGGGGGGTGTGTGTGTGTGTGTGTGTTTTAAAGTTCCTTTTTATTTTTATTCATTACTATTTTTAGCGGAGCTCATATTTCCAAAGTACAACAAGATTTCCCGTGGTATTTAGTGATATTTGCAATACATTACTCACCCCATCCATGCCATCAGCGGGCCCTTCAGTCGGGACCTGGATATCTGGAAATCAATTATAATTGATAAACGTACAATTAAAGTTAGCAAATATTTTAAACTGTTGCGGTTCGGTAGTTCACAGCACCTTGCGAATGGTAGTGAGCTTTGGCAAAACAATGCATTGATCATTTCATTTCATAGCGAGTGTGTAGAAAAATAGAACTATCACAGATATACTTGTGTATGTCCTGTGGTTCTTGAGTTATGTTGTAGAGAAGGCTGAAACAACAACTTACATTAATTGATAAACGTACAATGATACAATTACATTGTGCGCATGTGTGCCTCCAATGTAGATAGTATAGTAGTATTACACAGTGAAAATTATTTACATTTGTTAAGGGATCTGGAATGAGCGTTCTGAGCAACATTTTTTGTGGGACATTTACATGAGAGCACATCAGACATATCGAATTGCATTCTGAATAGTACGAAGAATGTCTTTCTGATATCAAATAATTTTCTTTTTTTGAAATTCACGATATAATACAAATTTTATGACAAATTATCAAAATTTGATATTTTTCACATTTTTGATATATAACAGTCCTCGAAGTAAATTTCATAAAATACTAATGATATATTCTTAAAGTGTTTGTAGCTGGGAGGAAAAGCCGACGATCAATTGAAAATTTTGACCTTTCATATTGAAGATATGGATTTTTTTCCCAAAACGACCTAATTTTTTGGGGTGTTTTGGGAAAAAAATCCATATCTTCAATACGAAAGGTAAAAAGTTTCAATTGATCGTCGGCTTTTCATCCCACCTACATACACTTGAAGTATAAATCATCAGATTTATAAAGTTTACTTCGAGTACTGTTAAATATAAAAAATATCAATTTTTAATCCTTTGCCATAAAATGTGTATTACATTGCGAATTTTAAAAAAAATCAAAATTATTTGATATCAGAAAGACATTCTTCGTATTTAGAATGCAATTCGATATGTCTGATGTGCTCTAATGTCCCACAATAAATACCGTCCAAACGTTCATACCCCATCCCTTAAGCACCTAGAAGCACAATTCGTAATTGAATTAATCATTTGAATCTGAAAAAAAAATTCAACCCGTTTTTATCTCAACATTTGAGTTTTGGTGAAATGACGCAAAAATACACTAAGAAAGCCCGTAGCTTATTCTTACCGTGACCGCTATTTCCCCCGCTATTTCCGCTGCTACTTCCGCTGCTACTTCCGCTGTTACTTCCGCTATTTCCACGGTTATTTTGTCCGTTTGTCAAAGCAAACGCAATGCAAAGCAATACAGCATTACGCGTTTTAAAAACGCCCATCTATAAATTAATAAGTAAGAAAGTAGGTAAGAAAAGTATTCACACAAACAAACAAGGTGTTCAAGGGTTATAAACGGAATAAAGTGGTAGCAACAGATTTTTTTTTTCCGGTAAAGGCACGAGAGATCAAAGTGAATTCACGGCATAAGCATCTGAAACTTTAATCATAAACTCTTTTTTTGCCCAAATAATGGAATTGCTAGTGCTCTTTCGTTGAATCGTTGTTACTGGTGGAGCTCCCAAGTTTAAGGTTGGAAATGGTGATGATATAGTACTCTTACAAACTGATTATTTTACATAATTTTTGTAGAAAATATTACCATATAGTCATAACAACCGTTTGCTGGGCGTAACATGTCAACAAAATTAGTTTTGTCCGGTCGGTTTTGTTCTTTTTTCTTCTTTTTTTAAAAAAATATAACTGTTCTGAAGGAATCAATATTTCAGCTGTGCTCTAAATGCCAAACAATATATAGGCCTACACACAATTTGGAATGGACCCTCAAAAAAGTACACATAATACAAAAAATGCCAAGAAATGGACCTGCATGCAAAATCCTGTTACGTTTAAAAAATGCAGTCGGTTCGAGGACAAATATTTGTATGTTTTTTCTAGAAAAGTAATTGAAAGGTGGTTGCGGCGATCAAACACTATTCTCTTACGATTTGTCATCGATGAGGAATTGAAAATATGACCAAAATGGTTGGAATTGATACAAAATTGAAAAAAAAATGGTATGAATAATCAGCCTATTAAAATGCTGAAGAAATTCATATCAGGCCATCGATAGGCGATAAAGAATTTATTTCAACTCAAATTGCAATCATACAATGTAGAACAAAGAAATCAGTTATGCAGGAAAAAGATGGTAAATTGGGAATACACTTTGAAAAATTTTCATTTGATATCTCAGGAGAGTGAATATCACTTTAGTATTATTCATTTTGCTTTTTTACTTTTGTTTTTCCTGAATTTACTACTCCCATTTATTTTTCATGCTACACATATTCATGTAATCAGCCAGCATAATGTTGACTGTATTATCACCAGCATGTTCCATGTTTATGTCCCCATTTATGCCCATTTATACAGATAGTAGTACATGTATTCAACCTGAATGGTCTTCAAAACTTCTACTAAAGATAATCACATCGTCTAAGTAACAGAATACAAATTTCCAATTTAACCCACGCAATACTTCTTGCATCGCTCGCTGGAAGATTGCCGGAGCATTATGGATGCCAAATGGCATAACATTGAATTCATACAGACCGTCTTAAGTCTTTGTCTATGTTGTCTCACTCTGTAACTGTTGCTTTAATAAGTATTGATTATAATATTAAAAGTATAAAAATTAACGTGATTGTAAATATATATAAATGTAATTGTTCATGATCGTTGGGAACTGGTGGTTCTTTGTGTATGTTTTTTCTCCCTCCACCAGTTCCAAACACAGGGAATAAAAAAGATCGCCTTGCTTAAAAAATCAGTTATCTTGTATCACTTACCATGCTAATAATACGCTTTCACTTCAACGTCGACAGGAATGCGAAAAAGATCCGATTTGCCGTTCAGCAGGCGAATACTTCAGATGTGCTGCTTGGTAACGTGTTGTTTGCAGGGCGGTGTCAGAATTTGTAACACTCCGAGGAAATAACTCTATTAGTTATACTATAAGCCTTTGGAGTGTTCAGAGTCCACTTACGTACCAGAGCCCAGGATTCGTCGCTATACCAATTTTCCACGCCCAACTAAATTAATTACAGGCACATCAGTGATTTTAAATAAATAAAAATTCCTTTAAAAAGGAATGGGGCGCCCAATGGGATCTTTGATGTGATGTGCTGAAATGTAACAGTTTAGATAATTTCTCATTCTTAAAAACAACAATGTAACATTTATAGCATAGTAAGCAAAGAAAGATTGGAAAATGTAAAGTATATTTATTGCCGTGGGGGATGTGTAAAATCGTACTGCATGGGATTTAAGAGGATTCGTTTCAAATAAAAGGGAATAAAGCTCAGGTTACCGTTTCGGTTAGTTTTGTTAGGAAATGGTATATCATGTTGGGGATTGTTGGAGCAGAATTATTTTATTCAGATCAATTTTCTTTTCTTTTTTGTTTAAATTTCTTTCTTTTCCTTTTTTCGTATCTGTGTTCTTCTGTCATATCGTAAGCACGATGAGGGAGTTGCCTTACCCACGGAGCTATCATATTCGCGGAGCCGCAATAGATTACATACGGTATTCGCATTGTAACTTTGTGCCGATTTCAATTTCCGCCAAGCTATTCATCGAAAGGTACCTTTTGTTCAGGACAACAGAATTCCGCCATTAAATCGGTAACTAACCTGACAGCGTATTATTGCTTTATCAGGAAGGCTACTGTCAATAAGTGATCAAAAGTATGTCATGTGAAAGCGCCCACTTGAGTGAGAGGTACCTATTGTGTTCATTCAACAGTGTTCCCCAGCACACAAAATCACACTTTACCGTCGAAGTACAATTATTTACCACCCACCTTTTAGGCGCCTCATTTAAATCAATTCAATAGAGTTGCTGATCGATTACCCGTAACACCGTGCCATGGCTGCTATGTACATGTATATAGGTCTATCTGTGTCACTTTCCATAAAAACTCCTTCGCAGTAGGCGTAGGCTGTTATCATGGTTATAAGCCTGTTCAAAAAAGTCAAATGGGTTTCTTAAGGGCTGGGGTATGAACGTTTGGACAGTATTTATTGTGGGACATTAGAGTAAATCAGCATTCTGAATACGAAGAATGTCATTCTGATATCAAATAATTTTGATTTTTGAAATTCGCAATTTAATACACATTTTATGGCAAATCATTAAAAATTGATATTTTGATATTTAACAGTACTTGAAGTAAACTTTATAAATCTGATGATTTATACTTAAAGTGTATGTAGGTGGGATGAAAAGCCGACGATCAATTGAAAATTTTGACCTTTCGTATTGAAGATATGGATTTTTTTCCCAAAACACCAAAAAAAATAGGTCTTTTGGGAAAAAATCCATATCTTCAATATGAAAGGTCACAATTTTCAATTGACCGTCGGCTTTTCCTCCCTGCTACATACACTTTAAGAATATGTCATTAGATTTATATAATTTACTTCGAGGACTGTTATACAGGGTGTCCCAGAAAAAATTACCGAGTGAATAAAATTGAACGTAAGTCGAGAAATAGACATCAGAATCAAAAAATTTAAAATGTAGCGCATAGCCTATTTTGTTGTACATCACATACGAAAATTTTATTTGATTCGGTTGACAGGTTCCGAAGAAATGAACGATTGCATAAAGCGTGCATCAATGCAGTTCATTCCAAGTTTGATAAACAGGCGCTATTTTTATACTCGCTCACCACTTCCTAAAGTTTGTGTATCTTATTAAATTTAGTCCACATTATCTATTAAAACCCCTCGGTGTCATGTCATTCATACTTTCACTGAAGATGAATAACAGTTTGTCCGAGAAAACTGTGATTTCTGCAATTGGAAGCTCTCCAACTTTAATTCTGCAGGTTATGCAAATATACTTTACAAAGAACATTTGAGCCAAAACTGACCATGATCAAGTGCTAACAGCTTTACGTGTGATTTTGATACCACGCAACATTAATGTTAAAGTTTTAAAAGATTTAAACTTTGCATTACAATTCCTTGGAAATATTCCGAAAACATTAATGTGTGTGAGAAATTTTTAAGCCAGCTGGAATTCTTTATGTAGTAATTCTTTATGCAATATTTTTATCAACATTAACGAAAAAAGATATTTACAAATACTGAGCATCATCTTACATGCAAGCTTTCATTTTCATAACCGTGCAGGTTTTCAAATTTGAACAAAACCTAATTAAATGTTTTGCAAGAAACAGGTTGTTTAAAAAGAACGAAAAGGATTTCATAGAACAAAATATGAAGCCCATTGATAGTTTAACCACTAGTGCGCACGCATTGTGTTGAATGATCTTTCTTTCAAACTTGGAATGAAGTGAATTGATACATGCGTTATGTAATCGCTCATTTCTTCGCGATCAGTCAACCGATTCCAGTCAAATTGGCGTATAAGATGCAGAATAAGATTGGCTACACGCTGATGTTTAGATTTTTGGATTTTGATGTCTATTTTTCGACTTACGTCCAAATTCATTTGCCCGGTAATTTTTCTGGGACACCCTGTATATCAAAATTTGAAAAATATCAAATTTTTATAATTTGTCATAAAATTTGTATTATATTGTGATTTTCAAAAATGAAAATTATTTGATATCAGAAAGACATGCTTCGTATTCAGAATGCAATTCGATAGGTCTGAGGTGGTCTCATGTCCCACAAAAAATACTGTCGAAACGCAATAAACGCTCATTTTAGATCCCTTAATATCACTAATATCCATTTTAAAAGCCAGTAGGGACAATTGAGGTAGTGAAGGCGGGTCGAGGGGTGAAAAGAAGAGAAGCGGGTGGGCGATCGAGATTATAGGGAAAAGAGGAAAAAAAAAAGAAGAATAAAGGAAGAGGGGAAAGGGGAGAGGGAGGGAGAAGGAGAGCGATGGAGTGACAGGTCCCTAAAGTGCATAGGCGTATAGATCCGGGGGATAAATCCCCAATATTTTGCAAGGGGGGATGGTCCATACAATCACCCCCCCCATGTTGACGCCTGTGTATGGGTAGGGTTTCTGTCGAAATCAACCTCATATTTGACCATGCATAGGGCTTTCAGTTTGTCTCGTTTTTTGCAGGTTTACATGGTCCAATAATCACAAGATGACTGACATGTGGTAACAAAGGAAGCAGTCACTGCAATTTGATTATGTCCCATATGATTGGCCATTCAAGACATCCCTGTGAATATACTATAGCGGCCTTTTTAAAATATAATACCTGTTTGCTTGACTGCATTGACAATACCCGGGAACAATACGCACAGCATATGCATTGGACAAACTTTTTACAATAACCGTCGTTTTATCTTTTCTGTTTCGGTTTCGGTTTCAGGTTTCGGTTTCGGATCTCATTGTTATTTTGAAGTCTTAGCATGGTACGTGTGAACAATCCTTTTATTCTAGTCTTTTGTTGACTACAGAAAAGTTAAACGAAGATAACTTCTGTTTCGGTTTCGGTTTCTGACATGAAAACGTGAGATGAGAGGGTTGATGCTAATCTAGACAAAAAAAGTGTCTAAATTTTACGGTCGTAAATTCGCGATAAATTGTACGGCTTCAATTGACTTGCGTTGGGTGTATAGGTAATTCGGCCTAGGCGGGAGTTGCTCGCGAAAATAGCCCAGCGTAGAAATATACATTAATATATATATACATTAATCAATAATGATCAGTGTTGCCAAGAATTACGTTGCCAAAAACTTGTCGGTGCAATCGCGCAAAAATCGGTCATTATGATTATGAGGAGATGAAACGGGGAATTATTTTCATCCCAAATACACCTTAAATTTTGGTAATATGGAACACAAGAGAAGTGCGTTGAAGTGAAACAGGATTTCTTTCATTGGAATTGGTGATCTGTTAATTGCTTCAGACTTAAATCTATTTTAAGGGTAGACGAGGTATTGTTGGTCGAAGCAACGTAAAATCGATTTTTATTATCTAGATCAATATATTATTGAAAATTAGCACCTTGATACTTTGCAAAAGTTCATTTTACAAATCGTATACTTTGCAAACTTGCTTAATTTATTGTTGTTAATGAGTTATGTACGTTTTACAAAAGTGTTGTTGTTTCAGACCTCTTTGCAACGTAACTCAAGAACCGCAGCACCTATAAAAGTATATATGTGATATTTTAATTCTTCTACACGCTCGCTATGAATTGAGCAACGCAGTTTTTGCCAAATCTCACTACCATTCGTAAGATGCTGTGAACTACCAAATCACAACAGTTAAAAATAATTAATAACCTTTATGTATATTGTTTGAGAGAGTGGGGATGATGAGACGAGGAGATGATCGGGTAGAGGAGAGGAGAGAGATGATCGGGTGGAGGAGAGAGAGAGAGAGAGGAGAGGAGAGGAGAGGAGAGGAGAGGAGAGGAGAGGAGAGAGAGAGAGGAGAGGAGAGAGGAGAGGAGAGGAGAGAGAGAGGGAGGAGGAGATCGAGAGAAGAGAGGAGGGCGAGTAGAGCAGGGAGAAGTTTATTCCGTTTATTTTAATTTTTCCACGTTGATCATAGGCCTACTGCTAAAACAGTACGAGGGGGAGAAGGGTAAAGAAAATACAACATCCAATATAATTCAGATATCCACATAATTCAAAAGATGGCACATGTGAGAGTTGGAGGGGAGAGACAGACAGACTAGAAAGAGAAGAAAGCGAGAGGAGAAGAGGCAGATGTCCTTTTTTAAATGTCACAGTAATAGACCATAATGACATCAAATTTGCGTTTGGACCTGATATAGGCCTATCCTGCCTAGTTAAATGAGAGACATAAGTAAGATTGCCCACTTGAAGCGCCAGTGTTGCATATAATTGACTTATCCCACCTTTATTGACAAACATAAGTGTGATTGACAGCACCTATTATTACATCTTGAAATGAGAAGCATGATGCCCCAAACGCAACAATGAAGTCAACTTACACACCATCTCACTTAATCCCTTAACTGCGTTTTCGTTTCTGAACAATAGAGCTCCCGAAACAGAAAAGATAAAACGACAGCATGCATGAAAGGATTGATTCGTAACATCATAAGTAATCGATAGATAATAAAAATAGCTGCAAACTTTGTCCAAATAACTTTGTGCTGAACGGTTATCAATTTTACATATTTTCAAAATAGGTTATTTTGTAAAAACTTTTTATTTTTACGCAATATCATTTGATTTTTAAAATCTTAAATTCCTAAGAAAGCTAAATATACGAGTATGTATTATTTAGAATTCAAAACAATAACAATGCTATTCACACCCAAAAAAATCAACTTTCCCGGCATGGATCATTCTGGGACACCCTGTAGCTTAAGATGACAGAGAGACAGGTCTCTAGATCGATTCCACGACCATTCATACCTATCACCAAAGCACTGTAGGGTTTATTGTCTATTGTGTCCAATTTGAGCGCTGACATATTGGAAAATGTTGCCAATCAATATTCATGAGACTGTACTCAACGTCCAGTTATCGAGATTGGGTGACTTTGTTTGGCAGGTGTGAAATACATCTGACTTGGTGTTTTAATTACGCAACGCACAAAAGTTTTGGCATCATTGAATGACGGTCACTCTTCACTACGCCATACATAAATTCGCCTAGCCCCATTTCCCTAAAATGCAATTTTCAAAAATTACACTTGGCAGAGGTGAGGCTCGAACCACGCCACTAGCATGGCTATTGAAATAAACATCAGTGTATGGTTCGATGCGGCAGACCGCTCGGCCACCGATTGTTAGGTAGCAATTTTGAAATATGAATCTATGTACATAACTTCAACATATTGGGTATAGAAGTAACAATATAATGACAGAAAAACGTGCCATATTTTAAACCTTAAAAACATTATAATGTGTATTTTCTTTCTTTTTCTTTTTGTCTTCCTCCCCTCCCCCTTCTCCTCTTTTCACCCCTCTCGATGAATAGCTTGTCGGAAAATCAAATCGGCACAAAGGAACAATGCGTTACGTAATCTATTGCGCCTTCGCGAATATGATAGCTTCATGCCTATTATCTGTTTTATTGTTACCTTAGGGACGCACCATTGGCCTGGGGGTAAGAAGTTGGGGTCAGGGCAAGTATTTTTAAATTTCATGCATTTATATAAACAGTTAGGTGGGGAAAGGTGTTTTTTATAAACTTCAAACCCTCACCCTTGAAGTCTAATGGTGCGTCCCTTATGGAGGCCAGACTTTTATTTGAATGATGATGGCTCTGTCACGAGAGACGTCACGTCGTATTGAAGGGTATGCGGTAAGTCGGTGACTTATGAGGCGGCGAGTTATGGGAGGGTTTATACAGTAAGGCCATAAAAAGAGGGTGCTGGAATCTTACTGTAACTCGCCACCTGGCCTTACTGTAACTCGTCACCTGGTCTTACTGTAACTCGCCACCTGGCCTTACTGTAACTCCCCCATAACTCTCCGCCTCATAACTCGCCGTTTATCCATCCCCGTATTGAATGCCCTCTGTACGGAATGCCCGACGGAATGTATCATCACAATTCTGTATTCAAGGTTGTTCGGCGTGTCTGTCATCGACTTGACAACAGGCACTCCCCAGTACAAACATTGTAACTTGAGGAAAATCGTGTTTGTGACAAATGATTAAAAAATTATACTTTTAGCCCGGGGGGGGGGGGGTCACTCCCATTGTGGCCTGTACACCATCCGCGATAATCAACTTTCGAAAAGCACCCTAAACAAGGATTTAACCATTGGCTAAAACGACACCCTAAACAGGGATTTCATTCCTAACATCAAATTTCATACCCTAAATTTCATTTCCGCGTATTTAGCAATTGCAATTTTGCTACCTTTTTTCCAATTTTTCATGTTTTTGACACCCTAAACGCGATACGCGCGTATCGTGCCTACCCACGAAAAACGACCCTTTTTACGCGTTTTCATTATCGCGGATGGTGTACAGGCAACAATGGGAGTGAACCCCCCGGGACTTTTAGGTATTATTCTGTTAGTTTCTGTTTGGCAAATCATTAATACACATGTGTTTTGATCAAAATAGCAAAAATCTGGGTTTTTTTAACCCTGTATACCCACTTGTAGTAGCTTTACACAAGCCTTAACATCGCCATTGTTCATCCTGAAATTACTGCATCAGTTTTCTATTTTCGTTCGCAAGTGATGCACTCATATTATCTTTCCATTACAATCGCAATATTCTGATGCTGCGTATATTTTTGATGTAAATAAACGACGCATAACGTGGTCTCTGAATGTAATATTTAAAGGTTAAACAATTTTGTTTTTCACCGGGTTCGTCTTCGTGTGTATTTATAAAATTCCGTCGATCATGACACTGTTTTTCCATATTAAAATATTTAAATTTGAAAATAACATAAATAGTCACTCAATAGTTGTTTCATACATACTTAACATCATGCAACTATCCCGGGCAACTATAGAAGTGCTGTGATACTGATTTCTATTTGGCAATATTTTCTTCACTCGTGACATGTTCCTTGTTAAAAGTATACATTTTGTGCATTTTTCATCAAAATTGCCTTTGGTGATGTTTGTTTCTGCATAAAAGCAACACACAGAGTACTAAATAGGTAATCATAAAATATCGAAAATATTTAAGGATACCTTTGGACTCCTGAATTGTTTTCTATCTTGCAAGTTGTGTTTTGCTATATGTGATGCGATCAAGCAAATTCAGTCAGAACTCAGAAATATTGATTTCGAGATATAGCCATACAAAGAAAATATTTCGCTTTGTTTCCTTTTGTTTTGGAAACTATCTAATTGCTCATATCTTTGGAACTGGTTGTTCAATTTCAATGGGGTTTTCTGCATAATGCAGCTTTGTAAAATGCCTTTTACTAACCTATAAGAAACTGAAAATTTAATATTTCCGAGTTCCGACTGATTTTGCTTGATCGCATCACATATTATCAAGCAAAATATACCAGTTATCATGGTTATACTATATTCACGATAATGATAAAATTATACAGAATTTGGGCATATGGTTCCCACAAATTATTATTTTAACGTTTACTAAACACAATACAAGAACAATACCGTATTGTACCACTCTTTTAGTAAAATTTCATTAATAGTTGTATGCATATATTCCTCATTAAGGCTTAATCACGTTTTGTATTGGCTTTGTTGATACTAACGATTGCAAAAACAAATTTACTTAATTAGTTGATAAAATATTCTCGTCTTGTTTATGAGAAACTAAAATGGTAATGATAATGAGATTTGGATAAAAGAAGGGTACGATTGCTTTGTATCTTATTGTTTTCATTACACGTCGTTAAATTTGGAAATTAATTTCAACATTCACCGTTTATGCCAGGCTCCTATAATTCCAACGATTCATTTAAAGCTACTTAAAATACATACTGCATGGACAAGTTTAAAGCGTTTCGGAGGTTCATCGGTACGGTGCGAGACGCCCCCCAACTCAACACAAAAGTTGACAACCATGAGAGTTACCAAATCTTTGAATGGCCCCTTTGCAATGATTTTCATCAAATTTACCCCCTTTTCATGCAAAATCGAGGACAAAATTGGCCAAAAACAACCCCTTTTTGTGGTTTTCAATGACCATGATGCGGTCATGTCTACAGTAGAATTCATCTCGACCTTTGCAGGACTTAAACCCCATTAAAAGCTATTAAACCAAGATAACACTCATTGAAACAGCTCAACTGATTAAATCGGATCTTCTCTGGTTGTGCACATGTGTCTGTATTACATGTGCGATATCGCAATAAAGCTGGTATTATATAGCTTCAGTTGGGTAACCGATTATAAAGGAAACGAAAGGAAACAATGGTATGTGGTCCTTTGTTCACGAAATGAGACAATGGCCTGCTTTTTGTTAACCAGCATTCTTGAAAATGAGCAACATAATGATTGTTGACTTAACACGGTTTGGAAATAATTTCTTCATATTTTTGGTGTTATCTGTCGTTTACATATCCTTCCTAAAACACAAAAGTGCGACCCTCTCCAAACACCTAAATTAGCTAAAATTTAGGACATGTTACAAAATTATATTTTCTAGAATTTCATAGAATACTTTAAATGTAGCTTGTACCGTTTTTTTTGTTTCATCCTTCAGAACGGAGCGGTCCGTTACCAATATAGCTCAATATTTTCGGTCAAATCTCCATTTAATTAACACGGGAGTTGGCTATAGCTATGAGCTAGCTATGCTTTGCCCTCACTCATATTCTACGAAAGTGCGACCCTTCTGAACATCTAACCTAGCTGTAATTTTAGGTCATGTTAGAGAAATATATTTGCTAGAAGTTTGGAGAATACTTTAAATATTGGCCGGTTAATTTTTCACACAGTGATGTTAACTAGGCAATGCCCATATACCTATAACATGCACTGTTTGTAGAGGTCACGCGTCAATGGTGAGAGCACTGTGTATTGTGTATAGGAAAACGGACAGTAACTGCAGTATGCTAGAATTTCAAACACCCCTTTTTAATAATTAGAATTTCAAACACCCCTTATCAATTACACTAAATATTGACATAAAAGTTCTGGATTTTCTCAAGTACCCCTTTTATCCAAATTTCGCGGACAGTGCAAATTAAATACCCCTATTTTGCTGATTTCACTGTCAAATTTCACGGACAGTGCAAATTAAATACCCCTAATTTCGCGGTCCTTACTACTGGTAAAAAATTACCCCTTTTCCGCGCAATTTGGGATAAACTCTCATGGTTGTCAACTTTTGTGTTGAGTTAGGGGGCCGGGCTAGCATGCTGCTTTCTTATTTTATATACTGCAATTCAATATCGAAGTTACGTAATGTTACTATGTCAACGGGATCACGCGCTAGAGTAATGAACCACGATCGAAATGATCACCACATAAAGTATATGGCACTCGAAGGCATACCAAAGTAGCGTGATCCGGTAACCAAGAGAATTACGTAACCACTTCGATGCTGAATTAAAGATGGAATTCTCTCTCATACGAAATTTTAAGAAATCAACAACATTTGATTTGATATATGCAATGAAGAAGCATTTTTTAAACTTGTGCATTTTTTTGCAAACTGCATCAGTCATTTTGTACTAATTCACGTGCAAATCTATTCAATAATAGAGATAATTCTTCTCTATTTAATAATAGTTAACATGCTTAATGTTTAATATTTATTTTTCTTCAAATATTCTTGGAAAGAGTCGTCTTTTGCCCCACGGACTCTTCACTGAACTCGATTGACCAAATCTGTGCATTTATTCTGCATATTCTAAGTAGCTCATAAATAGCGTTAAAAAGTGAGCTGTTGTAAACTGCTTATCCGCAAAAATAGCCTGTTAAGTAAAATTTAAAAGTTTTAGGGGCCTGAGCTTTCGATCCGAGCAGGATCTTTATCAAAGGCAGAGTGACAAGACAACACACAAACATGCATGTTTATATAGGGACATGGACATAAAGGAAAAGGAAATTAGCAAGACAATAGAAGACATAAGTGTTTATTGGGAAATATCAATTGGGGCAGGAAGTAGGATGTCATGAATGGAAGTAAGAGGGATAAGGAAATGAATGAAGACAATGGGCTGAATAGAAATGTGAAAATGAATGGCAGCTACATGAACATATTACAAAATGATAGATGTAAATAGGAAATAAAAACTAAAATAATAAAGTGGAGGCAAAATATATTAAAAATAATTGGGAAAAAATGGGGGGGCAAAATATTATGATGATGAATTAGTTAGTCCTCTGAGATGTTGAGACCGTGTGGCTGGATGAGAATTTCTCCCTGCTGGCACGGACGGTGTCCGGGCGGTTACCTAAAGACTCAATGCCCTGTAGGATCATGTCGGAGATGGAGTGGTTGGGGAAGTGATTACCAACAAGGGTGTCAAGCTTCTTGGTGTTGACCGTGGACCTGTGTCCATAAAACCGCGTCTTAAGTGCAGTCTTAGTTTCTCCCACATACTGTATACCACAAACTCTGCAAGAAATGATATATACTACATTAGATGTGGTGCAGGTGATGTTGCCCCTGATCCTGTGGGAGGAATTGTTGGAATTACTGGCGACAGAATCCCCTTCTTGGATATGGTCCTTGCAGACAACACACCTGTTGGAATCACATGTGAAAGTACCCTGTTGTGTGGAAGGAATAGTATCAGAAAGAGGGTGGACTTCAGCTCTCACAAGAAGATCTCTAAGATTGCGAGGACGTCTGTAGGCCAGGATGGGGCTATCGGGAACTGCTTGTTGTAGCCGATCTGAGGTTTGAAGTATATGGTGATTGTCATTAGTGATGCTGCGGAGAGGAGGGAGGTTAGGATGAAAAGTGACCACAAGAGGGACTCTGGTATTGGTGTCCTGGCTTCTGGGCTTATACTTCAGTACATCTGACCTGGGAAGAGGTTTAGCCTTGTTGATGACCTGCTACACTTTGAGTGCGCTGTGTCCCCTAGATGTAAGGTTCTTATTGAAGCCCCTGGCATGCTGTGAGAAGTCAGAATGATTAGTACAAATGCGGCGTAGGCGGAGAGCTTGACTGTATGTTATACCACTTTTACAATGTTGGGGATGGCAACTGGAAGAGTGTAGATACTGGTGACTGTCTGTGGGCTTGGTGTATAGATCTGTGACAAGGAGTCATTCTCCTTTCTGATGGTGACATCCAAGAAGTTGACCTGGTGGTGAGAAAGTTCAGACGTGAATTTAATTGTTCTGTGGAAAGAATTGACATGGTCAAGGAAGGTGTGAAGGCTGTCTTCTTCCCTGGTCCAGATGAAAAACACATCATCAATGTACCTCCACCAAATACATGGGCGACAAGGGGCAGCATCGAACATCTGCTCTTCAAGCCTAGACATGAAGAGGCAGGCGAACGACGGAGCCATGCGGGTCCCCATTGATGTCCCAAATACCTGTAAATAGTGATCTCCCATAAAGGTGAAATTGTTCTTAGTTAGTACATGATTCATGAGAGTCTTCAGATCATCTATGGGGGGACTGGTGTGGCTACTTCTAGACAGCACTTCACAGGTAGCTGAAATTGCTTCACTGAGTGGGATGTTAGTATACAAGGATGACACATCACAAGTGCCAATGATGGCAGTGCTGGGGATCTGGTCCTTGATAGCTTCAAGCTTCCTGAGAAAGTCCGGGGTGTCGTGTATGACGGAGCCTGAGAAACAAGGGGTTTAATGAAGTGATCAACATAGAGGGATATGTTCTCAGTGGGGAACCATTACCGGATACAATGGGTCGACCAGGATTCACAGGCTTGTGGATCTTGGGAGGAGATAAAATCGAGCAGCTTTAGAATCTATAGGAGAAAGAAATGCATGGGCTTTGTCAGGTAATTCATCACGAGCATGCATGTCATCCAGGGTGGTCTTTATCTGTTGAGAGAAAGAGTCAGTAGGATCAGAATTAACAAGAGCATAGTTAGTACGATTGATTCATGGTCTCATCGATATACTTTTGGCGATCCATGACGACCACAGCAGATCCTTTATCAGCAGGCTTGATGATGATGTCAGTCCTGGTTCTAAGAGACTTGAGAGCCTGGCGTTCCTCACGGGGTAAGTTGTCATGTGTCCTGTGGGGAGAATTAGCAGAAGTATTAACTTGGGAACTAACAACCTGCACGTATGTCTCCATGGCTGGAACCCTGTTCTTTGGAGGGACCCAACTGCTTTTCTTGCTAAAAGGCTCAGGTTCAGATGCTGGCTCATCAAGGAAAAACTCCCGTAGACGTATGCGACGATAGTATTGAGTGAGATCCTGACTGAGTTCTACCTGGTTGACCTCTGGAGGGGTGGGACAGAACTTGAGGCCCTTGGAGAGAAGATCCAATTCAGCGGAGGAAAGAGAGGATGATGATAAATTAACGACTGTGAGGGAAGGTTTCGTTATCATGGTTAGTACTTGCAGGACGCCTAAGCCGTCTTCTGTTGTGCTGTTGACGTTTCTCCAAGCTGCCACGGATCTTCCTGTTTCTGCGATCAAGACGTTCGGCTTTCTGTGTGGACAAACATGAATGTATCTCATTATTATACTGTTCCCATTGGGCCTCTGTACAACATTATCGCAGGTCATCTTCGAGTTCGGTGATTTCATCAGAGAAACTGCCAAGCGAAGCAGCACAATGTTCAGTTAGGATATTGATGAGACAGATAGATGTACCATATAGCAGTTGATTCCACTTCTGCTGTAGAAGACCAGAGAGAGTGCACAGTGCTGGTGTAGGCCTGCAGGAATAATGCGAGAGTGGGAATAAAATCTGTAGTTATCTTGATGAAAAGAATAACGCATGGCTTTCTGTTTGGTCTTCCTGAGTTGCTGAAATAAAGATGTTGGGTTAGACATGGTGAATATAGTATACAGTGTAAATAATAATTATGGCAAAAAAGCTGTAAAAATAAAACATGCAAAATGGTTAACACAGATAACATTAACAAATGGACAATATACAATATGGATAAAGAGGATCACCACATGGGGATACTGCAACACAGAAATATTATAGCGTTAAAAAGTGAGCTGTTGTAAACTGCTTATCCACAAAAGTAGCCTGTTAAGTAAAATTATGAGAATTGAAAATAAGCATCTAGAAAAAAGTCATTCTTATGTTTGACGTTGTTTTATTAGGATCTGTAAATATATTTCTTTTCTTTTTTTATTGTATTATGAGGAAAATTATGAGAATTGAAAATAAGCATCTAGAAAAAAGTCATTCTTATGTTTGACGTTGTTTTATTAGGATCTGTAAATCCATTTCTTTTGTTTTTTATTGTATTATGAGGAAAATTATGAGAATGGAAAATAAGCATCTAGAAAAAATTATTCTTATGTTTGACTTTGTTTTATTAGGATCTGTAAATATATTTCTTTTCTTTTTTTATTGTATTATGAGGAAAATTATGAGAATGGAAAATAAGCATCTAGAAAAAATCATTCTTATGTTTGACTTTGTTTTATTAGGATCTGTAAATATATTTCTTTTCTTTTTTTATTGTATTATGAGGAAAATTATGAGAATTGAAAATAAGCATCTAGAAAAAATCATTCTTATGTTTGACTTTGTTTTATTAGAATATGTAAATATATTTCTTTTGTTTTTCATTTTATTATGAGGAAAATTATGAGAATTGAAAGTAAGCATCTAGAAAAAATCATTCTTATATTTGACTTTGTTTTATAGGATCTGTAAATATATTTCTTTTCTTTTTTTATTGTATTATGAGGAAAATTATGAGAATGGAAAATAAGCATCTAGAAAAAAATCATTCTTATGTTTGACTTTGTTTTATTAGGATCTGTAAATCCATTTCTTTTGTTTTTTATTGTATTATGAGGAAAATTATGAGAATTGAAAATAAGCATCTAGAAAACAGTCATTCTTATGTTTGACTTTGTTTTATTAGGATCTGTAAATCCATCTCTTTTGTTTTTTTATTGTATTATGAGGAAAATTATGAGAATGGAAAATAAGCATCTAGAAAAAATCATTCTTATGTTTGACTTTGTTTTATTAGGATCTGTAAATATATTTCTTTTCTTTTTTTATTATATTATGAGGAAAATTATGAGAATGGAAAATAAGCATCTAGAAAAAAATCATTCTTACGTTTGACTTTGTTTTATTAGAATATGTAAATATATTTCTTTTGTTTTTCATTTTATTATGAGGAAAATTATGAGAATTGAAAGTAAGCATCTAGAAAAAATCATTCTTATATTTGACTTTGTTTTATAGGATCTGTAAATATATTTCTTTTTCTTTTTTATTGTATTATGAGGAAAATTATGAGAATGGAAAATAAGCATCTAGAAAAAAATCATTCTTATGTTTGACTTGTTTTATTAGGATCTGTAAATCCATTTCTTTTGTTTTTTATTGTATTATGAGGAAAATTATGAGAATTGAAAATAAGCATCTAGAAAACAGTCATTCTTATGTTTGACTTTGTTTTATTAGGATCTGTAAATCCATCTCTTTTGTTTTTTTATTGTATTATGAGGAAAATTATGAGAATGGAAAATAAGCATCTAGAAAAAAATCATTCTTATGTTTGACTTTGTTTTATTAGGATCTGTAAATATATTTCTTTTGTTTTTCATTGTATTATGAGGAAAATTATGAGAATTGAAAATAAGCATCTAGAAAAAAGTCATTCTTATGTTTGACTTTGTTTTATTAGGATCTGTAAATATATTTCTTTTGTTTTTCATTATATTATGAGGAAAATTATGAGAATTGAAAATAAGCATCTAGAAAAAAGTCATTCTTATGTTTGACTTTGTTTTATTAGGATCTGTAAATATATTTCTTTTGTTTTTCATTGTATTATGAGGAAAATTATGAGAATTGAAAATAAGCATCTAGAAAAAAATCATTCTTATGTTTGACTTTGTTTTATTAGGATCTGTAAATAAATTTCTTTTGTTTTTCATTATATTATGAGGAAAATTATGAGAATTGAAAATAAGCATCTAGAAAAAAATCATTCTTATGTTTGACTTTGTTTTATTAGGATCTGTAAAAATCCATTTCTTTTGTTTTTCATTGTATTATGAGGAAAATTATGAGAATTGAAAGTAAGTATCTAGAAAAAAAAGTCATTCTTATGTTTGACTTTGTTTTATTAGGATCTGTAAATATATTTCTTTTCTTTTTTTATTGTATTATGAGGAAAATTATGAGAATGGAAAATAAGCATCTAGAAAAAAATCATTCTTATGTTTGACTTTGTTTTATTAGGATCTGTAAATATATTTCTTTTGTTGTTCATTGTATTATGAGGAAAATTATGAGACTTTAGATTTACAAACCCCTTATAAAACAAAGTCAAACATACGAATAACTTCTTTCTAGATGATTATTTTTAATTCTCACAATTTTCCTAATAATACAATGAAAAACAAAAGAAATATATTTACATATCCTAATAAAGCAAAGTCAAACATAAGAATAATTAAAAAAGAATAAAAAATATTTCTTTTGTTTTTCATTGTATTATGAGAAAAATTATGAGAATTGAAAATAAGCATCTAGAAAAAGGTTTTGTTTATTAGGATCTGTAAATATATTTCTTTTGTTTTTAATTGTATTATGAGGAAAATTATTAGAATTGAAAATAAGCATCTAAAAAAGTCATCGTTATGTTTGACTTTGTTTTATTAGGATATGTAAATATAGTTCTTTTGTTTTTCATTGTATTATGAGGACAATTATGAGAATTGAAAATGAGGGTCTAGAAAAATTATATTGATTGGGTTGGAAACGCGATTTTAAGGATTTGAGCTACATGTAAAAGCATAAAGTAAAACCACGATATCTCTTTGAATTTTAATTGCATGCATACAGAAGTAATAATAGTGTAATAAACAAATCATGCACCAAAGAATAGTTAAAAAACTATTAAAGCCACTTCGTAGAATTGGCCGTATGGATCTAAAATATAGAGATTTTAAATGGGCTTGAATTTTATGTTTTCTTTACTTTCTGTTTATATTTTGTGTTTATACGTATACCAGTAGTTAAAACAATATAACGATATTCACTTCACCAAATTACTATAATTGATTTATTATACTAAATTATTCAAGATAGAAATAATTAAATCTGTTTTAACCAAGATTGTAACCGTTACACGACAGTACCAGATTTCATACAATATTCATTAAATTACTGTCGATACAACTAAACAACAAGATAAGGGACCGTTCACAAACACTTGTAAGGGGGCTGATGCAAAAGGGGGGGCTGGAAATTTTTGACCCTCCTAGGGGGGGCTGAAAAAATGGAAAAATTGAGTTTATATGCTTTTCTATGGGGTTGACCCATAATTTTCATGTCAAAAAAGGGGGCCCTGAAATTTTCGAGGTCTGTAAAGGGGGCCCCGAAAAATTTTCGCGATAATTTTTTTTTTTTTTGCATCAGCCCCCCTCCCCCCTTACAAGTGTTTGTGAACGGTCCCTAATAACGATCGTTAAAACAAATGGGACGATTTAAACGTGTGGTCTTTTTTAGCGATAGCATGTAAGCGTTGGCTGAGAGGAATTTCACTAAAACCATGTAGGCCTCCATGTAGTATAGCGATTTATTATTTATTATTTATTTATTTATTTATTTATTTATTTATTTATTTATTTATTTATTTATTTATTTATTTATTTATTTTCATTATCATACACGCATTGAAAATGTAGTGTATATTGTTATTCTCTTGAGGGATCATATTATTATTTATTATTACCTATATAATAATAGGCCTACTGGTAGTCTGTGACTCTGTGCATCTGTGACTCTGTGCCTCTGTCTGTGACTCTGTTTCCTGAAACTTGGTGGGTGGATGCATCTTGACCCCAGACAGAACAAGTTTGTTTTGGTTAGTGGGTCAAGGTCATCCGAGGTCATCCAGGGTCATCTGAGGTCAAATTAGCAAAAACTGTCATATGGGCATGAAACTTGGTGGGTACAGTCAAGATTTAGAGTCAAATTTTGGAAGGTCATCCGGGGTCACCTGAGGTCAAATTAGTAACAATTGTTGTATAGACATGAAACTTGGTGGATACAGTGAACATTTAGAACAAAATTTTGGAATGTCATTTTGGGGTCAGTCGGGGTCACCCAGGGGTCATATGAGGTCAAATTACTAAAAAATGTCGTATGAGCATGAAACTTGGTGGGTTAATTAAACGTTTAGATTCAAATTTTTGAAAGGTAATTTTGGGGTCATCCAAGGTTACCCAGGGGTCATCTGAGGTCAAAATACTAAAACTGTTGCGTGAACATGATACTTGGTGGGTACGATCAACATTTAAAGCCAATTTTTAGGTCATTTTGGGGTTGTCCAAGGTCATACAGGGGTCAGCTGAGGTCAAATTAGTAAAAACTGTCGTATGGACATGAAACTTGGTGCGTACAGTAAACATTTAGAGCCACATTTTTGGAAGGTCATTTTGGGGTCACCAGGGGTCATATGAGGTCATATTAGTAAAAACCGTTGGATGGGCATGAAACTTAGTGGGTACATTCACCATTTAGAGCCAGATTTTTGGGAAGGTCATTTAGGGGTCACCAGGGGTCATCTGAGGTCAAATTAGTACAAACTGTCGGATGGGTAACATGATACTTGGTGGGTAACAGTCACCATCAGCCAGGTAATCGCACCCAGCCGAGAACAGCCAAATACGGGCTTCCGCCTAGTTTATAATTATTTTTCTTCCTCACACATAATACAACGCTACATGTAGCGCCAGAACTACAAGGGCCCCATAGTCCGTAATATGAATTACGCGGTTTTTATTAAAGGTGACGTGGCACCCCGAGGTTTGTAAATAACAAAGGTTTGTAAATGCAAATAATATGCTAATTAAATCATTAATATTCGTAAAATAACACGAAACAAAGTATTATACAACTAAGTGAGATGTTCATTGGTAACTGCATACTAGGGGGCCTACATGTATCATAAGCTTCAGAGTGCATGTGAAGTAATGGCATTTTAGGTAAATATGAAAATAATGTCCCTAATATTCATTAATGTGTAAAAACCTGACATATAAACTACATAGCACATGAGGCCATCATACCCTATCACCAAAGCAAGTTCGAATTTGATCGGTTGTTACGCTTAAAGCATTAAGCTGCAGAGTGACAGGTAAAATATGCAAATAATGTCGTTAATCAATCATACATAAATGACATGACACAAAACTTAAATGGCCTCAAATGTTAAAATAACTGGAACACAAGAGCTACAATGCTAACTGATTGACAACTTTAAGGGCTCACATTTGGCACACGTATTGGCCCTCGTTTCTCAGTAGAAAAGCATTTACAGCCCTCTGGGTTATACTGATAACACATTTAAGGTTACATACCACTAATAGGCCTGGGCGATACATGGAAATACGACGAGTAACTATTTGTTTGCATATGGCATCTGAAAAGACTGCATTAAAATCGCTGAAATTGATCAAGTTGTACAGCCAAAAGTACTTTTTAGACTTTTGAATCTTCAAAATGGTACATTTTCTCTCATTATATGACATTTTTTTTGTTATGTATCTAAATTCATACGCACGGCTTCAGTTTTGATATTCGCCCTACCATACGGTATTGTAAGCAACTTCGAGGGCGCAATGCCATTTTAAGGTGTCTATACGGTTTAGTGCATTAAAACAAGAAAAGTCTCAGGTCAATGTTGAGTTTTTGATCATATGGCATCTAAATCAAATAGTTTCATCTGATATTAGTGGCATTTAACTGTGAGAGTTCTGAATATGAGAAAATCCACCCGAAATTAGCCATATCCCATTGAAACCCGTGTAATACATATTAATTAGTGGTATTTAACCCGGGATTTAACCTTAAAACATTGTTCGTTTTAAGCCCATAGATATTATTGAGCTTGTTTTAATTCAAGTAAATGAGTCCTAATTAATTATAGGCTATGCAGATTATCATAAACGTAACTTGCGCCTATTGTAGGGCCTACTTGTACTGCATTTGTTAATATGTACCACCCCCGAGGGGCACTCCCACTTTGGAGGTGACGCGTATGTAGAACTGTTAAGACCCCCTTTTTCAGCGTCGCTCTCACCCAAAGACCCCATATTTTTTACGAACACATGTTCTGTCACCCGAAGACCCCTTATTTTTCCATTTGATCTGTCACCCAAAGACCCTTATTTTTCAATTTGAACAGCAACTTTCATTAATCATTAATTTTGTTACCGTTTTTGGTAAAATTGAAGCCTTTTTGAAATAAAATTTCGATTTTCGAGGTTTTTTGACGCTGTTTCGGCTCTCACCCAAAGATTCCAAAAGTCATGTTCTCACCCAATGCCCCCATATTTTTTTTTTACATTTTGGTCTAACCGAATGCCAAAAATCATGCTCTCACCCAATGACCCCATATTTTTTACAGTGCTCTCACTAATGCCCCTTACTGCGAAAGTGCCAGCCCTACACCTATATCCATTTCATATTGAAGTGCCCCCCCCCCCCGGGTACCACCAAGTCTCGGCGAGATAATCGCCACAGTTACCTAGCCAATCAACTTCGAACACAGTGAAAAAAATATTTTGCCACGTTTCCAGTTTTCCGCTTCGCCCAACCAGGGGGGGCCGGCCAAGATTGGCTGAATTTTGACGTTGTCATTGGTTTTACACGTAAACACAAAAATGTCTCAAATTATTCCAAAACTGTACGTATGTTATTAAGCACTATTTTATCAGTCTAAATCCGTTGAGGTTCGCCAGTGAACCTCATTGTAAGTACTGTTTTTGAATGTTTTGTATGAATAACGCACGGTATGTTTATGATATATACCTAAAACTTCCCCCATTGTGTATTACGGTTCGCTTGGTCTAATGGTAACGGGTCTCGCCTGCGGTGCATAGGGTCCCGAGATCGAGTCCCGCTCACTCCCGGCTATAATTTTTTTTTTTCTTCACATTTATTTTGAATCCAAAATATTAATTTTATGTGAAAATTTATACATTCACTGAGAAATATATTTTGTGCATTTTTTTTCTGTAACGGGGCCAATAGAGCTAAAAACACAACTCAGCACGGGGCGTCCAATGTCCAGGCAGTGTTGCCGTCATATTGTCTGTTTTGTTTACGATATTGGCTGTTGCCACAGTGAATAATGTAGTCCACCATCGTCTGCGCCCAACGATGTAAACAACAATTTAGTGCCCTCCTCGCCGAACAGATGAGTCATCTGCTCATATAGTGCTTGTTGTCGGTTCGTTATAAATCAAACTCTGAACGGGCCACTATGAAATAAAACACGGTTCCAAAAGAAGCACCAAATAATAATTAAACTTAACCAGGAGATGTATAAATAGACGAAGTTGAACACATGTATATTTAAAAGCATTACATTTCCCAGTGTATCCTCATTTTATGTAAACTACGGTACTAGGGGCGGTCAATAAGTAGGACAAGGTACTTGAAAGAGTATTAGCCAAATTCTCATTGAGCATGGACACTACAAACCTTAAGGCACCCGTCGCAATTTTTCTTGAAACCTTCTATGTCAACAAAATGGAAGTCTTCCGATAGCTCCTTAAGCCACTCTTCAGTAGGCTCACCGTCATAATTGATCACAGCAAACCTGATGATTATGAAGGTAGGACTTAAAATAATATAGGTTTCACTAACTGGAGGCCATGCCTGAACCACAACATGGTTACTTTAATTAACTGACCCGTCTGCCGTGAATGGCAGCTTGACAAACTAAGAATAGCGTACAGGACACATTCCAAGAACAGTCACATTCCTACCATCAACATTCTTCAAATGATGGCTTGCCTCAATTTTGCTATCAAAATTGCATATGATATATGCCTATGATTGTACTGTCATTTGGCAAGTCATCTCGGAAACGGCGATGAAGACCTTGCACTATGGTGACCGAGTGATGACCTGCTTAGGGGTGGGAGATCCAGGTGCTTCCACTAAATGCAATCGTAATTCCAGTGATTAATTTATGTCTTATCACCTTTAGCCACATATAGATTAAACTAAGTGTATAGAAGGTGTGGACCTGAATATGTCAATTGGTGTCAATTTAAGATTCTGGGACCCCATCTAGAAGACACCCAACCCAAGAATGCCCAATGTTAATGGATTAATGTTGAAAACACATTCATCAGATCTTTGAACAAGTTCATTTGGATTGTTAGATTTCACTGTTGACATATTTCTTTTTGTACAAATCCAATAAAAATGAAGATGTTAAACTCACATTTTAGTGACGTTTCACCACTACACTAGTGGTTTCATCAGACTGGCAACTCATCACATCTGACTGCTTCCTTTTATAGGCAACAGGAACCGCTATAGAGGGCGTGATGAGTTGGTCAAAGATGTTGTTGAGTGAGTAGGCCCCCTGGAGGATGATGAGATCCTTAATTCACATGATGTGGTGGCGCTTTTTACCAGTACCCCCATTGATCTCACCCTTCACATACTCAAAGAAAGACTTAACGAGGACAAAGATCTCAAAATAGAACTCTCCTCACTACTGATGACATAATAGAACTTACTAAATTTTGTCTCGCTACGGTTGCGTACTTCAGCTATTCAGGTCAAATTTATCGACAATGTTTCGGCATGGCCATGGGTAGCCCCCTCAGCCCCCTTGCTTGCAATATCTTCATGGAGTGGCTTGAGCAGAAAGCTATCTCTACAGCCCCGGAAAGCTGTCGCCCACGTCTCTGGAAGAGATACGTCGATGACGTGTTAGAGATCATACGCAAAGGACAAGTTGACAATCTAACTGATCATTTAAACACCATTGATCCTACCGGCAGCGTCAAATTTACTTATGAGCAAGAGCAAGATGGTTCTATTCCTTCCTTGACACTCTGATCACAAGAAAACCTGACGGGTCAGTGAAACTCAGTATATACAGGAAGAAAACGCACACTGATCAGTACCTTCAGTTCTCCTCCCACCACCCCCTCCATCAAAAATTAGGTGTCGTCAGAACCCTACTTGACAGGAGTGAGGCGTTAGTCACTGAGAAAGTGGACAGACAGATAGAGGAGTCCAATATCCGCGAAGCGTTATCTGGCTGCGGTTACCCAGATTGGTCAATTAAAAAAGTCAAACAAAATAGAGCCACTCCAAAAACAAAGTCTAACTCAAAGAATAACGATGACAGTGAAAAGTCGAAAGGCATGGTGGTAGTTCCCTATATAGAGGGACTATCTGAGCGAGTTTCTAGAGTTTTCAAAAAACATGGTTTTTCTACTGCTATGAAACCCCACCGTACCATCCGCAGTATGCTTGTTCACCCGAAGGACAAACTCCTCCCCAACAAAAAGCAGAGGCGATCTATGAAATCCCTGCGGGGACTGTGCTGGCACTTACATCGGAGAAACCGGCCGTCCTTTCGGTGTTCGCCTCAAAGAACACCAAAAAGAGGTGGAGAAATTTGAAACTAAGCCCTACACACGAGCCAGCCGCAAGTCATCAATTACAGACATTCACAAGTCAGCTATCACCGATCACGTTGCCTCAACAAACCATACCATCAATTGGGAGGACTCAAAAGTCATCGATAGAGAAGCTGATTAAGACCACCAGATGGCTGAAAGAAGCCATCTGGATTCGCCGAAAAGGAAAAGACACTCTAAACAAGGACGAGGGGGCCTACTCACTCAACAACATCTTTGACAAACTCATCACGCCCTCTATAGCGGTTCCTGTTGCCTATAAAAGGAAGCAGTCAGATGTGATGAGTTGCCAGTCTGATGAAACCACTAGTGTAGTGGTGAAACGTCACTAAAATGTGAGTTTAACATCTTCATTTTTATTGGATTTGTACAAAAAGAAATATGTCAACACATTCATCAGAGTTGTCATATTATGTGGCTATCGCATCTTTCTTATTTGGCTTTTTATTCGTTATCTGTACCAGCACGTATATCATTAGTGGTGACGTCAGCAAGTGGACCGTGGATGATCTTCAATGACGCTCATTCCATTCTTGACTTCATTACCATTTACAGTAACTGTACATTGTTAAATTTTATTTGAGTTTTCACCGCCGTCCGGAGAAATTTCCATACTTCTCTTCTGGTAGTACCTGTGAATTCATGGAAGTAGGCTTCCTCTGAAGAGTGTCCTGCCCACATACAGTGATGAAAAAATATAATATCTTCGCAGTAATGTTTTGAAGGAACATGCCTTCTAATGAGACCAAATTCAATACCGTGTGACAAAGTAGCATACCGAGTTCTACGAACTTTTTGACCTCCCCTCGTATGCATGCACATTCTCTGAATCTAGTACCGAGGTTTCGTCAGTGTTGCCCGATAATATCTGCGACATCGTCGGCTTCATATGGCGGTGGAAGCTCTATAGTCCGACGGTTCTTTATTCCGACGGTTCTTTAGTCCGAAGGTTCTTTAATCCGACGGTTCTTTATTACGAAGGTTCTTTATTCCGACGGTTCTTTATTTCGAAGGTTCTATAGTCCGAATTTTAAAAATGGTTCCCTAATCCGAATATTAAAAGAGGTTCTTTAATCCGAATTTTAAAACGGTTCTCTAGTCCGAATATGAAAATAGGCTCTATAGTCCGAATTTAAAAAAGGTTCTCTAGTCCGAATATAGAAATAGGTTCTCTAATCCGAATTTGAAAAAAGGCTCTCTAGTCCGAAATTGCAAAACGGTTCTATAGTCCGAAACGGATACCGTGTTCTTTAGTCCGAATTGGTAAACGGGTTCTATAGTCCGAATTTTATTTCAATCATTTGTTTCAGTGTCAAATCATCAATTGTTAAATACCAATCCGCTGAAGTTCAACATGGTTGGTTTCTCTGGATATTTTTCGTAGCATACATTGACGTTCACCTTTATTGTGGTGATATTTTCTTCATTTTTATCCGTTTTTCATTCCATTATAATATTATATACTAGCAATACTCTACGATGTATTCGGGCATTGTCGAGTTCAAATTTTCATAGCGCCATCCCGCCATGTAAAATGCTGCGGCTGTTTCATTTAAACAAATTTTAGTCATTTAAACAAATTAGTTTACAGAATAGTTAAAGTATAGTTTTATCTTGCGATTGTGGGGGGGGGGGGCGTGCCCGGGGTATAAAATGTTTCAATGTACTGGTAGTCTTGTGATTAAATGATCATCATTTTCGACCCGTTCTCTACCCTGAAAACCCGCTTCTGGCCATTTTTCAATCCGAGGGCCTACTTTATTCAAAAATTGTGTTATGCAACTTTTTGGCGATTCAAGTTCATGTGTAGGTCTTACAAATTTTTTTAAGCTATAACATGCCTCTCTTTTTTCCACAGAAAGGCCAAAATATCTCTAAAAAGATTTTTGTTTTTACCGGAATCCATCTACATTACATCGTGATTTGGTGGTGTGCGCCCTTTTAACAGCAGTAGCGTCATCCCGTTTGCCATAGACTCTGCTTTAGTATTATCTAGCTAAAGGGCGCAGTTTTAAAAATTCGGACTATAGAACCTTTTTACTGATTCGGACTAAAGAACACGGTATTCGTTTCGGACTATAGAACCGTTTTACAATTTCGGACTAGAGAACCCTTTTTTGAATTCGGATTATAGAGCCTATTTCTATATTCGGACTAAAAACCCTTTTAGAATTCGGACTATAGAGCCTATTTCTATATTCGGACTATAGAACCCTTTTTAAATTCGGACTATAGAGACTATTTTCATATTCGGACTAGAGAACCGTTTTTAAATTCGGACTATAGAACCTTCGAAATAAAGAACCGTCGGAATAAAGAACCTCTTTTCAATTTTTTTTCGGACTAGAGAACCTCTTTTAAAATTCGGACTAACGAATGCTATGAACACGTGTTCGGACTAGCGAACCTTCGGACTAGCGAACCTTCGGATTATAGAACCTTCGGATTATAGAGCAGTCCCCCATATGGCAACGGGACGAATGACGAAATAGATTTATGAGTGTACTAAAGCCTTTCATACTGCAGTTACTGTCCGTTTTCCTATACACAATACACAGTGCTCTTACCATTGACGCGTGACCTCTACAATATAGCGTACGTTAGAAGTATGGGGATTTGCCTAGTTAACGTCGCTGAGTGAAAAATAACTGGCCGATATTAAAAGATCTCTTCTAAAATTCTAGAAAATATAGTTTTGTAACGTGTCCTAAATTTTTAGCTAATTTAGATGTTTGGAAATATGCGTACTTTGGTGTTTTAGTGTATGTTATAGGTAATAGTTCATTGCCTAGTTAACGTCGCTGTGTGAAAAATAACCGGCCAATATTAAAAGTACTCTTCTAAAATTCTAGAAAATATAGTTTTGTAACATGTCCTAAATTTTTAGCTAATTTAGATGTTTGGAAACATTCGTACTTTGGTGTTTTTTGCCATTGTCTCATTTCGTGAACAAAGGTCCGCATACCATTGTTTCCTTGCGTTTCCTTTATAATCGGTTACCCAACTGAAGCTATAAATACCAGCTCATTGCGATACCGCACATATAAAACAGACACATGTGCATAACCACAGAAGATCTGATTTAATCAGTTGAGCTGTTTTCAATGAGTGTTATCTTGGTTTAATAGCTTTTAATGGGGTTTAAGTCCTGCAAAGGTCGCGGTGAATTCTACTGTAGACATGACTGCATCATTGCTGTTCAGAAGCTAATTGATATAATTATAGGTATTCGCCCAAGTATTATTCCTGTCATTTAGTAGCTTTTTGTGTAATCGCACCCAGACTGTTAAAATCAAACGCATGTCATCAGCATGTCAATCTATTTCGGGGGGAGTGCCTCAGGGCACTAAATTTGGTCCAATTTTTTTTTCCGCCATGGTCAATGATGCTGCATCCGAAGCCCCTCTGAAATGGAAATATGTTAACGACCTGACGTTTGGTGAAGTTGTAAATGCTGACAGGTGTTTGTTCACAACAGCAAAGAGATCTTGATGGGTTAGGTCAGTGTTTCTACCAAAATGACATGCTACCAAAACCTTCCAAAAGTCATATTATGCACGTCAGTTTTTTTGAAAAGAGAGCAATTCCTTCAATCCTTTGACTCTCAATGGATCTGTTTTAGATGTCACTCAGAATATGAAACTTCTTGGTATCACCTTAGAAAGCGATCTTAGTTGGACTACTCAAGTCAGTTCAATGATATCTCGCGCCTCTAGACGAATGTATTATGCTTTATGTTTTGAGACTCTTCAATGCCGGCCGATTTGATTTACCGCCAAGCTATTCATCGAGAGGTGTCTTTTGTTCAAGACAAAAAAGTTCCGCCATTAAATTGGTAACTATACCTGACAGCGTATTAACGCTTTACCAGGCAGGCTACTGTCAATAAGTGATCAAATGAATGTCATGTGAAAGCGCCCACTTGAGTGAGAGGCACCTATTGTCTTCATACAACCCAAGGGTGTGACTGAGTGTTCGCCAGCACACAAAATCACACTTTCCCGTTGAAGAACATTATTTACCACCCACATTTATTTAGGCGATATTGCCAGTACACGGTGGTGCCAGTATAATTGTAGTTGCTCAAACTCCAAATGCAAAAAGCAACTAATTTTATTGAGGGCGTTTCTTTGATATATGCTTCTAGACGGGTTTATCATTACGGTATTTGCATTTGAATTCATCAACTAAAAATTCAATTTTTAAAGACATTTTGAGGGGGGTATGTTTAGACACCCCCTAGAGCCAAATGATAGGGGTTGGTTGTATGTCAATTGTTCCCTGTAATGCCCGGGGTAGATGTTTTCTACAAATACTTAATTTACTTAAGGGCTGGGGTATGAACGTTTGGACAGTATTTATTTTGGGACATCAGAGCACATCAGACATATCGAATTGCATTCTGAATACGAAGAATGTCATTCTGATATCAAATAATTTTGAATTTTGAAATTCGCAATTTAATACACATTTTATGGCAAATCATTAAAATTGATATTTTTGATATTTAACAGTACTTGAAGTAAACTTTATAAATCTGATGATTTATACTTAAAGTGTATGTAGGTGGGTTGAAAAGCCGACGATCAATTGAAAATTTTGACCTTTCGTATTGAAGATATGGATTTTTTTTCCCAAAACACCCAAAAAATTAGGTCTTTTTAGGAAAAAATCCATATCTTCAATATGAAAGGTCAAAATTTTCAATTGACCGTCGGCTTTTCCTCCCTGCTACATACACTTTAAGAATATATCATTAGATTTATATAATTTACTTCGAGGACTGTTATATATCAAAAATTCGAAAAATATCAAATTTTTATAATTTGTCATAAAATTTGTATTATATTGTGATTTTCAAAAATGAAAATTATTTGATATCAGAAAGACATGCTTCGTATTCAGAATACAATTCGATAGGTCTGAGGTGCTCTCATGTGCCACAAAAAATACTGTCGAAACGCAATAAACGCTCATTTTAGATCCCTTAAATAACTTCAACCACTTGAAAAATGAGAATACAAAATTGGCTTAAATTCAGGAAAAATTCATCCATTTTTAAGGGTGTAGATTTTATATCTCATTTGATTAAATAATCATGAAGCTGAAAGGTAGCGTATGTCTTCCATGCATTATGCCATGTTGCACGTATACTAAAATCGAATGAACATGATGTATGCCAGAATCTTATGCAAGAATAGTATCATAAGAATGAATATTCTTATGTAGATCTTGAGGTTCATTTGCTTCAGCAACAAGTGTCAACATTATTTTCGAGTTGACTTGACATCTAAAGATCTTGTTTGGAGCTGAAAGTGCAATTAAGTTACATTCCTTTAAGGGCTGGGGTATGAACGTTTGGACAGTATTTATTGTGGGACATTAGAGCACATCAGACATATCGAATTGCATTCTGAATACGAAGAATGTCATTCTGATATCAAATAATTTTGATTTTTTGAAATTCGCAATTTAATACACATTTTATGGCAAATCATTAAAATTGATATTTTTGATATTTAACAGTACTTGAAGTAAACTTTATAAATCTGATGATTTATACTTAAAGTGTATGTAGGTGGGATGAAAAGCCGACGATCAATTGAAAATTTTGACCTTTCGTATTGAAGATATGGATTTTTTCCCCAAAACACAAAAAAAAAAATTAGGTCTTTTTGGGAAAAAAATCCATATCTTCAATATGAAAGGTCAAAATTTTCAATTGACCGTCGGCTTTTCCTCCCTGCTACATACACTTTAAGAATATGTCATTAGATTTATATAATTTACTTCGAGGACTGTTATATATCAAAATTTGAAAAATATCAAATTTTAATAATTTGTCATAAAATTTGTATTATATCGTGAATTTCAAAAATGAAAATTATTTGATATCAGAAAGACATGCTTCGTATTCAGAATGTAATTCGATAGGTCTGAGGTGCTCTCATGTCCCACAAAAAATACTGTCGAAACACAATAAACGCTCATTTTAGATCCCCTAAGCCATCTACAAATTGTCACAACATATATTGGCTGTGCACTTATTTGCTTTGTTTACAAATTTCACAATCAGCCTATATATATAATATGATGTAAGAAAACAAAATGTTACCTCATACTGGTGTTTGAAAGACAATTATCGTGGCATTGTTGCTATTTTAAAACAAGTTTTAAAGTAACCACTAAAGAAAAAAACAAAGCAGGATACTCGCAATATTAATTTTGGGTATCTCAAATGGAAATCTGTTACTTTTTGTTGGACATTGCAAAAAAGACAAGATTCTTGGATTTTACTCTCAATCGTCCATTGATATTTCTGATCCTGATAGTCATGATAATAATTATATAGAACAACTCATCCCAACTTACCCAATATATTTTATTGAAAAGTATACAGTTTTATACCTCAAATATTTCAAGCACAATCTAAGTATTCCAGCCAGAATAGATACTTTGATTAAATCATATACATCAAACATGTTTTACTTCTCAAGTATTTATGATGTCTTGCAGTTTATTGCATATTATTTCCAGCCCGGGGGCACTTCCATGACAGATATGCATCATGTGCCTATCGACCCCCTTTTTCAAACCGGCTTGTACCCAATGACCCCCTTTTTGTGTTATGGTCCTACCTATTACCCAATGACCCCCTTTAAAAAAAATCATGTACTCAATGACCCCCTTTTCCTATTTCCTGCTATACCCAATGACCCTCCTTTTAATTCCCAAATTTAGGTGGTATTTGTGTTCTCCTCCAGAAATAATGAGATTTTTCACATTTCCAAGGTGGCCAAGTTGTTACGCAGTTTGGCACTTATTTATGTGTATTTAATGATACTCTTTTGGCAATCCTGTACTCAATGACTCCCATTTTACTTTTTTTTACCCCAATGACCATCCTTTTTTTCAAAGCTTCATACCGAATGACCCCATTTTTATTCAGGTTGTGTACTGAATGACCCCATATTTTTGTAAGTTGTACATTTGACCTGAATGCCCCCTATATACTTTTAATATGGCCGAGGCACATCCCTGCCATTTCAGATAGGGAGTGCCTCCCCCGGGATTTCCAGTTCAAAGATGCATGCGGAAGCATTCAATGGTCATTTTATGACTGTGCAAGTTATCTAGGTTATTTTATTCTCAGGAACAAATAACATAACATGTCTGATATCATGATGTTCAAAGAAGTTTGCTTTTTAATAAACAAAATACGGATTGGTACCAATCGTTTTAATACAACCTGTATATCTCCCGGGTATATCTCGCATGTAAATGTAGGCCTATCAATTACATTCCAGACAGATGTCCAAAAAATACATTTCAAAAATTTGATCTCTGTATGACCTTTGACCTGACCTGTGCAAAATGTTTGTTGTCACTGAGTTTCAGCCCCACACCCCTTACAGATGTCCAGAAAAAGAAATGATAAGATTTGACCCCAGATAACCTTTGACCTGACCCCTGCAAAATGTTCCAAAATATTCCCCTAGTCATCAAGTTTATTGTCACAGAGTTTGAGTCCCGTACCCCTTACAGATGTACAGAAAATGCCCTGTAAACACGACGCCGTCGGCCCGACGTAGGCGGCTGGTTGGCGCCGGGGGTTGGCGAAGTCGGCAAGGGGTCGGGGTCCTGCTGAAGTAGTCGGGCGGACATCGGCCCTACGTCACTAAGTGAACGTCGGCCTGCGACGTCGGGTTGCGGCCCTACGTCACTAAGTGAATGTCGGCCCGCTGACTTTGGGGCGACGTCGGGTTGAGGTCGGTGAAATTCATCAAATCTTTGATGTTGGGCCATGTGTTAATCCATCCATTGACCAATTTTTTATTTTTACATGTATATTACTTTATAAAGAAAACAAATCAACAAATTTAGTAAATGTTATCAATATTTACAGTAAATTTGATCAATATCCTTTAAATAATACACTTTAGCAGGTTTAGCCATCAAAATATTGCTTACTAGCGGGAGACCCGCGCTTCGCGCGGGTCCCCGCTAGTTGAGTAAACGGGAGCGGTTAGTAATCGGGAGCGGTAACTAAACGGGAGTGATTAGTAAACGTGGTAAACGGAGGAGATTATAGACATGTTAGGCCCCAATATCTTGCTGTGGATCATTATTCATCATGTTAGCTTCTGTCAGAATTATTAAAGTTCTGAATATCCAGACCTGTCACGGTTTTACTCTGTTTCTTTTGAAACAGTTCAAGACAAATTTAATAGAGCGCTACATTTTAACATGTTGACTATACATTTTACCATTTCCCCTGAAACGTTGTCCTTATTTGTTGATGAGGGGGGCATCTGACCCCTGTAGGCATAAATACAGCTTGTTTACTAAAATATTTTGAAAATACGGTTGTTGGTGTTTTTGACAAAATATGGCATTTGCAACACAATAATATTTGGAAACTCCAAGCATGGCCATGGGCACCTGTGCCCCCTTTCGAGGTTCCTATTTTTGTTTGAAAAAATAAAACCCCTTTGATTTGCTTTTCATTTTTACATGCTTATGGAAGAAATAGGCCTACACTATATCGCATTTTGATCATGATCAACGATCTCCCATCATGTATGTGGCGGATGCAGGCAGGGGCACACCAAGCCCTCGCCCCTTTCATGTTAAAAAATGCGACGGGCACTGTACATTCACATCGCGTAATAACTGTGTAAAAATGGTCCACGAAATTGCTCAAATTTATTCCTTTACTTTGACCAAGTTTAAAAACTAATTCTGAGGGGACACACCTCCCTCAGGCAACCCCATGCGGCGCACAACACAATGATGCTGATGTTATAGTAGGCCTAGTGATCGGTGAATGGTACTTAGTTCCCCCCTCCTTTTCCCAAATTCCTGCATTCACCACTGTCTCAGAGTAGGTCCTAGTAGTCACGCGTATAGGCCTACACGCGGTAAGCCAACATCATGGTTCCGTGAAATCATGGTTCCGTATACAAATAACACCGCTTGCTGTTGACACTAATTTATTCCAAAAATACCTAAATTCTAACAAATTTTTATTCTCAATTCATTAAAGTGCCCTATAGTTTAAGTTAATAAGACACCGCGCGCAGCATTTGAGTGATGTAAACGCGATGTGGTAGACGCAGTGCATGTCCAGTTGCGTGACTCGCCACTAACCGCTGCACTGATTTGACGCGTTGTCATGACCTGACCCGTAAGGTTATTGACCTCAAGTGTCTAGAAACCGACATGTGACTCGCTACTAAGCGCGCGTGTTGGACAACGCTTGTAATTGACGCGTTTTTGCCATGACCTGACCCGTAAGGTTATTGACCTCAACGGCCTAGCAACCGACCATTTTTTTTGTTATTTCCATAGTGATTGAATAGTTTTGCAAAAATGAACTTCAGATGGTTTAATGGCAATATGTACCCGATCAATGTACGAATAAATCAAAGCTGAAAATGAAACATACTGCAGTTACTGTCCGTTTTCCTATACACAATACACAGTGCTCTTTCCCATGACGCGTGACCTTTACAAATAGCCCTACGTTAACAGTATGGGGATATGACTAGTTAACGTCGCTGTGTGAAAATAACCGGCCAATATTAAAAGTACTCTTCTAAAGTTCTAGAAAATATAGTTTTTAACATGTCCTAAATTTTAGCTAATTTAGATGTTTAAAAATATTCGTACTTTGGTGTTTTAGTTAATGTTATAGGCAATAGTACATTGCCTAGTTAACGTCGCTGTGTGAAAAATAACCGGCCAATATTAAAAGTACTCTTCTAAAATTCTAGACAGTATAGTTTTGTAACATGTCCTAAATTTTTAGCTAATTTAGGTGTTTGGAGAGGGTCGTACTTTTGTGTTTTAGGAAGGACATGTAAACGACAGATAACACCAAAAATATGAAGAAATTATTTCCAAACCGTGTTAAGTCAAAAATCATTATGTTGCTCATTTTCCAGAATGCTGGTTTACAAAAAGCACGCCATTGTCTGATTTCGTGAACAAAGCCACACATAACATTGTTTCCTTTCGTTTCCTTTATAATCGGTTACCCAACTGAAGCTTTATTGCGATATCGCACATGAAAACAGTCACTTGTGCACAACCAGAGAAGATCCGATTTAATCAGTTGAGCTGTTTCAATGAGTGTTATCTTGGTTTAATAGCTTTTAATGGGGTTAAGTCCTGCAAAGGTCGAGATGAATTCTACTGTAGACATGACTGCATCATGAGCATCTCGGAGCCTGCTTCTGGACAAGATTTAGCGACTTCCTTTTATTTATATAGATATTAACTTAAAACACTTCATCAAATATAGAAAACCCGGTAGCTCAGTCGGTAGAGCGCCAGGTTTATAAACCGAAGGTCCCTGGTTCGAGTCCCGGTAGGTCCATTAAGGCAAGTGACTTGTGTAAATTCAGTTAGCAGCCTGGACAACCGATTCTTTTGTTTGGCAAGGCTCACTCAGTCATTTAATGAGGCAATACAAACGATCGAATTTGGTGTTGAAATGAGTTAAATTTTTAGTTATACCTTTTCGATGTAAAATTAATTTTCTCGGCCAAATGAAAAGCAATCATTTTCATTTTTTCAGTAAATGTCAGGAAAAATTGTAGTGCTTGATACTGTATTTTTTTCAAATTCTAGTGTTAAACTTAGGCGTGAAATTTAGTCATTTAGTGTAAGATTTTCGATTTTGATAGGCTTAAACTCTGTCCGCGAGCCTTTTTTGGATCAACCTTTTAGCTTTTCAAAGTAAGATAGTTCGCTAATGAAGGATTTTCCCCAACTTTCTAACGCACATCACCGTGAGCGATATATCATAGTTTTGTCAGAATTTGCGTTTTCATTTCACCATTTTAACTGCCGGCTGACCATTTTTCAAAATCAACGAGTGAAATCTAAGGCTAATACTAGCATTGTGGATCGATATCCCTGGGTTTAATAGGAATACCGGCATGGCTACAGTGTTGCTAGAACTTCAATATAGCAAAGAAATTCCCAGGCCTATAGCGCTCCTACTGATCATGTTTAACCAGAACACTCAATTGGGGATTTGGGCTACCAAATCGCTGGTCGGGCAATTTGCTTTCAATGGAAAATTGACCTGGATAAACAACAAAGGAAATATCGACTATTTGTGCTGGTTGCTCTCGAGATAAAAGTACTGAGTTAGACATTTTCGAAGTATGAAGGGAAAAAGGGTAAAATAAAAACGGAAATTCTAACAAAACTATAATATATAGACCCACACGATGTGCTTTACAGAGGTGGGAAATATCTTTCTTTAGCAAATTATATTAGTTTGAGACGCTAAAAAATGAATTCCGTAAAAAGCTCGCGGGCGAACTGAAGGCCTATAAAAATCAAAAATATCACACTAAAAGACACAATTTGATGCTTAATTTTAACACCAGGATTTGTAAAAAAATGTATATCCAAGCACCAAGTTTTTAACTGACATTACTGAAGAAAAAAAAATTGCTTTATATTTGACCGAGAAAATTAATTTCATAGCAAAAAGGTGTATCTCTGAATTGTGCTGATTTTAACATGTATCGATCGACTTTCAGCGCGACTAAGCATTTCTAAAGAATCGGTTGTCCAGGCTGCTAACTGAATTAAGCTAGGAAATTTGTGTTCGTTGTAAAATAGAGTAGTTAAGTGCAAGACTCGGTGTAAGCAGCGTATACGCTACTAAATAATATTTTTGATTTTTTTTTCATGATTTTTCATCTCATCGGGTTAGGGTCGGCACCGGCTTTTAAGCAGTCGGCATTAGGCCGTATAAAATTAATGTTTTGGTTCTCGTCCAGAGGATTTTCATGAATTGATGAGGGAGGGAGGTGTGTTTTTTTTTGTGTTTTTTTTCCAATGTAAAATTAGCATTGTCAGTAGTTTTCGGTCTTCTCCAACAGTGCTCGAGGAAACGATGAGGCCCTTTTTTTTTTTTAAATTTGAGATTCTGAGGGATACCCCCCCTAGAGTACCACAAAAAGACTTGGAAGTGATGCTTGTTCTCTAATAAACTTATTTATATGTATGAAGATTTCATAAATCATTCCAAAGTCTTAAAAAATAAATCTATAAAAAAAAAAAAATCTGACAAATCCCAGAAATTGAGGAGGGAGGGACGAGAACCAAAATATTAATTTACACGGCCTTACGTCGGCCGGTGGTCGAATCGAAGTCGGGCCGACCTCGTCGGCAGAACATATACCCAATGAGCAGCCGACATCTGAGCCGATGCAACTGCAAATTTCACTTTTGCAAACCTAATCATTCACCGAGTTACGCTGCATATTCACCTCATTTTTAAAAACCTTAGTGATTAAAGTCTAAAAATGAGCAAAAATACCTTTAAAAATATCCAGGGACCTCAAAATAGTGAGCATCAGTTACTATGTCCGCCTAACAACTACATCGCGTCAAACAAAAAAATCTTGCGTCTTCGCGTATCAACACGCCGCGTCAAACAAGAAAAACGCGTATCATTTAGTTCGCGTCATCTTGCGACATCGCGTATCAGCACGCTGCTTCTAAAGCAAGTGGGATTAATAAACACGGGAAAGTCAAAATGAGTGATGAGAGTGCATGGGTGCCATGGGTTGGCGACATTGGGTAAACAATCCGCGATGCACGGGTGGCAATCAAACTTTGCGAATATGGCAAAAATAAAAACTAATAACCGCAGAGGACCTACTTGTAGGCCTACTTATACTGACTTAAAAATTGTACATTATATGTTTCACTAATTTTTTAGCAGTTGACTAGGAAGAAGTACTAAAACCATGACTCGGGACATATAAGAGGCAGAGCGGATAAGAGTGAGAAGAGGGATGTGAGCTAAAGGAGAACAGTGGAAAGAACGGGAGGACACGGGGGGGCAACAAAGAAGAAGTGCGGATTAAAATGAATTAAATGGAACAAGTGATCAATCGGTAATAAATTAGGGAGTTGGTCAATTTGTTCGCAATAATAACTCGGAGGGTGGTGATGCATTTGTGAAATTACATTTATTTACGAACCGCGAAAGACGGGTGACCGCTAGTATTACAAAAAAACAACTATAGGCCTACTCTTGACAAATATTTCAAAATAAAATCCAATCGAGAAGTTGCTGATAGAAAAATAATTTCATAAACTTTGCCATTTTTCAACTGTTTTCACAGCAATTTACCTGTGTCAAAAGCCCCAAATTAGGGGGTACCCATATCTCCCTACCCAGGGGGGTCAGGTGGGTCTAGTCTGGCATGTGAAAATATGTCATCCAGTACATCAATCTTACAAAGTATGAACCGATTTGGCCAACCTTCATGTTACGTTCCCAGATTTTGTCATATTGCCTGGATCTCTCTGGCATGGACAATTACAAATGGTCTAGGTAGGCCTACATGTTGCGAGCGCAGCGAGCAGGAAAATCTGCATATTTAAGCGTTTCCGTACTGTTTTCATAAGCCTTTTAGAGCGTTTTATTTAAAAGGCGCAGATGAATGTGTGCCAAAAATCGCTTGCCTGAGTTGCCCCCTCTCGGCTTACCAAAAATGCTTGCCCCCCCGGCCATTTGGCTCGTCAAAATTTCCCCCCCCCCCCCCCACACACCCTCACACACCCCCACACACAATTTTACCCTCCCCAGGACCCAGGGCTCATTATTGCACAGCCCCTTACCCCGGGCCCCTTAAATCGCGGTTAAGAAAAATAATGTGTTTCAATGGGACGCTTAATTGGTGGTGTGCGCCCTTAAATAATACACCCAATAACACCCAATTGTGCTGTCTATTACTAGTATCGATTACATATGCAGCTCTGCTAATTTCACTTTCAATCAATTAAGATTTGGCTGGTTACCGACAATCCTCATATTCTGTGGAAAACTAAAAGAGCCAAAATTATACACGGGACAATGCTCAGAAAAAAGGAAAACAAAATGGCTGAAAACAACACAGAACCGCGCGAGATTGAAACAGAACAAGAAATGACCCAGAATGGGACAAATGAAGCAGGATCTGGCGATAAACCAAACCGTATAACAAAGTTTCCAATGACTAGAATAAAGACAATCATGAAGACAGACCCTGATGTGACATTAGCAAGCCAAGAGTCCGTAGTTTTAATCTCAAGAGCAACGGTAAGCTTAAAATTTAAGCCTAAAAAAATAACATTGTTTTATAACACTAGCCGGCGAGGTACTCACACCTCCGTCACTACGATTTCCACTGACCTTCTCCGTACGAAGGTCTGAGGCTCCTGAGCCTATCTGGTCCAGGGTACACACAGACACAGTATCGAATTTTAAAACAAAATATCACTGGGCGATGGGCTACCCTGTGTAAAGATAGTCACTTGTGCTGAGCATGAAATTGGTCACTTATCGCTCACTGTTCAAAATGTGACATCTACACCAATTACAGTCCCCGAAACTGTCTACTTTTTAGCCGACCTCAATTCCGAAACATTTAGTGATAGTTAAAAATGCGATCCCCAACCCTTTGGTTACCTTTGGGCGAATTTTTCGAAATCTCCGCGGAGTCTCCGTGTCTGAAATTCCCCGGTACAAACATCGAAAATGTCGCAATTCTCAGTTCTCGGTGATGATACTATATCCGCATCGCTGTTTTCATACATGCATATCTCTGACCCTGTAAGGTCAAAAAGCGTGGCGTTGATTTCAACCAATCCGATCCACCGCTTAATAAGCAGCTTGATACTGACGTCATATCTGAGGTGACCAGGAGGCAGGAGCTACCATTTTGGTAAACTGAACTCGACTCGTATGCGTTCTTTTGGTTCACATAAATCGAACAAAATTTTCAATAACGGGTAATAGTATGATTTCAATTTTTATTAATGAAGTTACTTGTAGTTTTGAGGAATGACAAAGTTGTTTTTGGAAACTTAGATGTTTGTTTCAACTGATGATGTAGGATCGCAAGGTGAGTGAATTCGTGAAGAGATTTGCTTGTTTGAGTGATAGTAGGATACGGGATGTAGGCTAGTCCTCTGTGTTTGACCGGCTCCGACGTCTCAATTCACAACGTCTCAATTCGTACCTGCTTACCAGACAGCAATACTGCGTATTGCTGTATGGAACCAGATATAGCGATGGGCCATGTCAGACAGTGTCTAAATTCTGCATAAAACCGGGCAACGTTATTTCTATAGATCTGCTGCGCATTCAGATTGTAGGTAACCTAGGCAAACCTTAGTTAACACATTTACTAGTCAGCTTAATTACGCGAGACCGGGCCCCAACACAATGCATATTTACATAGAAATTTGAATTTTTTCGAGAATAGGTGGGTGAAGGAAACCTACATAAATATGTTTTCTATACTTCACTTGACCCAAATATATGATTTTTATGGTGATAATCAAGTCGCACATGGAATTTTAGAGGATTTTGATAGCAGTTCCATTAAAAAAGCTGCCATCGCCATGAGACTAAGATCTAGAAACACCCCCGAAATGCCGTTTTGGGGAATTTTGCTAGCTGAATCTTTTTGATGAAAGTCAATCTTTGACAAGATGTAACTTTGCTACGGAAAGTACTATGAAAAAAAGGTTTTCAGTTTTGGCTTAGTTTACTCAAGGGCTTTAATTTGATATATAAAACGATGCAATTTGATGGCAAATTTGAATTCACCTAGGATACCTACAGATTGCATTGTATTGCATCGTAATTTCATTTGTATCTATGCTAATTATGTTTACACAACATGAACTCACGTGTTTTCAAGCAAATTCGCCGATAATAGGTGATCAAAAGCAATCGGAATGTTACAAAAGTACAGATCGCATTCAGCTTACTTCATATGAGATGATCTTGGGAAAAATACGGCATAATTTGTCTTGATGCTTGCGGAATGCCATGCAGTAAAATATTAAAACGTTGCGGCAATTCATGATTGACAAGTAGCAATCGGCGTGTCCTTCGTATCCTCCGCTGTCAATTTCTTATCCACTCACTAATCCTCACAAAACTTAAGCTTTGTGTTGATTACGTAATGTGTGGAGGCAAATTGCAATAAGTACAATGAAATAATGAGTAGGGCGGGCTCGAGGCGGGTTTCTTCTTCATCTTACGTAACAGTATTGTTCTCCAAAAAACCCGGAAGCTTGTCGTTTGGAGCTCTAGCTGAAATACAGCAAGATAATGTAAGATAGTAAATGTAAACCTGTATTTTAGCTAGAGTATCTCGAAACTAGGCCATGTGGGGCCAGAGCCAAAATTCCCTTTTTGGCGGGACCTTTTGCACATATACAAACTACTAACACAACTATAAGGTATGCAAATTAGTTTGGCACTGAATGCATGCACCCATCACATGCACAGAACTGACCAATCACATGCATGGGATCTGAAAATTTAGGGGGAAAATCCTTGCGCATATTGCTTCCGGGCAACATGAAGATGCATATGGGACTAGGCAGGGTTGCCAAACCCGCGATTTGGTAGCCCAATTGGGCGACTTTTGAAGATTTTTCCTGCGACTTTTGACAATTTCCTGTCCCATAGAAACCAGAGAAGATGTAATAAAGAGGAGGTTGAAAGCTATCCTCAAACAAAATATGTGTGAGACCGTTACACTCAAAGTAAATGATGAATCACCCTATTTAGCTGCTTTTAACAATAGAATACCACAATAGGGTTTGAACCCAGGATGGGTGTGATACACAAGTTGCACCTAACTGCTTTTAGGGATAGGTCAGTGTGTGCATGTCATCATGCTATACACAGCATGCATGCAGACCCTGTCATCTAGTCATATTTCAGATAAAATATGACTGAAGTTCTATGGCAAATTATAATTTTTGCTACTTGTTACCACTTTCAGACTCTATTATTTAAGATAAAGAATGTTATCAATTATCAGAATAACTTTATTAGGTTGGCAGGAAATGACAGGAAAATATATAAAATAATAAAATAGAAATGATCAACAATCATCACCTCTCTAAAAAATCCTAAAAATTTCTTCTTTAGAAATTTATTTACAAAAAAACGTGGATTTGGGGGAAATTTTACAGCACTCGATTTCTTTCTTGTATTACCCACATGTGGTATCCCATCCAAGCAGCAGGTCCTTAACACACACGTTTCATACTTTTTAACAAATTCTTTATAGAAACATGGGAAATATTTTCAATTCTGAAGTGAAAATTGGTCAACCATGGGAGGTCACACACATAACATCATAGGATATTTCAAGTGGATGTCTAACTACTTGAGAATAAAGGACTATGAATAGATGCGACAGGATTACCTACGGGATTATCTCAAGGATATAATTCCGTTGACCCTCCTCTTTATTACATCTTCTCTGATAGAAACCAAAAAAAAAGAAAAAAAATTGGGCGATTTTTCAACATTGGCTCCAGCGACTTCCGATAGTTTCATGTCCCATAGAAACCAATGGTAAAGAGAAAAATTGGGCGTCTTTTCGATTATTTGACCCGCGATTCAGGCTGAAATCTTTTGGCAACCCTGGGACTAGGCAGCACAAATTCCCACACAGGCATTTACAATAAACTTTCATCTACTAGATTCAAAATACGTGGACCCCCAGTTTAATTTTTTTTAAACTCGAGTTCTAGAAGAATGAAACTTGCATGTCTTCAGTTTTGAAAATTTTGTATGCATTGAGCCAATGCAGAGGTGCATGGAATGTCATGTGATGATGTGATGTCATTTTAATGAGGGGCGCTATTTAAGCTGCTTGATCTGGCTAGCTTCTGTGGTTGTTTGGCATAATATAATTCACATCAGCTACCACAGCTCCTTTATTCTTAGAGTTGTACAGTGTGCCAATGGGACAAGTTTGTTTGTGTTTTGAATTGTAGCTCTGTGCCTGTTTATTTTATGGATTCTTGATGTTCTTAAAAAAACAAATAAGCTCCAGACTACATTCACACATGCCATGGTACATCCATCTCAATACTACTGCCGTACCGCGGTACTATTACGCAGCTTTACGCTGCTTTCGTATTCGCAGCGGAGGACAATTTCGACCTCCTCGTTTGTTTACAAACAGAGAGGTAGACAAAAGGCCTGTCAAAACTGTTCCGCTTGTCCAAATACTCAAGTATCAAAAGGATGGTCCACAATAGAGTGATTCGCGCAACATGAATAGGGGATTAAAACTGTGAAGTAGGACCATGTGCTTCTTTTGTCCAATTTGGCATCAAGATTTTGAATGGAAACAGTTCAGACCCAGAACACGATCATGTCAGAAATTCATATTTTGTTCTGGGTCTGATTATTCGGACTACTCAATTGCTGGGATTAATATGAAGTTACAGTAAAAATGTATATTTGTGACGTGCTGAAGATCAACATTTCCTATACTTTAACACATGCCTCAACTGTAGGATCCTCAACCGTAGGATCCTCCACCCCTGACTTCACGTTGTTTGAATTGCAATATCTCAAGAAGTAAATAAAGTGTGAAGTTCTTTCTTTCCACAATTTGAGCTACATGTAGATAGCAACAAAATGAGACCAAAACTAGCTCAGTACCCCTCTTGAGTATGTTCATAAAATTTTGAAATTTAACCCTAACCCAGCTAGGTCTCACTAAAGCTCACTATTAAAACCACTCTGCGTGCATGCATTCCATGTGACTTGATGACGCAATCAGCCAAAGTCATAAAATACCCAGGGAATTGCTGCCCGGGGCAGCCAAACCTCGGCAGCTACATGTCGGTGATCGTGTGCGTTGCATGCGAGGGGTCCCGGTTCGAATCCCGGGGTACCAAGTGACTTTTTCTTCACCTTCTCTCCTCCTTAAAAAAAAAAAAAAAAAACATGAACAGTTTACTGTTCAAGATTTTAAAAATAGGACGAGGTGACTTTTAATTATTAATTATCTATTTAGTATAATAGTTATCACAACCAATTACCAACCCGTTTTGATGGGAGTCGGCATTTAATTAATTTTATCAATGCTTACTTTGACACATACATTGTAGTATAAGGCGCAGTTATGCTGTTTGTGTATTCATCATTTTTATATGATTCATAGAAAGTAGCAAGTAAAAGTAATTAAAAGTTATTTTAAAGGAGAAAATTAAAAATTAAAATAAAATAATTAAATATTTTGCAATTTTCAATTTTGGACGCGGGCGATTAACAGTAAACTAAGAATTACCGTATTCATTCCAATAAGCGCCCAGGGCGCTTAAGGGTTGTTTTACAATCAGGGTACACAGATTGTCTCACTGGGGGTGAAAAATGAAGTGTCTAGTTTTTCCTCAATTTATTTGTTTTTGTGTTGTGGATGGGTCAAATAGGAAATCTGTAAAAATTTTAGGCGTCAAGTGTTCAGAGTTTCAAGTTATGCCAGAAACATGTTTTTTTTTTTTTTTTTTATTTATACCCAATTTTTCGGAGAGGACACATTTTGTCGGATACCTGACGTCCTACTTTCAAACATGTGATACATGGAAACTAATTGTAAGTGGACTAAGTGTTTATTATGAGTTTGTAGGATATATATAAGTGTTTTTCAAGAAAATATAATTTTAGTCTTGGGTCAATTTTAACTATGGATAACGAGCTTGTATTCGGAGAGGACATTTTTTGACGAATTTTCAACATAAATTTGAAGAAATGGTATAATTAATGAAACAGTCGCAATCTTACATGGTTCTCAATTTTGAACAATCATGTTTCAAACATTACTTCTGAACTGTCAAAATATGTTTTTATGTTATTGCTGGCAGTGATATATCATTTGCAAAGTTCACAAAGGTCAAATGAGACGGCTATTTTGTCCCAAAATCATACAGAAATGTATATTTTCATCATTTGCTAAGCATTTCAAACAGTTTCTTTGTGGCTGTAGGTGGAACTAATAGGGGCCAATAATTAGGCATGGCAACTTTTAATCATAAGTTAATCTAATATTTGAAACAGGGCACAATATGGTGCTCAGCCCAAATGTACCCTGATTGTAAAACAACCCTTAACAAAGTCATTTTGGGTGGGCGCTTATTTTTCACCTGGTTTACCTAATTTTTTCGTAAGGGGCATTTATTAGAGATGAATTTACGTATGTTATACATGTAAAAGGGTCCTGAGACGTTCAAGTTTACACAGGACTTGTAGTCTTCCAGCTACAATGTATTTCACTGTATCAACGCCTTTCTGTCACTTCAACATTAATGGTACCCTTAAGCGAATTGAAAATACCGCCTAAAATGGCCTAAAATTGCTTTCATTAAAAAGAGAATCATTTAACTTAAAAAATGAGGGGTCAATCATGTATATGTAGGCCTACAATTGGCTACAAAAAGTATGTTATGAGGAAAAGTATGCTCGCCTGAATGTCCCAAATTTTGTGTCCAGCATTATTAATGGCTTCCTATATGTCTTACCATGTGTGTAGGCCTACTGTATGTATTTTATGGCTAAATTTTTGAAAGAGGGCCATTTTACAAAAATGCGCTAATGTTTCATGAAATGTGGCTTTCACTACATGTACTTGATAGTATCAAATATTATTCAAATGCAGTTTTTCTCAAATTCATGCAGATTGGAGTTTTGAGGGTCAAAATCCAAATTTTCTTCATTTTCCTAAAATATTGGATTACACAGTTAAGACATGATCTTGGATCACAAGAAGCTTAATGAAGCCTGCCCTCACATGTTAAAAATGTGATCATGCCTATCTTGAGATCCTCCACCTTTTCCTATACCCCACTTCATGATGCACGACCAGATACCAAAAATGCATTATAATGTGATAAAATTCCCTTAAAACTAGAAAATAAAGTACAAATCTGCCCCTCCCCCTTGTGTGTTGTTATTTGGCCGGCACTGTCTCAATTTCTGGCCGATTTCAATGAAATTGGTGTCAAATTACTCAGAACAACAAGCTGCATCAAATAAGCTGGTACACTGTACCATACCCTAAACTGTTTGCAGCTACACCATATTATACAGTCTATTTATTGACCTTATGTTCGTCGGCAGAGTGCAACACTATCGTAAGTGCAGTAGAATGCAATAGCTGCCATTTGCAACATTTCAATAAAATAACTTACTTTTCAACCAATAACAGTAGAAAAAACACCCAACTATATGTTAAGGTGATATCTTGGGGTTAGCTTTGTGGCCATCAGGAAAATATACAGAACAGCCACACTTTACAATGAACATGATGAGGGGATTGTGCTGCAAACAATAGGTGTTTTACAAAAGGCAGCTATTACATTCTACTGCACTTACGATAGTGTTGCACTCTGACGACGGTCTGGTCCCACACAGCAAATATGCAGTTACGGGTACGGAAATTGGGACTCGAGAACAGGTACGAGACCCAGTATGGGTACGGGTATGGGCCATGGGTACGGGTACTTGTACGGTCCTATTATGGGTATGGGTATAAAACAAAGCAAATTGTTATTGGTGTAAACATTAATTTGTTAGCAATACCTTGCTGTAAATACACCCTTTGATGTCATTTATGCCACAACAAATGAATAAAACTACATTCCGCAGCAAAACTATAAGAGAAATTTATTACGTCATAATCATACAACATACATTTTAAGTTGATATGTGTGCCTTGAGTCGCTGAGACATTTTTATTTGCTAAGAAGTATTCTTATTTACAGAAAGTTGCAGAACTGACTTTTCGGAATTAATCAACTACAAAAAGAGATCTAATATTGATGGTCTTAGTGAATCTAGCTTAAAGGTGGCATATTTTGGGATGCAAATTTCATGCAAATGAAAAAACTATGTCTTTGTATGGACACACACACTGCGCAATACTAATTTCAACATACATTTAGCAGTGATATAGCATTCAAGTTATTATTTATTTCAAAACATCAATTGCATCTCAAATTTGATCCAAAATTGGTAGACTTTTAATTAATTGTCAATTTTCCAAATAAGTGGAGCCTTTCATACACATGTACACATCCCTGACACATACCAGATTATCCAATTAGCTTTTATATAATCATTATCATTAATTATGTACATCAGGATAATTATATCCAAGATTTATTAATACTTTGCCTATAAAGCTCCTATAAATCATAAATTTCTCAGTGTTTACAGGTAAAGGAACTCTCTATATTCATGTGACTCAGATGCCCGCTCAGATGCACTATTCCAACACAGAATCTGTGATCCCAAGTACATGGCAGAAAGTGTTCACTACTCACACCAGTCACATTATCATGTAGTTCTTCATGTTGTGTTCATGTAGGGGAGTGTATTTGGATGGGGAATATTAAAATCATGAATAAAAGCTATGAACACGATAACTTGAAATTCACCACAAAAAGCAATTTCTTGAAATGTTTTTCCAGTTTGCTGCTTTTTTTCTGTATCAGTCAGAGTGTGAATGCGACATGTAATTCTTATGTATATGGGTGGCATAAAGTGTGCACATCAGGCTGGAGGCTGTCACAATGTAGGTATCTACACTGTATGTAGCATACACATTTTGTGTAGCCAGGGCCATATTTACCTTTTAGGCTAAAATTTAGGGCACTGGCTCACATCCCAAGTAACCTAGATTTGTTTTGATTATGATCATACATGTAGGACTCACAGTGCAGTGGGATTAAGGAGTGGGAAGTGAGAGTGGATCTAGCTTGTGAATATCACTTTCCTGCATGCATTTAGCCATGTACTGTATGGTACCCGTACGGGTACGGTCCCGGGCCATGAGTATGGGTACGGGTCCCAGTCCATGAGTACGGGTACGGGTCCGAAGCCACGGGTACGGGTCTGAAGCCAAAATAAGGTGTGAGTACGGGTACGGAGCCATGGGTATGGGTACGGAAATTGGGACTTGAGTACGGGTACGAGTACGGGTACGGGTACTACAAGTCTGACAGACAAGGATGAAAAAATTGTCATCCTCGCCCGAATAAGAAAGGAACAGGGGTTGTGCACCCACTACCATGATTTTAATTATGTTGTGTATCTTTGTGTTTTGTTGACAGGAATTATTCTTAGAACACTTTGCCAAGTCAGCCTATGCTTACACTTCTAGAAATAAAAGGAAAACAATCAAGAGACAGGATGTTGGTAAGTTTGGCTCGGTGGTTAGATCACTTCTGGTTTATGAGGTCCCCGGTTCATGTTGGGGTACTGATCTGCAAAAGTATTAAGTAGTGCTGTCATTGACATGCAATTATGTTGTCGACATCAGAAAAAGTTGCTGATGTCAACGTAACATTTGGATTACAACATTTATCGATATTGTTTATGAGTGTTAAAATTAACTACAAATCTTTAAAATATCCATGATGACTTACATTAAGTAGCTTCACGAGCTTGTATTGTACTTAAGCTTATGTCATGCATTAAAGGTAATGCTTAGAATATGCATTTACTGTGGTATTTTTTGTGGTATATATGCAATTTATTATATTCAATTTCATTGACATTCTTCACCAAGTCATGGGCGTACTTTCATGTTGACATGTAGAAATTTTACCAACATGTCGACCAGAAAAAACCCATTTCAATGACAGCACTAGCCTGAATTCACTTAACCTGAGGGTCATTAATATTTTAAAAATATGTTTACAAGCCTTGCTTTAGTTCTGTAAGTTTGTGTGAAAATTTCAATGGCACCAATGAGGTGGTCCCTATAGCCAGAAAATCCATTTCCAAGAGGCCAGAGTTCATTTCCTGGGATAACTGAAAAGATCAAACAATGTTAAACAATATCTTTACAAGCTATTATTTACATAAAACATTTTATATTTTCACTATTAAAAATACCATTGCTACTCACAATTATAATTTAGGGTCAATATACAAAACCACTCAACTTTAATTTGATCCATAACCACAGATACCCGGGATCCCGCCCGAGATACATTGTACCTGCCTGTGAATTACCTGGGTACACAATGTGATGTACATCCCCAAAAAGTATTTAATAGGCAGCATATGGTCGAATCCAACCAAAAGTGTCCACGGGCCAAAAATAAAAGTCAGAAATAAAAATGTCTCCACAATTTTTTCCTTTTGCCCATTGATTGATGACATATTGGCCTTATAGGAACCAAAAGTGCCATTACTAATCTTGAAAAATAAATCCAGGACGTGTGATAGTAAATGTGACATCAAAACCCAATGTTACCTACGAATACCACTAGGATGCTTTCACTATCGCAATACTAATCAACCTAAAACAAATGGAATATTCCCATTAACGCTTTTTTTCGTGTAATGTAGACCACAGGGTGTCAGAAAAATGCTAGCTCAACCAGAAAATATTTGTTTTTGTTTTTATAACGCGATCAATATGATCTTAGTCAATTTATGCTAGTTTATTTTTGAAAATGAAGTTTAGGGCAGTTTCTGTATTTTATTTATCAAATGAGTATGAATCAATTTACACATTGTATAAGAACGAGTAGGATATATGTTTTCAAGAATATTAGGAATTATAAGCATACACCTAACGCTTTATACTATGATAATTTGAACAAATCCGGGTATTCGTAGGTAACATGAGCGATTTAACAATTTCTATATTGAGTTTAGAGGTTTAAAGTTTGCTATTATGGTAATGAATTAATAAAATGGTAGTTTTAGATCTCTTTCAGATGGTACGTCCAAATGAATAAATGGTATTACCTTAGATCAAAATTTTTGATGCTTTTAGCAAGATTTTGACCACTTCATTTTGATATACAAGTAGTTAATCAGCAATTTTACATAATAAATAATTGTTGAATGAATCCGTATATGGGTAATAATAGTGTCCTGGGGTACCGCTTAAAGTTTTTGACAATTAATTTCCCTTGGTAGCGACACTTCATTACACATGTCATGTATTATGCTGTATTCGTAAGTAACATTTCAGTATTTGTAGGTAAGAATTAGACTTTTGGTGGATATCCCAATCAAAACTTCATTTTATAAAGCACTTTGAATGTATCATTTTCTCTATGTGCGCTTATTGATACTTTAGACCCTATCATGTATTAATAATGTCGGTTCACAGCGGTTGAAAGAGTATTGAAGTAAGAAACAAAGGCACTAAAGTGACTTTAATTTGCTTAATTGCACACAACTCGCTTAAAACCGTTATTGCAGACTTGTGAAGTCCATCTTGGAGTCAGTTACGTCTTGTGGCCTTTCGTTTGAGGGCAACTACAATTAGCTTTATACCAGGGTCCATCATTATGTTGTCTAGATCATGAGACAATGAGAACAGTCGTTTTTTCCATGGTATTCGTAGGTAACCTTAGCGAAAACGTCAAAAGTTACCTTCGAATAAATCAATTTGGACACAAATTACTCAGACACCAGAAGGTCGGTAAACATTTAAAATGAAGCACACATGACAGTTGACAAATCCAAGTATTTATCCCTTCTAATCTTCTTTGAATCTGATTTTTCTTTCAAATGAGCAGACCGTCGCCTATTTCAGTACATATTTTTCAACAATTAAGCCGTAGTCAGTTTTGCATGGTGGGCATGTATGTGAATTCGCAACTTTCATTGACATATGATTTGATAGCAAACATACAGGCCTTCGTTATGTACCAATATGGGCATTGGCGTGAATGGCGGTGTTTCACAATACTGTCATGATGTCAAATTGTATTCAAATAGGTAACATTCGGTTACCGAAATTTACCTACTGAATACTTGCTTTTATTGTTGACATCTCAGAAATATTTAAACGCAGGCTATTGAAACTTGGTAGAAATAAAGAGTGTATTACCCTGCACCTATTGCTTAACTATTGTTTACTATTCTCTCACTTTGTGGAAATGACACAGCTTTTAACATGTATTCGGAGGTAATGCATATTTTTTACCAAACCTACCTTTGTGCCATTTAGAATTTCTGGCAGCTAAACACAATAATAAAGATGCCCGAATGCAATGCATTTCAGTATTGGACATATCAAAGCTTGTATCAATTGCGCATTTATTAGTTATTTCCATTTTTTAAAGATATATATAGTGCTATGAAAAATTGTATTCGTAGGTAATGTAAAAAAATACCACTCAAAAAATGATCACAAAAAATTCATAATTATGTACAAATGTGTGAAAAATTGAACAGGCAATCTTTGAATACACGCCTTTCAGGAAATCAATTTAGATTCAATCCAATGACTTCTTTTCATAACTGATTTAGACGCTTTTAAAAAATACTTTAAGAAATATTTTGAAAAAATAGGTAAAAATAGCATGTTTTGGGGTCTCTGTGTCTAAGTTTTTCACAGAAGGGGTCTTATTATATATGGCGCCAAGCGTATGATCAAGGCGAATAAACACAATACAAAAATGAATGCCAATTGATTAATACTTTTAAGTTATGGCCCTGAACATGCCGTGTACACTTTTCGTTGGATTCACCATATATATCTGCAGATTAACTTCTAACCACTCCTTCCATGGCAGGGTTGGCACGATTTAAATCAAATGATCTTTTTAAAAAAATCACTGATTTAAATCAACTTTTTCAGTTTTTACCGCTTTTTGATCAATTTAAGTTAATTTCTATCTTGAATTGCCTGTTTTACTTCATTTGTAATGTTTCTACACCTTTTGGATACAATTAAATACCTCTATGATGTCATTTTATCTATTGCTAAAAAATCATTTTCAAGGTGCAGAATTCAACAGGTTTTATCCCATGATTTTACCAAATTTTTTCCTTGAAATTTTCACATCTGGAAACATGTTTTGATTTTTTGTAAATACCTGATAGGATTGTGCATATGGTCGAATCCAACGAAAAGTGTACACGGCATGTTCAGGGCCATAACTTAACAGTATTAATCAATTGGCATTCGCTTTTGTATTGTGTTTATTCGCTTGATCATACGCTCACCCATATATAATAAGACCCCTTCTGTGAAAAACTTAGACACAGAGACCCCAAAACATGCTATTTTTACCCATTTTTTCAAAATATTTCTTAAAGTATTTTTAAAAACATCTAAATCAGTTACGAAAAGAAGTCATTGGATTGAATCTAAATTGATTTTCTGAAAGGTGTGTATTCAAAGATTGCCTGTTCAATTTTTCACATATTTGTACATAATTATGAATTTTTTGTGATAATTTTTTGAGTGGTATTTTTTACATTACCTACGAATACAATTTTTCATAGCACTAGATATATCTTTAAAAATGGAAATCACTAATAAATGCGCAATTAATACAAGCTTTGATATGTCCAATACTGAAATGCATTGCATTCGGACATCTTTATTATTGTGTTTAGCTGCCAGAAATTCTAAATGGCACAAAGGTAGGTTTGGTAAAAATATGCATTACCTCCGAATACATGTTAAAAGCTGTGTCATTTCCACAAAGTGAGAGAATAGTAAACAATAGTTAAGCAACAGGAGCAGGGTAATATACTCTTTATTTCTACCAAGTTTCAATAGCCTGCGCTTAAATATTTCTGAGATGTCAACAATAAAAGCAAGTATTCGTAGGTAAATTTCGGTAACCGAATGTTACCTACGAATACAATTTGACATCATGACAGTATTGTAAAACACCGCCATTCATGCCAATGCCCATATTGGTACATAACGAAGGCCTGTGTGTTTGCTATCAAATCATATGTCAATGAAAGTTGCGAATTCACATACATGCCCACCATGCAAAAGTGAATACGGCTTAATTGTTGAAAAATATGTACTGAAATAGACGACGGTCTGCTCATTTGAAAGAAAAATCAGATTCAAAGAAGATTAGAAGGGATAAATACTTGGATTTGTCAACTGTCATGTGTGCTTCATTTTAAATGTTTACCGACCTTCTGGTTTCTGAGTAATTTGTGTACAAATTGATTTATTCGAAGGTAACTTTTGACGTTTTCGCTAAGGTTACCTACGAATACCATGGAAAAAACGACTGTTCTCATTGTTTCATGATCTAGACAACACAGTGATGGACCCTGGTATAAAGCTAATTGTAGTTGCCCTCAAACGAAAGGCCACAAGACGTAACTGACTCCAAGATAGACTTCACAAGTCTGCAATAACGGTTTTAAGCGATTTGTGTGCAATTACAAATTAAAGTCACTTTAGTGCCTTTGTTTCTTACTTCAATCCTCTTTCAACCGCTGTGAACCGACATTATTAATACATGATAGGGTCTAAAGTATCAATAAACGCATTATAAAGAAAAATAATACATCCAAAGTGCTTTATAAAATGAAGTTTTGATTGCGATATCCACCAAAAGTCTAATTCTTACCTACAAATACTGAAATGTTACTTACGAATACAGCATAATACATGACATGTGTAATGAAGTGTCCCTACCAATGGAAATTAATTGTCAAAAACTTTAAGCGGTACCCCAGGACACTATTATTACCCATATATGGATTCATTCAACAATTATTTATTATGTAAAATTGCTGATTAACTACTTGTATATCAAAATGAAGTGGTCAAAATCTTGCTAAAAGCATCAAAAAATTTTGATCTAAGGTAATAGCATTTATTCATTTGGACGCACCATCTGAAAGAGATCTAAAACTACCATTTTATTAATTCATTACCATAATAGCAAAATTTAAACCTCTAAACTCAATATAGATATTGTTAAATCGCTCATGTTACCTACGAATACCCGGGTTTCTTCACCTTTTCATTGTATAAAGTGTTAGGTGTATGCGTATAATTCCTAATATTCTTGAAACATATATCCTACTCGTTCTTATACAATGTGTAAATTGATTCATACTCATTTGATAAATAAAATACAGAAACTGACCTAAACTTCATTTTCAAAAATAAACTAGCATAAATTGACTAAGATCATATTGATCGCATTATAAAAAATAAAAACAAATATTTTCTGGCTGAGCTAGCATTTTCCTGACACCCTGTGGTCTACATTACACGAAAAAGGCGTTAATGTGAATATTCCATTTGTTTTAAGTTCTGTAGTATTGCGATAGTGAAAGCATCCTAGTGGTATTCGTAGGTAACATTGGGTTTTGATATCACATTTACTATCACACGCCCTGGATTTATTTTTCAAGATTAGTAATGGCACTTTTGGTTCCTATAAGGCCAATATGTCATCAATCAATGGGCAAAAGGAAAAAATTGTGGAGACATTTTTATTTCGGACTTTTATTTTTGGCCCGTGGACACTTTTGGTTGGATTCGACCATATGTCTAGCATTCCACTGATCTCTTTAGACTTTATCATGGGGTATAGCAGTTCTTGGGATAAAAAAAATCAAAAAAATTGATTCAAATCAAAAAATCCGATTTAAATCAAATAAGGGTGTGGATCAAATCACAATGGCTTCAATTGATCTGAAATAGATACATAATTTCCTCTCTTATCTCTTTTCTTCTTTTCAGATTCCTCAGTAGATGCAATGGATGCCTATGCATTTTTAGAAGGTATGATAATATCATATGGTTTTATTTTTTTAAACTATAAAATAATCTTCAGCATCTGCCACCATTTTTGGAGTGGTTTAGGATACCTGACATGGACATAGTCAGTTGAGGGCACATACATTGGCCTATTCCATTTGAAACCACAGTCTATTGAAGACATGACCACATTCTGGGTGGAGACTTGAAATGGGAGTCACCCATTCAGGTAATTCAATTTGAAATACATACTACTCCATGTGTGAAAGATTAATACTGGTTTTATACTTTCTGCCGCTTGCAGCTGAGCGGTGTGACGCTTCATCATGCCACAAGTTGCACTTGTCTACAAATGGAGCAGCACACCGCTGAGCGACAGCGACATGACTCTGAAATCCTCTGAAAGCACTGCTCCAAAATGGTATTTTGTTCTCAAACGTGAGAGGGGCACTGCTCCAAGTTTACTTGAGTTCAACTCCCAGCGGGGCTGCCACGGCGGCAAAGTGGTGGAGTGATCAATATATCGGCTTGCCGCTGGTCACCGCTAGCATTTCTGGTGGGACTGCGCAGTGAAGTAAAATCATCTTCAGAGTGGCAATTTACAGGGAAAGTGCAAGCGGCAGGAAAGTATGAAACCAGCATAAGGGCAAGTCTGTCATAGGGGTGTATGGATTTCAAATGGAATAGCTGTAATGATATTGCTAGAGGCTAAAACTGACCTATGAGGTGACTTTTGATGACCTACCAACTGCTGGTCATCATGTGCTTTAACACTTGTCCAACTGAGACATTTTATTTTAACATAATCTAACAAAGGAGGGTACGGTAGTTGCAACCATTCCTCTGGATTTTCACTAAAAAATGTCTGATGTCTTTGATTTTGGTACCCATTGAAGATTTTTTTGATTGAGGCAAATAATACAAGACAGCAATGGCATGTATCAGCTTTTGCCCCTGAACTTGTGACTAGAATCCAAGCAGCGTTGGCCATATAGCCGGTATTGCAGAGCAAAATGCTACTCAATTTTGATCACTTTGCTGCACAATTTTGGAAATGTGTAGCAATTTTATGCCATAGACTTATACAGTGAAGTGTGCAAATGTAATCAATTATCAAGTAGTGCAAGCTGATAATGCTACGCGTAAAAAATGTCTTGCATCTAACTCTGAATCCAAGTGTAAACTTTTGACTGATAAAGAATCAGTAACGTCTCCCTCTGTTGACAAAATAATACAGACCGATTGCAGAGGTATACAGAGGAATCTAGCCTAAACGCGAAGAAAAATAGATGTCACTTTTACTTAGTGCTGTCGTCGGCACCGTTTTTTAATGTCGATACAATTCGTATACCGACGTCGACAGTGCATGTGTCGACATAAACATTTTTTTTTTTAATTTTCAAAAAATATTTTTGGCCAGAAAAGCAAGTTATAGGCCCAAAATGACTTGTTATTCAAGGTTGGAAACCAGAGAAATACTGTTACTCAAAAAAAAAAAAAAAAAAAGCCAATTTTTTTTTTACAAAAAGAAAAGAATTTTTTTTTTTTTATTAGAATTTTTTTTTGCTGTCGACATGTGGGATACATGCCAATGTCAACATTATGTCAACATAAGGCATGTCGACGATGGCACTACTTTTACTTGTGAGCTTTGATATCATACAACCTACCTTACCTTAATGTGTTTTCTTTCCTAATTACAGGAACTTTTGAATGATAACAGACAAAGACTTTCATCCGATACCAAGATCACAAGGCTCTCATCAGGATGCACATGAAAAAACTGCTGCATCGTTGATTTGTAAATTGACTCCTTGAATTGTCACCTGAAAACAAGGTTTTATTTTATAAATGTTTTGTTTCATACGCACACTTCCATGAGCGTGTACGGCGTACGCTTTATAAAATCAATTGATGTTGTGCGCAAAACTTTTCGAGAAAAGCATGACACACAAAAATGTACTTTTGCACATGGGTTTGCATGGAGAACCTTGTTTTGGGAGCAAGATGGCAGTGGATCAATAGTTTGTAAGTGAGTAGTGATCAGGATGTATTAAACTAGGACATTATTGCAACCTTCTGTCAGGCTCACCATATTGAAATACTTCATTTGTGATATGGCATCTGTGGTGTTCCGATTTTTCAGTGGCATTGGGCCATTCCATTTTAGCTAAAGTCTTCCTCAGTGGTAGTATAAGTTTTGAATAGAATAGACATTTGGGTAACTTCAATTTGAAATACTCCAGTTGTGGAAGATAGGTAAAGCCATAATACAGAGGGAATATGGGTTTCAAAATGATTAACTCTTTTGTAAAACATACTCCCCTTGTGGAAGATATTTCAAAAATCTTCCACAGGGGTAGTGTGGATTTCAATTGGAATAGCCCCTTTGTGGATGGGACTTCCTGCTCTTAAGTGTACTCAAATGTTTCCATATTTCATTTAGTTTCAAATACATGTCACTTTCAATTGAATCTTCTATCATCTGAGAGTAGAAATGCGCCAGTCTCTGATCCATTGGACAAAAGGTGACAAAGTTTTAAATTATTGTTATCCTGTGATCACTGTAATCAAGTGTGTTATTGCTGAAATCCTTGTATCCCGGGCATACTTGCTTGCAACTGGCAATAGGCTATTCCATTTAAAATCCACACTACCCCTGTGGAAAATTTAGCTAAAGTCTTCCACAGAGGGAGTATGAGTTTAATGAATAGAATAGACATTTGAGTAACTTCGATTTGAAATACTCACTCCAGTTGTGGAAGATATGTAAAGACATAATACAGGGGGAGTATGGGTTTCAAAATGAATAACACTGCCCAATTACATTTGAAAAACATACTCCTCCTTTGGAATATAATTCCAAAATCTTCCACAGGGGTAGTGTGGATTTCAATCGTATGGTGATTTATGCGAAATCACACTCTTAGTGCAAGTTGCATTATTGCGAAATGAGATGCATGTTTTAAAGATACAATAATTATGTCCAATTCCGTAGCATCTCATACCTGCTAATCATCCAGAAAAACCAGGACTGAGCTGTTTTCTGGTTTCGTATAACACAGTGACTCTCCAGAATGCTGGAAATATGCAAGGACATAAAAATGTCAATCAAATAATAAGGTGTGGCTTCAAAACCCAACTGCTGGTCTACACCTGGCACCCTTCCTTTTAGGCAAAATATTTAGTTCTTGATCATGAGAGTATGTACCTTTTGCGTTAGCATACTGTTTGGAATAACACGATCGCACGACCTACATGACCGAACCTTGACCTGATTGGTCAATTTTCAAAAGCTGTGTCTGCACCGTAAGCGTGTGGTCTTTGCATTGTACGCTCGACTCAAATATCTGTGCATACTCTAATTGGCTCTCATGATCGAGAATTATATATATTTTTTCCCTATAGTAACACAACACATCACAACGTGGCTACAACCTTGTGCGTTGGTAGGGCTGGCAGAACTGGCAACATTTCTACAGTTTCTAATAGTGTTCTATTGTTTGAAACAATAGAACATTGTTAAACCGCTGATTGTGCCCTGGTTGTTGGTCGATGGGTGGGTGCGTGTTGGAGCCATCCTAAGTTTCTTCAGCAAGCACTCCCAATTAATAGTTTTAAGACTTGTTGGCAGGTATGCTGTTGTAAGTCACTTAGGGCCAGTTTCTTGGAAGCATGGCTATACCATTTTTACCCTGTTGTGGCAGTGACTTCAGTGCGCATTTCATTAGATGCAGCTTCATTTAGCTAGCAGACACTCAAAGTGCTGACGACGCATAGACTCGCAAGCTAAACAGCTGCCTCAACACGTCATTGACATCAGTGCCACATCAGGGTGAAAAATATTATAGTGATCAGGCTTATAGGCCATAAGGCTTAAGCCAAATTAGTCCTATATGCCAGTCCATATAACTTTGCATCGTACATCACCTAGAAAGATAAATCAATAAAATTGATCCACATTGGTAGCGCTAGCCTGCTGGCTTAGGAATCCTGACCACGAGCCAAGCTTCGAGAAATTAGAAATGGCTTAATGTATGTCCACTTTAATTTGGGTATTGAGATTTTGTCCACCATTGGGTTATTCCATTTGAAATTCACACACCCCCATATGGCAGACATGTAACCCCATTTGAAATTCACACTCCTTGTGTGACAGATGAAGGGAGGACCGCGACACTCCGGCACTTGTTGGAAGACATCTAGTACAGCAGACAGTACATGTACAATGTGATTCTCTCATTTATAATTAGGATTACGTCATTGCCAGAGCTTGTTTATTTGTTCATCAGAATGATTGACAGCGGTGGGCGGACTTATACTCTTTGTTTTGTGAGCGGTACAAAAAATGTGATTCTCTAATTAATTATAGGTCAAGGTAGGTCAATTCGGACCGCCTCTTCCCCAGACCTCTATGTAGGACTCTATGGTATCTTCTCATTACACGCTCAGTAGTAAGACTTGGCATGCGATTTACGCTATGCGAATTGCCTGTCTTCAGCTGCGGTATAGCATGGTATAGGCAGTTTGTAGAGAGTGTCTTATCTCATTATTATAGTATCTCTGATTACGGTCAAATCTTCCATACGGGATGTGACCTTGAAAAGCCCAAAAAGGATGGCACCTCAGAATTTTATGACTTTTCTGAGTTTCCCCAAATATTAACAAAATTTTGAAATATGATTGAGATTGGTTTCTTCTGCCAAAGCAGAATGTATGATTATTAATTAGGAACTGGGTGTAGTCTGTCACCAGGAGTATTTAAAGCAATAATATGTGATTTGCTCGTGGGATTGCCTCCCCTTTTTGCAATATTGTAATGCCCAATGGTGTACTACAGGTATATTAAGTAATTCTTGGCCAAACTCAAACATACCTGTTGCGTCTATGTAGCGTACTAAGCGTGAACGTAAAGTAAGCTGTGTGCATGCTTTCTTCTGTACTGCACTATGTTTGTGTGTGTTTATCGCATTGCAGAGCCAATAGCGTTCCGAGTGTTCGAGCTTAGCCAAGCAAGTATTACATAATTTACCTGTAAGACTAAACCTGAAGTACTAAGGTTTTTATTACCCATGTACATGGTTCACCGATCAAAATATTAGTGGTCTCATTCTTGTATGAATCAATGATAAAATTATGAACTCTGGCGTATATCACTATTCATCTTTAGTTATGTCTTATTTATGCCTGGGTGAAGCTCCACTTAATGACGATCGGTGGGCTGATACACACATTTGATGATAATTATGGGGTATGGAATGAAAAAGTAAATTTCTTTGTTTTACCTCATTTGTTCAGCTGGAATTGAAAGGGGATATGAAGTTGCAAAACCCTTATAGTCCCCTTGCCCAATTTTTTAGAACACATCAAATACCAAAAAAATCACTGATATATAATGGGGTTTTACAACAAAAGCAGTTTTTGGCGAGATGCTTGGGTATGATGAGCATCCAGCCAAATACAGCTTTTGTTGAAAACCCCTTATATCAGTGATTTTTGTGATGATTTTTTGACGTGTTCTCAAAATTGGGCAAGTGGATGTAAGGGGTTTTGTAACAAAGCTCTTCATATATTCGATAGAGAAAACTAAACATGTGGAAAACAAGTAAAAATCTATTATATAGAAATCGCACATTATTGTGTGCACACGAGTAAGAGCCTGTCAATATTACATGAATGTAAATACTGCTGCTACATTATACATTGTATTATTGATGGTCAATATCAAAATAAATTATACATATTTTAACATACAATTCAGATGTCAGTATTTGTGTTTGGTCATCTACGGGGGGTGGGGGGGGGGGCACTCGACTTTGGAAGTGACAGGGATGTGCGGATAGCAGTTCGAATCTAAGGGTCTTTCAGTGACACCGAAAAAGGGGGTCTTTAAGTGAGGTCCGAAAAAGGTCCACAGCTCCAAGTGTAATGCTCTGCTGCGCCCTGGCCTGCGCATATCCCTATTACCAGACCATGGCCCAGTAAACAGCTATAGGCGTAGTGTCATGGGGACATGTTCCCCCCAATCAATTACAAAATTTAGAAAATCCCATTGCCGAAAAACAGAGTGTGCCAACCCCCAAGCCCATATGATGCCCCACGCTACGCCACTGGCTATGACTGTGTGCAAATATGTCACCAATCACCACAAGATGACAGTTTCATGCTGTTAATGCCAAAATATCCCTTGTCAGAAACATTTTTAAAACATATATAAGTAGGGAGGTGTTGAAACTGAGGAAAAGAGAAAAGCAAACTGAGAAAAGGTCAAGTAAAAAATAACCAAAGGAAACAACGGGAAAGACAAGACCATGAAGACAGTCTGGTTTTATAGAAGAGGAATGTCAAAGGATCACGAAGTCCGGGTTGGCAATTTAGTTAACCTGTTTGATTGAATATGATCTACGAAAACTACATCCAAGTACATCACCATGATTACGTACGGTACTCGACTTTCTGAAATTGAAAACGTTTTAAAAAAGTAAAGTGAAGGGGAATCACGGGGATAGATGGCACAACATCATGTTATCATACACAGATCTGCGTGTGTCTGATGAAAGCTGTCACTGGTCGGATGAATGGAAAATCCAGCTTTGTAGTGTTTTTCAAGTTTGACGATCGCAAGTAATGCTCTAATTACAGAATTATAATAGTACTGACTAGTCACACCAGATGGTATTAGTTGTCAGGATGAAGAACAGTAAGGGATGAAATCAAAACTCGACCGGTGGTTCCGTCCGGTTGCCTTTGTTTAGAACAATAGCAACCGGACAGAACCGGCGGTCAACCGCCAGTCAAGTTTTAATTTCATCCCTAACCATGCAGAGGACCAAGCAGCATACAAACTAACAAAACGCAGGAGATCCAAGAGACATGCTTGTGTGCACCCAAATACTTCTTGCGAAAGTTAAAGCTATAGACCAACACGCCTTCATACTGTTTATCGACTACTGGAAAGCCTTTGACTCTGTTGCCAGATATATAGCTCGTTTCCACTTTCTTGTAAATGGGATTCCCTACGCATGCTAAGCATCTGATTGTACTGACAGTAGCTACAGTACGCTGGAATCTGATGGGTTTGGTATTGGAAAAGCAGCAAGACAGGACGTGCATTGTTATCACCTTACCTTTTAGTTACCTATAGTATGTAGACGACTGAATCATGAGACCATTGGGCTATTCCTGTTGCTATTCATACACCCACTATATCCATAATAGGGCATAACCTTAATAGCTCTTAATATTCCACACATGGAGTGTGAATTTCAAATGGAGTCAACCATTTTGGTAACCCCATTTGAAATTCACACTCGCTGTGACGGTGTGGGAGATTAAGATCGTGTCTTCAATAGGGTGTGTATGGATTTCAACTGGAATAACTTACGACCACGCACCAACAAAGTGATACAGGCTAGAATGTGAATCTTCAACTGAATGTCAAAAAGTAGTTGGAGGGATCAAGCTGAAGAACATAACATTCTTAATCGATGAAGAATATAGAACACGTGGGGAGCTTCAAATATCTTGGCTCAACAACTCAGGATGGAACTGCAAATCGAACTATTAAACATAAAAATAATGTCGGAATGCCATAATTAGTACAGAATTACTCACCAATCGTCAGATGGATGCAGCCACAAGGCAAGCACGGTAGGACGTGTCCAGCCACAAAACAACACTCTCTATTTATTGAGGGGAACATCATACGATTTACTTTAGAAAATCGTCCTATTTTAATAAGTCATCCTCATTACGTCATTACGTACTCAAACAATGATCAGATCTTAAACAGTACTGTTGCTTCATGTTTGCCATCTCATATTAACCCAATTAATCACCGAACATCACGTATTACGCTATTCGCTGATCAACATGTTCAATGAAACTCTGGCAGTGAAGTCCAAATTAATGAGAATATTTCGCTCATCTAAAACTGATCATCTATCATTTATTTCGCAACACTAACTGCATGACCAAAGCACGTCATAACCACGTGACTGGCAATCCGTAAAAGCAAACGGTAATTATCTGAACTCATTTAATACCAGATGGTGATATGAATATTTAACATTGGGTTCGGTTATAATCATTACATGTAACTTTCTCGACTTCTTTGCACATGTTGAATAGATATGGTTGAATCATTTTCCTTCTCCGTTTAAGACGCTATAAATAAGCTATAAACTATGATCATTAAGATACAAAAGTTTCAAGAAACAACTTCGACGATGTGTCTAGAACGAGTACAGATTTAAGCGTACCACACCTAACTAAAGGTATATTGTGAGTCTATTTTAGTATCGTCAACTTCTCAAAATGGAATACAGAGAGTGTGATGAAACATTTACTATCAATGTCAGCACTGATGCACACGTATCTTCAATGGAGTACAACATGATTGACCAAACAGTAATCACAGTCCTTCTTCCTTTTATTCTATTGTTTGGCATCATCAGCAACGTTGCCTTCTTGTTCGTCATAATCCGTGTTCCTTGGATGAGAACTATAACAAATACCTACCTTGCCTCCATTGCTGTGGCTGATATTGTTTTCCTTCTTGTAGGAGTCGGAGAAAAGGTGCTTCGTTACCGCGTTTCTCCAGTTGTACGAGATCAAACAATCCTTGGATCATCTACAGGATGCGTGCTTGTATATTTCATCATTGACGTTACTTATTTTTCATGCATCTTTCTCGTGACCTTCGTCTCATATGAACGATATCTTGCAGTATGCTATCCAATTAAGTACAGGATAGCATTGAGACACAAGAGCAGACCCATTCGCAATGTCATAATAGCGTGGATGGCTGGAGTCATCTGTTCTTGTATCACGATTCCAGGAAGAAGCAAATATGTCACAGTCTGTGTGTTATGGCCTGAAAATGAAACGTATTGCAAGTTCCCTAAGGAGGTCGGCTTATGTACTGCTACTTCAAGTGCAGCTGCGAATATCGTTAATGGCATTCAAACTCTACCTTTCTTCATATCTTTACTAATAAACACCATACTTTACATTCGAATAGTTAGAGAACTCAATCCAAAACGAAACCCTGTTCAAACAAGTGCGATATTTCGAAAGAACATTCGCAATCAAGTGGCTATCATGTTGGTGATCACGGGAATTGTTTTCTTTCTTTGTCTCGCTCCTTTTGAGACGTTGTCCGTCCTGCAAATGTTGTCTGGATACGTGGACGGTTTTGCGTATAATAGCGACACAATACCTGGGCTGATTCAAATTAGTCGTGTTCTGATGTACATTAATTCTGCCACAAATTCAGTGATATACGTTATCGCAAGCACTCGCTACAGAAAGGCTTTTCGGCAGGTTTTCAACATCAGTTGTTTTTATTTCACTAAGTTTGATACACCAAGACATATTTCTAAGTTTGGAGTACAAAATAAAGCTTTTGATATCTGGACTGTAGGAAATATTCAAAGCACCGTGGCACAGGACAAAATCCAGTAAGTTGCCCCTTATTACGCACAGATTCAGTAAACTTTTTTAACAACAATCCCATTGACACTGATATAGAATAATTTCACTTCACTTTAACAACTACAAATTTCACTTCAACAAGAGTGCAACCGAAGACTTCAAGTTCTCTCTAGTCCGAAGGGTCGATAGTCCGAAGGTCTAAAAACCAAAATAACTTCGCTAATCCGAAGGTTCTCTAGTCCGAATATAGAGTAAGGGTTAGGGTTAGGGTTGGGGTTAGCGAGCCTTATTCTATATTCGGACTAGAGAACCTTATTTGTTATTCGGAATAGCGAACCCTCGGACTAGAGACCCGATATTCGGACTAGCGAACCCTTTTCAGAATTCGGACTAGCGAATGGTAAATTACCGTCGGACTGGGGAACCTTCGGACTATAAGAGAGTTGTCGCCAGCCCCGCAGGGCCGGTGGAGATTTGTTACCAAGCCAGCAAGACGGACTCCATTCGGACTTCATCACCAAACCATGCCCTGATTGTTTACTTGAAATTGATGCTTCACGGGCATTGACAACTACAGTGTTTCCCTAGCAAAGGTTTTACAGAAAAGGTTTAAATGTCGGGTTATATAAAGGGTATAAGGACGTTTTAATAACATTCATAAAACATTTTTGAAAACGTGATACTAAAGATTTTAACGGAATGTTATAAATGACAAAATATTATGCAAACATGTTTGCCCCTAAAAATATTTTACAATAACGTTTTAAAAACGTATTCATGATCTTTATAAATAACCCGACATTTAACTGTTATTCATACACTCTTTGATAGCGAGAACCAATCAGAGCAAGCGTTAGAAAAATACAAAACATGCATTGATTGTGTATATTGTGCACTCCGCGTACTACGCGCAGTGTTTCGCGCGCGTTCATCGCGTAGGATTGATTCATTTTTCGGGCGGGTTGATGCATTTATATTTCTTTCTATTTTCCAACATATTTAGTAATAATTCGTTATAAAAACAGAAAAATCGCGCATTTTTCTTTCTTCTCGTGTATGAAATAGGTTAATAAACGCGTATTACTTGTTGCTCGAGAAATTAGACAAAATAATGCACTTGCGCTGATGTTGATGCGTCTAATGCACTCCCGGGGCTCGTGCATTAGACGCATCAACATCAGCGCGCGTGCATTATTTTGTCCAATTTCTCTCCCAACAAGTAATACTTGTCTTTAACCTATAATTAAAACATTTTGATTAAACGTTTTAAGAACATTTATGTGTTTGCTGGGTTTATTGCATCGTTGAAAATGTGTCAATCTTAAATAAATTTCATTAGATCCTCTAGCATTTCTTTTATGTTGAAATTATGTGATTCTATAAGTGTGTTATGTTGCAGTAAATCCGTCATAGTTACTGGGTCACTGGGTCATCCGTCATTGTGATCATTTTGATTGTGGTTCCGAACACAGATGTCATTAACCAGTTTGGTTTTCCTGGCAGCGATTGATTTTGACGTCACACTGCGACGGAGAATATTGTGCTTAAAAAACTGTTGTATAGTTCGCCCCTTAAACAGCGTTATTTAAACTTTTTAAAATTATTTATAACAGTGTAGTGAGTGATTTTAAACGCGAGGCTTGCAATTTGTTAAATTTCCAGGGACGTACCGAATAAGTCTTCACGTAGCGTCATTTTTCCATTCCAGTGGTGTACATTAACTGGAAGTGTATGTTGTGAGGCTGCAAGACGGTAATTAATTAGATGAATTTCTTGATCATCTCGAATTCTAAATAGATGTAGTTAAAAATGGACAAGTTAGAACCCTTAAAAATGTCAATCTTTTAAAGTAAATGAATGCATATCATTCTAGCATTTTAAGGATGACTCCGGCAATCACAACATTATGCCTTATATGTTAGAAAAACAATTATCAAGCACGAATCATGTGGTTGTATTTGAAACAAACTCATATTGGCCATAAAAACGAATAAACACAGCCGGCTCTCAACACGCGATATTCAAAATTCCCGGGCGCCGAAATTGTCGAGTGCAATGACGTCCCAGTAATACAATGAAGGCTGACGACAATTGAGCACAAATAACCATTACGTCATTGAGTTTGTTTTAAACAAAACCACGTGATTCGTGCTTGATTATTAATTTACTAACATATAATAATTATGTTATTAGGTAATATTAGGTAATAAAAAGCTATGCTCTGCTTAAACCCTTCAACAAGATCACTGCTCTTTAATTACTGTTATTTCTGGTATCACCCTGCGGTATTAGCAATATATTTTATTATTTATTATTGATATATTATTAATCTGTTAATTTCTGCAAGCATATCTGTAATTTATATTATTATATTGTTGTGATTCAGAAAAAAAATTGACCTTGAACTTGAACTTGAACGATATTACAAAGAAACATTTCTTGTTTCAAAACAAACGCAGATAAAGGGCTAATTCGTTCCGTGTCAATGATGAAGCGTAAAAGACAGTCACTGACTATTATCCGTAAAACGTAAACACAGCCACACTGCTTTAATACAATGTCATGTATATATTTGCTGTAATAAAATAACATGTAGTTGACCGATCTAGTAAAAATGTCAGTGACAGAATATTATGATCATGGCCAATACGCAAAAAACCTGAATTTCAACCATTTAATAAATGGAATGGCGACTGCATTAGACGACGGAACTGGTGTGATACAGGTATACAGTAAGGTAAGCAAAATGGAAATATTTTTAAATACCAATACGATTTTATGGTTGCATTCAAAATTGCAGTATACATGGTGCATAGCCATAAGAACTTACAGCAATGCATGTGGGAATACTATTACTAGTACTTCTACTACTAGTAGTATTTATTATTATTATTATTATTATTATTATTATTATTATTATTATTATTATTAGTATTAGTATTAGTATTATTATTAGTATTATTATTATTATTATTATTATTATTATTATTATTATTATTATTATTTGTTACTATTAATTTTATTATTAGTGTATGCGTTGCTGACCTGGATGCATTAGTCATGCAATTATTTTGCTTTAAATTGAAACATTTTTATATACATAAAGCCACATAGTATATTTACATTTTAATAAACGCATTGAACTCTACCGATTAGAATACTGTACTAATTAGCAGGTGTTTTATTAGGGGCTCACTGTCGTATACAGGGTAGCAAATTGTGATTTCTTCCTCAGGAGCAAGGTTTTTAAGCTCAAGATTTCCTCAATCATACCATGCATAAAATAGCTCTATGGTAAGTCTTCGAGTTTCCAAAAATGGCTTTACGAGGACAATGTGCAAGCTAGCGCGCAAAAATATGGTATTTAACACTAGTTTGGGGTCAATTTTGGTGGGACAAAGGCTCCTTTCTCCTTTTATTTTCCTTTACTCCCATTTCCTCTTTCATTTTTTGCCAGAGGGAGCACAACTTGTTCAGTGCTTTATGGTTCTTCTTTTTAAATTTCGTCAATATTTTCCAATTTGTCCTCTTCTCAGTGGCATTAGTATTTATACACTGAATTCCTTCATGACTTTTGTTCCACTTCCCATAAAATCCTCATTGCTGCCACTCTATAAATTTCCTCCGATATGATCGCCGCCTCTCTGTAAATTTCCTCAGATATGTGCCCTGTTTCCACCTGCCTTCAACCAACTTCTTTTATTTCCTGTTAAATTACATCATACCTTTTATGGTGATGAATTGTAAATTGCCGCATATCCCATTTCCATATTCTAACACCAACACCTTCCTCTCTTTTGCTCTTATTTTTTGAACAATAATGTGAATTCCTGCAAAGTTTGCGCAACCAGTGTCTTTCAAGATTTTCTCTCTTCCATTCAGTAGCTTCACTGCCTCACAACCCTCCTGTATTATCTTGTACCGCACTCCTCTTCTTTTTTTCTTTCCTCTTTTCCCCCTTCCTCTCCTCTTTTATTTTCTTCTCTCCCTCCTTTTTCCTCTCTTTCTTTGTTCTTCCCATGGTATTATTTCCTCAATTTTGACACTCATTTCCTAGGAGCGGTGCTCCCCGCTCCCGCACAATTTGCATCCCTGGTCGTATATGTCGCACGCATTATGAATTTATGTATTTTTTAATATTTTTGATTATTTATTTATTTATTTATTTATTTATTTTTTTTTTTTTTTTTTTTAGTTACTTGGAGAAAGATGACAATATACGTGTAGAGTGAACGATGCATTACAGCAGAGCTAAGAACACTATGAATAGAACTTGTGGAACTGAGTTTGTTACTCTGAGTTTCACGCTAAATGCGATAATCAGACAATGCGATAATCAGACAATCATCTGGAGTTGTCTGATGATTGCATTAGCATGAAACTCAAGAGTTACAACTTTCGTTCCACAAGTGCTACTGGTATTTATTTATTTATTTATTTATTTATTTATTTATTTATTTATTTATTTATTTATTTATTTATTTATTTATTTATTTATTTATTATTTATTTATTTATTTATTTATTTATTTATTTATTTAATGTTATAAAACAAGGCATTCAATCACATCAACACATCAAAGTGTTTGGATAAGAGTATTTTGCGCAGAGGATCTTAATACTTGTCAATATTATAAATTGATACAATGTCAATTTTCAGTGTCAATATTCACCTAAGGAAATTGCCATTATCGTTAAGGAAATTTAATTTACAGCAATAAATCCTGAAATGCAGCTTTCTGCTCTCATATTTTAATTTTCCAAATTCCTTTATGCCTTTATTCTTTTACATGCATGAGGAAAAATATAGGTTAACTTAGAATACAATTTACTTTTTTAAGCAATTTATTTATTAATTCATTAATGAATAAAATTTATCTACAAATCTATATTCAATTCTATATGTCATTGTTCCTTTCGGTCTTTTTTTTCTTTAAAATTCCAGTCCTTCTTACATTTTCTTTCTTTTTTCTTTCTTCTTCTTCTTCTTTCTTGTTACCTTCATAATTTTTTTTAACCTTCAACCAAGTCTTTTTTCTCATTATTGTTCATTCTCTACATTTTGCAGGCTGATTTGGATTCCTACATTGCTGATAATGAATTAGTAGTAGTTATGTATGGTGCTAGATGGTGTTTAAAATGCGTGGTTGGTTTACTTGCATACGTGGTAAGATGATGATAATTAAGAAATAAATAAAAATTCTAAAATGAGGTTATGATAAGGATAATGAACCGAGTGCTATGCATTAGTCAAGATAGTCGCACGCGCCATGGAGTTAAATGTAATAACTCCATGGCAAGTGCGATTATCTTGACGAATGCATTTGCACGAGTACATTATGCGTCATATACTATAGTATATTAAAACTATTAACACCACAGAATATATATTCGTACTTTTTTGATGGTATATAATATATATACCATCAAAAAAGTATATCGAACAGAGAAATGTGACCCGGCAGCACAAATGAGCCGTAAATTCCCTAAATTGTATTCTGAGTTACGGTGTAAAATGTGTACCAAGGTCGTATTCATCGGTAACTTAAGCTGGCCCGACATCTGTCTCATTTTGATATTCAAAAACTAATCAATAATCCTATTGTTGGAAGTGGATAATAAGCTTCTACCTTAGATGGCTATAGAACTTTTAATAGCTCTGGTCTTTGTTTGCTTTTGCTAAATCCTGTTCAAGTGGTGGGTTACCAGGCATTGTATTTTGTACAGGTATGCATAACCAACAATTAACAATGAGAGAACTTTCTTATACCTCGTTGACTTGGGGATGATTTGAAATGACCGCCAATTATGACTGTTTGATATTTATTGCCAGCAATGTGGAAAAAGAGACACATGTTAAAACGTAAAAAGCAAAGTTTAACAAACCATAACCCCGCTTCTGGATATCGTTTGAAGTCAAATGATATACCATTTTAAAGTTTATGATGTTTATTTTTTAAACACGAAATAAAACAAAATTGACCGGGGGAGGAATTTACGGCTCATTCGCCGTGAACGGTCACAAATTATTAGTTATGTGAAAGTAGTATTTCTAGTATTTGAGTATATACTTACTACTCCCACCGATTCCCCCATTATCCGAAATGTATTGTTTAGCGTGCAGGTGCCAGATAATGCATAGTGTAGCGTGCAGGTTTATATAATTTGGGCTATGAAGTGTAGTTCACGAATATAACGCACGGGAGGAGAATACATAACGATAAATAGAAATAGGCACTAGAAGTACTTCACCTATCAAACGATAAATTAAGTACGACGTAATTTGTTGCCAGTCAATTTTCAACCTAATCGATGAAATCAAATGCTTTTTACAGAGCCACACATCAAGAAGTATTTACGCAGCGTTAACGTTCCTTAAAGTGGATGTGACGGATTCACCGGTAAGTATTAACCGATTCTTTTTAATTTATTTATTTATTTATTTATTTATTTATTTATTTATTTATTTATTTATTTATTTATTTATTTATTTATTATATTAATTAATTAATTTATTTATTTATTTATTTATTTATTTATTTATCTATTTATTTATTTATTTATTTATTTATTATATTAATTAATTTATTTATTTATTTATTTATTTATTTATTTATTTATTTATTTATTTATTTATTTATTTATTTATTTATTTATTTATTTATTTTTATTTAAAAACATTCTTGGGATAGTTATGATTTTAGAGGTGCAATTTTAAAATCTTGGCGTCAGTTTCGAGACAGAACATGCCAAAACGGTGCATTTTCCACGTAATGGGACTTGAAATGTAATCGAATTCAGGCTAAGCTACAGTTTAGACTTTAATGTAGAGGTTGGTATGGGTTATTATCCCGGGGGGGGGGGTCACTCCCATTGTGGCCTGTACACCATCCGCGATAATGAAAACGCGTAAAAAGGGTCGTTTTTCGTGGGTAGGCACGATACGCGCGTATCGCGTTTAGGGTGTCAAAAACATGAAAAATTGGAAAAAAGGGTAGCAAAATTGCAATTTCTAAATACGCGGAAATGAAATTTAGGGTATGAAATTTGATGTTAGGAATGAAATCCCTGTTTAGGGTGTCGTTTTAGCCAAGGGTTAAATCCTTGTTTATGATGCTTTTCAAAAGTTGATTATCGCGGATGGTGTACAGGCCAAAATGGGAGTGACCCCCGGGGTTATTATTTATTCTATCATTTTATCTGCCTGATGAAGACGTATTCATTATTCAATCTCTGTTCGTCTTTCTAAAAACTAACGTGTTAATGTATTGGAGTGTTAGATATTTTAACAACTGTGATCCTGATCGGTCACGAACAGAAGCTATACGAATCATTGACAATAGGGTACAGTATTGCCAACACTTTGGTTAAGGTGATTCTACAGTCCTTGATAAATTTGTAGTACCACCTTAATAAGCCGTTGAATTGTGTTAGTTATAGCATACGATCGTTTACCACGGCTTCACGTGACTTTTAAACTTTAGATCCCGGTTTTGGACATAGTTTGAAAGCATGTTTTCTTTACGAGTTGATGAAGCAACATACATCCCGGTATTGGATGGGTTATCATTAAAGTGTTCCTCCGTTTGCTAAACGTAATATTTTTTAAACTAGAAAACATTTGGCGCGGATTGGGAGGTCGATTGTTGATTCGCCACACATTTGTGCTTTCATTGCTTAGAAGGCATCGGCAACACTGACTGAGATCGAGGTGGGTTCAATGAGGTTTTCTTGCGAGGTCAAACAGATGTTATGTCAGCGCTCAAATCGGACACAACAGATGAATAGATGTTGCAGTCCGTTGAGCTGAACAGGTTCACTGCTCAAAATATTTATTACATCGGTGCTCTCAATCAATATCTCACTTCCTTTAAAAGCATGTAACTTTTGAACGGAATGTGATATCTTCATGAGCTTAAATTCTTAGAGAAGATAAAGCTACTATCATTTCAAATATTTCAAAATATTTAGCCTAAACAAGGTCGTCAGTTCCAACCATTTTGATACAGTGTGTATTTATACGCACATTAGGCATTTCAAATAATCATAGTGAACGAACTTTTCATAGATTATTATTAGTTGCAGCGCAGGGATCCTAAATATTCATTTGGCTCTGAAAAAGTACAATTAAAGAAGTGCCACGACGATAAGTCATAAAATGCTTTTTAATTTAATCTTTGTAGCCATTGGCTGACCAGGCCGGTTTGTATGGTATACCTTCGTGGCATTTTTACAGAAGCGGTAAAAAGGTATGTTTACTTTAACCCAAGAACTACGAAGGGGGGCTAAGATTTTTTATCCGTCATAAAAATCCGCACACGTTTGCGCCCAAACGACCTAAGCTAATCGTAGATCCATCCTTTGCGCTCATTTTAGTAATTTTTACCCCAGCACCTTACCTGGGGTCAAAGATGACCATATAGAGGGGGTTGGTGAGGCACACCATGGGTTTGTACAGTAAAATCAAGGATCTTCATTTCGCTCTTGTTAAATTATTCCAAGGGCTACTGACCTTTTACTTGTTAGTTAGGTTGAAATAGTCTTTTCTTTATTGAGGAGATAATTCGGTGAAAATGTAGAATTTTTAGCCGAAAATCAATCTACTTGTATAAAATAGAGCATTGGGAGACCACTATGATACTCTTTAGATATGAACAGTTTACTTGAAGAACTCTCAACATGTTTTATCCTGAACAAGTCAGAACTAATCCCGACGCAACGAAAGCCTGCATGGACAGCGAACCATGTGAAATCACAATCGTTTACTACTCTTTCAAAAGTAATCAACTTGTGTATTTTATTAGGCACCACATCAATTTGGTCCTATAGAACTATCGGTACCCGGTTAGGTACCGATGACTCTTAAAAACGTCACTCCCTGGAGATGTAATGAATTGTAACAAGCATAATAATTAACAGTTGCATAGTGTTATTGTGTTTCATTTAAATATAAAACGAATGCATTGTACAAATGTTCAGGGTACGATAATAAGTGCCATCGATACCTCTTCGGGCACCAATAGCGCTATAGGACCAAAATAGATGTTATGCCTTACCTTAGGTACGAAATCAAAACTCGACCGGCGGTTGACCGCTGGTTCCGTCTGGTTCTCTGAACAATATAAACCGGGCGGAACCAGGCGGTCGAGTTTTGATTTCATCCCTTATATTTCTTGTTTATCATATCTTGTTTCAGATTAGTGAAATGTGGGGACATGACCCATCGACACTCAAAAGAAAACTAAGTGAGCTGGCGGCATTCCAGGACTCAGCCGAATATGGGGTTATCTAACCATCCTGTAAATGTACGGAATATTCTGAATGTGGTATCTATGCAGAATATACATTTTGTTTCATATAAAGTTAACCCTTCATAAAGTGTGCTTTGCATTATTTCCGATGTATAGATGTACACCTGGAATAATCGGTAACTGATGGAATAATGAAGTTGATAATATTCTGCAGATTATTCCCGGGGCTTTATTGGATAGGCCCAGATTAAACCACCACACATTGAGAAAGCAGTTTGGAACTTCTAACACGGAATACCTATTGTACATCAGGAAGTGGAGCTTAAAGTGCAATATTGAGTTTCTTGGAGAGAATCCAAAAAGTATACATGTTGTAAAAATAAAAAACAATTTTACGCTTCTGAAGATGTTGCAACGGTACCATGCGGTGCGTTTAATATAACGGTGCTCTAAATTATTGAGTTTCATAAATATCAACTCTATATATGACGACATGCAGACCATTTCAAACGGTGTTCAAATATAGCCTTCTTTTAATGATCAGATGGTCTTCTTATTCCTTATGGTGTGTGGTGGCCGTCTTCAAACTGAGAGCTTTGTAAAACACCATATACCACATTCCTATTGCTGCCAACCTTAGAGTTACACTGCTGCCCAGCTACTTTGTGGCCCGGGGGCACTTCAATTTGAAACGGATATAGGTGTAGGGCTGGCACTTTCGCACTAAGGGGCATTCGGTGAGAGCAAAATGTAAAAAATATGGGGTCATTGGGTGAGAGCCTGATTTTTGGCATTCGGTGAGAGCAAAATGTAAAAAATATGGGGTCATTGGGTGAGAACATGACCTTTTTTTTAAATGGAATCTTTGGGTGAGAACCGAAACAGCGCCACAGAAACCTCGAAATCGTTCAAATTGAACTTGAAAGGGTCTTTGGGTGACAGATCAAATGGAAAATAGGGGGTCTTCGGGTGACAGAGCATATGTGTTCGTAAAAAAATACGGGGTCTTTGGGTGACAGCGATGCTGAAAAGGGGGGGTCTTAACAGCCCTACATACGCGTCACCTCCAAAGTTGGAGTGCCCCTGGGCTTTGTGGCTACTCTAGAATACCAGAGCAGTACCAATCCAGTGTATACCAGTGAGTATACTGTATAATGTGATTCCGATATATGTATTCTAGAGTACCCACATAGGTACTCTAGAGCACCACTGAAGTAGCTGGGCAGCAGTGTAACTCTTGTACGGTTGTTTGATGGCATGCAATACGCATATTGTATTGTGGGAAGGAATTTTGGCACAAATTGACTTCCGATAGAGAAACCCTAAATCCGCGCATTGAGTCGTATTTTTTATCATCTAAGGAATTTTATTATAATGTCTTTCCATTATTTGTATATTTATATATTTATATTTTATTGTTTATATACTTGTTAGATTTTGTATTCAGAAAAAAATACAACAGGTCACAATGTGATGAAACGGGTATTTTAAAATCCAATTTATGTGTGGTTTAATCCAAAAGATATATATCTTAATTCCAACAATTTACGAGTGCGAAGTGGATACACTAGTTTCACCTGCTATTGGCTATTGGTGGCGTTTAACTGTGAGAGTTCTGAATATGAGAAATGTCCGCCCCATATTAGCCATTTCCCCATTGAAAACCGTGTAGTAGATAATTAGTGGTATTTATCCTTCAGGATTTGTAACTTTGTCAGAGGGTTATATATCTTTAATCTGGATAAATTAGTGCAATTAATAAGTAACGTTATTATATATAATAAAATCGGTAGGAAAATATTGTACAAATGTATTAAGGTCTTGGTCACCCAGCTTTGCTAGTATTTTTTGTGGATCACATGAGACGCACCAAATAAATTGCATTCCAGTATCAAATAATTCCGATATCAAATAATTCCGGTATCAAATAATTCCGGTATCAAATAATTCCGGTATCAAATAATCCCGGTATCAAATAATGCCGGTATCAAATAATTCCAGTATCAAATAATTCGGATTTTTGGAAATTCGAGACATAATACAAATTCCATGGCAAATTATTAAAAATTGATATTTTGGACATTTAACAGTCCTCGAAGTAAACTTTATCAATCTAATGATATGTATTTTATGTAGTTGGGATGAAAAGCCATCATATGAAAATGTTGACCTTTCGTATTGAAGATGTAGATGAGTTACCCATGACACAGTGGCCCATGTAACTCGTATTTATCTATAATATCGTAATGGTGTATTACATGCTATGTGTTTTAACATTTTTTTATCAGAACTTTATGCAATGAACCAATAACATGAATAAAGAATCATAAGAAACTACCAAATGAATTGCAATGTTTAGTTTATTGCACACAAACATATTATATTAAATAGTCTTACATGAATGTGATTAAAGTTTGGTAAATACACCGCCGACTTATAACACCAACGCATATAAACACCAAATCACTCGGAAACATTAGTGTAATGGTGTTGGTACTTTCACAGATTTTAACTTACTTGTTAAAGTCATTGAAAAAATGTGTTATCACGACGGCGATATTTGCTCTGGGCAATTTGATATTAGGACTTTGTGGAACATACCAATTTGAATGACAGAAGGTAATATGTTTAGTATTTCGTACTACACCCCTGGCCAATTTTGTGCCTAGTTTTGCATTTTTCTCAAAAACTATAGCGCATTTGTGATAAGTAAGATATGTATATTATAGGGGCAAGGACTACAACTACTGCACTGGAAATTTTATTTCAGCATAGACAACAGTTGTGCAGTTACAGTCAAAAATGAGGGAAAACCAGTATTTGATCAATAAATCAATAACTACTTGCCTTGAGTTGCTGAATTTTCAGTGCAGTAGTTGTAGTCCTTGCCCTATATTTATACATATCTTACTTGTCACCAAAGCACTATAATTTTTGAGAAAAATGCAAAACTAGGCACAAAATTGGCCAGGGGTGTAGTACCCCCTTAAAGCGAAATACTAAACATTTCTTCATTGATGAACCTTTTCATATGTAGTTGCCTCTGTACATTCTGCTTTCTGCATTGACATCGCGAAATGCCCCTCTTATTACGTAGATGTTATACCGTAAACGTTCGCCTAATGGCGCAATGTGCTCCCTTGACACAAGTGGAATTTTAGGCACAACCTAAAAGTGCCCACACGTAAAATTCCCACCAGCAAATAAGGGCACAGAACCTTAATTCTTGTTGGGATTTCGGAGGAGGGGGCTCTATATTTGCACATGAAATTTACCCCAAGGCAAATGAGCCCAGGTGCGCCATTAGGCGAACGTTTACGGTATTCCCTCTTTATCTTGAAGGTTTCGAAGGATTCGTAACGTGCAAATGAATCTTATAATTTGTCCATAACGAATCACAATACTCAATACCTAATATATCAGCAGTAACATTCATATATTGAAGCGACCCCTTAAGATTAGACGCCAACTTAATGACTCCTTCCGCTGTGATTTGCTGGCATTCATAGATCTCCAACAACTTCATGGTATCTTTCAAGTCTTCCACACATTGCACACCAATATCGGTAATGAGTCCACATTGGCGCAGTCTAAGATGCTTCAACTGGGATAAATATTGACCAAATAGCGCTAAAGAAACATCCGTGATGCAGCTGTTTATTATGGTAAGTTTCTCAAGACAAACCATGTGTCCAACAGCATACGCCATACCAGTATCATCTATGTAGGATTTGCACACGTGTAACTGTTTCAAATTAGGAAAGGCGCGAAAATCTGTAGCGCACTTTTGCGAGAACGATCGTAATTTTGTAAGCTCAAGATATTTCAGTTGGTGAAGATTCCCAGCGATAGCAGAAGCGTGGAACCACCTTCGCGGCAACCAAACTTGGCGTAATATCAGCTTCTGCAAGCAGGGTGGTAGATTAGCCGAGTCGAGCGCTCGCAAATCAGCTCCAAATATTTGTAACTCGACCAAACCTGAGATACAGCCAATACTGCATAGTGTCGTCCATGAGTTGTGTCTCATGATATCTACGGTAAGTTTATTCAATGGAGGAATGTGTTTAGAATTAGCAACACTACTATCGAACCAACGGCGAGGTACAGTACATTGCACGAGTGAAAGCTCATGTAATGTCATCGGTAATTCGCATAACTGTAAGTCACCGATGGCAAGATTTCTCAAAGACAGTGATTTGACATTTGTAGCACACATCACCAATTCCCGAGCAATTTGATTGGAGTTTTCTTTTGGACGGTACAAGCTAAAATCAAAATCAACATGTTCCAATTTTAGTAATCCACCAGAGTGTATTGCTTCTGAAAACCATAGCTCGTTTCTTATACTACATTTGAATATTACAAGTCTTTTTAAGCTTAATGGCAAGTCCGATGCATCGATACTATCCAGTAGTGCTCCGTGGATTTCAAGTTCTTCAAGCTTAGGACACGTTCTTCTTATATGCAGCATAACATCTTTGGTAATACCACAGTTGATAGTTTTGTACTGGTTTGCCCCGAGACGGAGGGATTTCAGAGCTGATGTAAATCTAGGATGTATCACAGCCCAGTTTTTAGCCAGATTAACCTCGTACGGAAGGATGTCAAGAGTCGCCCAAATGGTGCTGCATTCCGCCGTCAGTCGCTGCCATCTGCGACAAACGCTGCAAAAGGAACATAAATAGTTTGTGAAAAAGGTTAATTTAAAGCTGAATTAATACTGCATCGCTGAACAATAGCGATTGGTTTTTACCCAATGAGGTAGAGCGCATTTTGCGGCATTAAGAAAAGCGCTCTACCTTATTGGTTAAATACCAATCGGTCATCGCTCTGCGATGGAGTCTTTGGTGTAGGCATTTTCAACACATCTGTTGTGTTTCTGATGTCATGTCAGCATGGAGGAGTACACGAGCAAATTCATTTTGCAGAATCTGAACATTTTGTGATGGTTATTATCAGTGAAATTAGACCAAACAGGACTGCAATAGTCAAAATGAGAAAAGACTAGTGCTTTTGCAAACACATTTACTGTGAACACTAACCAAAGCGTTTTGATACACTAGATGATATATAATCTATCATGTTCACACCAAGTTTGAGCCAAAAAAACTCGGCAAAAAACAACGCCTAAATTTGAATCAAGTCAACAATTTCTATGTTATCATTTCTATTAGTGAGAGAAATGTTCTTAAATTAACTGTTGCATAATACCCATAAGCATTAGATTAGTCTTCTTAATCTCAAAGTTAGTTGGATAGAGTTTAACCAATCAGCAATCATATCCCGGTTTCTTTTCAGTTCAGCCTGTAAAGTCACCGGGTCTGAAGAGCTTGCATCATCAACATACATTTAATACACACTCACATTTAACCAATTATGGCAATGAGTTAACAAAAATTATATATAAAGAAGGCGAAAAAGTTTGTGATTGACAGTATCGAATGCTTTCTTCAGATCTAAGAAAATTGCTTCAGTCACTTTACAAGTCACTTAACGAGTATTCCTATCATCCTTACATCGCATTCGGATATTATTGCGCGATGCGTATTTCGTGAGAGTATAAAATGAAACCAAAATAGGTAGGCTAATTATTAATTTCCACAAACTTCTTTTTTAAATCCCATTGCAACGAGTCATAAAATCAGACCGAGTCATGTCATGGGGGTGTGGGCACACGATGGGGTGGGTGGGGTGTGTCTTTATTTGGAAGGGGTGTCTTTATGTGCTTAATATTTACCGTGCTAATCTGCACCTATCCCTGACATTGAGATATGAGAAAATATACAACAAGACATCTTGATTTAGTAGGCTTATTGGTGGTACGTCATCCTGCTGACTGCTTACACATCCCATGGTGCCCAGCTTATTGGTAGTACCTCATCTTACTGAATGGTTAACATGGTTACACATCCCATAGTGCTGATATTGTGGAGCAAACCTGTAAGATAATTAGAATTTATATTATTGATTATGTTTACTTTGTTTACTTCCACTTTATATAATGTCTTGAACAGTTAATCGGATCAGGTCCACCTGATCAGTTATGCATTGCCAAAAAACAAAATAATTAGCTTAAAAAGTTTCAGAGTCTTGATTAAGCAGCGACGTAGCTTGCGCACACCATCACGGCGTCTATATTCAGGGTCACATGACCTCCCAATGGGTGGTCAAATGTCAGCAGATCATTAGATTACGAGCAGGTCGTATTCGCGGTCCCTGTTGAGCGTGGGTTTTTGCGTCTTTATCTCTACGGCTTCCCTGATCTTTCTGTTCCAAATATGGTCTTCTCTTCCGATAACTACTCGTAAAGTGACTGAAGCAATTTTCTTAGATCTTAAGAAAGCATTCGATACTGTCAATCGATACTTTTTACTGATAAATCATCGTCAATACTGATACCATGTCTATGGTCAGCTTTGTGGTCGGTCAATGACTGCTGTTCGGGGGGATTCTAGTGTGTTCTTTGATCCGGGTGCCGAGAGATCTACTCCCGGGATCTACTTGTCTCACCAATATAAGTGTTCTCACAATCGGGGTAACTGATTTTGCAGATTACACCACATTTGTTGGGTTTGGGGGTTTCTCCCTTCGGATGTACTAAAAAGATCTCATGGTATTGACCAGTTTGTGTTAAGCGTTGACCCCGAGAAAGTCCTTTGATGTATGGCAGCGGGACATTCATTTTTCTCTCATATTGGCCAGTGCGATGTTTTTTTCTTTGGGTTGGGGGTTTTGAATATCAAGGACTTTAGCCGTTTGCCTTGAGTGAGTGCAGATTTTACATGGCTCGTTTAGTGTTTGCACTCTTCTGTGGTGACTACTTCGTCCTCTCTGTCCATAAGCGTTCTAACCACTGACCTTTTGTGCTCCAGATGGTGGTTCGAGTCAAAATTCAGGTATTGGTCGGGGTGCGTTGGTTTGCAGTATTTGGTGACTTTGGTGCTACCGTCATCCTCAACGTCATCCTCTTGTTCAGGTTCGTTGGTGAACATATGTTCTTGTCGAGACTATAATGTGTGACTAGAGGATTGTCAACATCACTACGCTGAATGAAGACGCTGAGATGGTGTCGCAAGCTACGTCTCTGCTCAATCTAAAAGCTAATTTATATACTGTCAGTATAAATTACAGATTCCTGTCAAATGCCTTATTTTGTCTAAAATACACGGTTAGCGGTTAAATTTCGGCTGAACCACTAGCAGGTTATGTTAGCACATCTATGACAATGACAAAAGTACCAAAATATGAATTTTGATGATTTTTACCATGTTTACGATCGTCTGGATGAGCAAATCACTCAATGGGCCTTCAAATAGTCTTCTTATGTTTGCATTTTGAAATTCAAAAATGCATAGATCCAGTCCAAGAACTCTGTTACATCACATATGGACAAAATGACGCTTCCTACTATTCATGATATACAGTCGTCGTTTACATTATCAAGCAAGCATTGATCCATGACTTTATGGATTAACATTTGTCATTCACATTACCATACGCTATTATTATACAAAACTACAATTGCAGTTATCAAAGCGACTTAAGTCGTGTTCACATGGTCAGACTTAAGTCACTTTAATAATATTGGTAATAAGTCACTATTACCGGTTATAAGTCGCTTATTACCGATAATACTCACTATAGCACAATAACTGCCACAAGATGATGAATTACTAAATAAAAATCAGAAGTCATGCTCACACGGTCGGACATAAGTGAGTTACAGTAATAAGCAACTTATAACCGGTATTTAGTGACTTATTACCGGTAATAAGGGACTTTAGTCCGACCGTGTGAACACGACTAAAATGTTTATCCAGTGTATACATACCATTTGCACATGATTTTGCTGTCCTATTATAATTATTATAATGCAGACCTTTCAACTGGTTCGTGTTGTGTCACAGAATTTTGTAAATTACATAAAACAGTAATATTCATCTGACCAGATCTCTGCAGGCATATTGTGCTGGTTCATCATGATCTGATAGTTCGATCGTAGTATTTATAAAGAGTATCTTGTATTTATACATGCCCTTATATCATATATTCTATAATAGATAAAAGTGATTTACACTGGTTTGACACTTGAAAGTATAGATAAAGGTCATTTAATTGAACTATGGACTTGTTGTAAAGATTACGCACGTGTTGTTTACCAGGTGCTTTATGTGTTTATTGAATACACAATAACAATTCCTTTAAAAGGGATGTGCTGGGACAAGGCTGTTCACAATGAGTAATATCATATTTCTTTTTATAGAATGGTCAAAATAATTTTGAATTGCTTAAAGAATTAAGGGGATTTGGCGCTGGATTCCCTAGATGAATGAATGAATGAATGAATGAATGAATGAATGAATGAATGAATGAATGGATGAATGAATGAATGAATGAATGAATAAAACTGCATTACGCTACAGATTCCAAAAAAACCTTAACTCATTCCACCATAATATGACTATAGACAATATTTGCAGCATATGCTTGGTACTTGTTACACTGTTAGAAATAGTTACATATATCGGTTGGGTAGAAATTTACATAATTTGAAGTAAAATAGGAACTTAACAGAAAGATATTTTGTACATAAAAATGAATTATGTACAATCTATAGGGTGAGTCAAAAAGGTGCAAAGAATCCATCTAAAGTGGGAATCAGTGACTAAATTCAACATTCAGACTCTGTTTGTACAAAATAATCACATCTAGCATATGATATAGAACTGGAATCTATAGAATCCAATTGACATCATTAATTATAGTGTTATCTGTTTATTGTACGTTATTAAATAATTATTCTGGAATCTAATTGACACCATTCATTTTGTTATCTTGTTTATTGTACGTTGTTAAATAATTAAATAATTATTCACCGTTGATACATCCATAATGCCCTGACTTTGTATCACGTACAGTGTAATGTTGGAACATAAAGTGCATGTCTTCTATAAGAATACTTAAGCAGGTAATAGGTTAACGCATTCTACACATGAACATGTAACACACAATCATACAATGGTGACGATTGCTCAAAAAACCCATCAAGAGGCGACTGCCCAGATAGCAAAGCATATTTGGCCCAACGTTGGCGCAACGTATTGCTGGATGTTGGCACAGTGTTGGTAGGTGGACGTTTTGCTAACGCAAGTTTGTCCGTTGGCCCAACATGCCCAACGTTGGCATAATGATGGTACATGATACGTTTCATAGCTCATGTTATGTACTTGCTTACTTCCCCTCCCCTCCCTCTGGAAACAATGCTGGAGCAGACATTTCTTACTATTTTTCAGCATTCAACATTGAATAAGGGGAGCGGGGATGCGGGAAATAAACAAACTGTCCCAAGCATTTCGCGCGGGATTGTCTAAAGGAAGCGAACAAATAATCTATTAATATCAATAAAATCGCCATAACTCTTGAACGATGATTTTTTCAGTGATGATAAGAAAATGGTATTATGCATTACCTAATTAGCAAAATTGTTATTTATTGTGAATATAAATATATTTTAAATGTCAAAAACCCCAGAATATACGCATTTTACTGATCACCAATTATATATATGCTGCTCTTAACTGCGACAAAAAATATAAAAATCCCTATACTCCACTACCGTGGGTGTCATATGAAATGTATAACTATAAGTATTTTAAAAAAGGCGGAAAGTGCCGAATTTAAAAGGAACACAAATCTTCGACACTGCGACTCGAACTCAAGACCTCAGAATCAGAAAACAATTCGCATATTCGCAATTTCAGTTATATGAAGGATAACAAGAGTGACGTAATTCGCGGTCTACCATAATAATATGGTTTATTGTTTATGAAAATTATGAAAATTGAACAACGCGTTATGGAGATATGGTCATTTTTATGATATTTAATAGGCCATCTTTTTGATCTATTCAGACAATCTTGTGCGAAAATCGTTGGGACAGATGATGTTTTTATAGATCAATTTCCAGTCAATTGAACAATATATATATATATATTTTATTATTAACATTCACCAAACAAACTGGTATAGTTAATATTTACAAATACAAATATTTACAATTGAAATTGCAATATTAAAGTTACAAGTACAAATATTTACAATTATAGAAGAAATATAAATTAGTCTTAATAATAATAGACCATATTAATAGTGGCGCTCAAGTCCATGTTACATTGAGCCTATAGAATGAAAATATGACAGGGGTCGCTGCTCTAAGCCCAAATGGGAACTTTGTTATTATCTATAAGTCCATGTTCGTTCGTGAATCAAAAGCTGATTTGACGAATTTGGTTATTGAGTAATACTGTCAAAATCACTTGCACTCATTATAAGTTTGAAAATGTCAGTGTCTACCATACCATCTATATCATACATTTCATGTATTGTAGATAATAAATCTTGGCGAGGGTTGGTATAGAAAGGACATATCATTACAAAATGAAATTCATCCTCCACCTTATTTAAATTACAAAGTGTACAAATTCTATTCTCTGGATTAATTTTTGGAGAGAAGTGACGCCCTTTTCGATCATGAGATTATGTGCGCTTATTCTTAATTTACAGAATGCAGCCCTGGAAGATCTTTTTAGCGATAATAACATAATTTTCTGTACTGAAAGAATTTTTGAATGTACAATATGTTCTGAGTTTAGGACTAAAATTATTAATATGATTAACCCAAAGATTGTTATAGACGATTTGAAGTTTAGATACAATAATTTCATTAAAATTGGAAGCGGTGATCGTATTTGGTTTATCCCAAATGTCAATCCTATTGATAAGGCTAAATATATTTTTTTTTTTTTTTTACCATGTGAAATTATTAGTACACACTAACTTTCTGTTATCTACAAGTGCTTGAATTACAAGAGAATCATTACCATTCATACATTTTTCGTTTAGCTTCCACCAGTATTTTACAGATAAAGAAAGCATAGTTGTGAGCAGTGGAAAACTACCTAATTCGCCTCTTACTGCATTGTTAGTGGATTTTTTATGAACTCCGAGTATAATTTTGCAAACCTTAATGTGAATAGATTCACTTGGAAGTTTGTCACATGTTGTAAGAAAGTTTGAGTCGTTCAGTTTGTTTAACAAATATGGTGCCCAAACCTCACATCCATAGCTAAGGATTGGTTGGATGAGGGTCTGAAATAATTTCATGCTACATTTGTAGGAGTCACTTACAAAATTATCCCTAATTTTATAATATGCTTTCATTGCTTTGTCTTTAAGTCTAATCATTGCTTTTGTAAATGAACCAGATGGTACAAAAATGATACCCAAATAGCAATATTCATTAGTTATGTTGATGTTACAATTACCATAATTAAATTTACAACCTTTCAACACATGACCACCTTTATTGAATATCATGACATTTGATTTGTCAATGTTAACTAACAGTTTCCACTTTCTGCAATAATTGTGCAATTTATCAAGGGCATGTTGAAGGCCATTTGCACTTTCAGATAAAATGATTAGATCATCAGCATACATGAGACAACTTAAGTCCAAATATTACAAGGTAACCTTGATTTGTCAAAGCAAGAGTGTTCTCGTTTGTCCAAGGAAAACAAGGAACTGACAAAGGAGGTGGCTGCATGTCAAATCCAAATCAAGAAGCAAGACTCGGAGTCCTCATCTGGTTTCAAGGTAGGCCTTCACAAACTACGCACAGACATAGAACAGTTAATGAAAGCCAGACATCAGCAATGGGAAGTTGAAAAACAGAAATGAAACGTTCACTTTCTTTAAGCCAACATGATCAAGAACGCTATGAGAGCATTATCATTGGAATAGATAAACAAATATCTGCATTACAAGAACAGCTGATCAAATCAAACGCAGAAATCATCAAAGCAAAGGATGATGCGTACGAATCCTGCCGCACCCAAACATCCGTCTGCACTAAGGATTTCATCCCAGTCGGACGGCAAGGCATCATCAACTCATCACAGTCTTCTACGTCTGTACATACAATGACATCAACTGAGCCGATAACCAAAGAAGCTCCAAGCTATGCCTCAGTTGTCTGTAGCGGTGGCAACCCCTCATCAACCACACCAAGACCAAGAACATCAGTGATGAGAACACCAAGACAACTGGATTTGTCGCATCCGAAGCAGCACGATACTAGTAGACCAAAGACCACGAGTGCTTCTACACCAACGTCACCAATGAAGATAGATAAGACACGCGGTTCATCGGCGAAACAGCATGCCACTAGTAAAATCAACCAAAATCTCCCGCATCCGCGACAATCATATCTTCCGCGCTCGCGACAATCAAATCTTCCGCGTCCGCGACGATCAAATGTCAATCACACAGTTCCCGGAGCAAACAGTGCTAACAGCACGAGATCATTTCATCGTAGACATGATCACCCGGCCTCTACTAAACCAACAGTGGTAGTAATCGGCAACTCCCACCTCGCACCAGTGGAAGCCAATCGGTTGGTTCCAGACGCACAGGTGATATTGCTCAAGGCCTACACAATTGTTGAAGCAGCCGATCAACTTGAACATCTGTCATTTGCACCCGATTGCATAGTTATTCATGAGATAACAAATGACATAAAATATGCACCAAGTCCAAATGAGTGCGCCCAGTACCTTCATTCTGTAGTAGATCATTACAGTTCAAAATACCCGCAGACTAAATTCATCACATCACTTGGAATATCAAGAACTGACAACCAAGAATTAAACACCGCCACCGAGATAGTTAACGCGATCCTGAAGGGTCTCATTAATTCAACTGGGAACGATAATACTACATTCTGTGACCACGGTAACTTCTCCAGAAATGGTATCCCCATCGTCACTTATTTGGTACTGATGGATATCACCTTTCAGATGAAGGTACAAAAGTGTTCTCAAGCAACCTAAGGTGTAAGATAGAAAAGGTATTAAACCTCCACTCAAGATATTGGAGTAAAACACAGATACAAGGGTAATTTAAAATTAAGATTTCATCATGTCTCTATTTTCTAGATCGTCGCTCAAAATAGGTGCATGGAACATCGACGGTCTTTTTTCAAGGATCGCTAATGTTCGCACATCTAAGTTAGGTTTCAATCCAGTTCGAAGATTACTTGAAAGTTTAGATATTTTTTGCTTAACTGAGACACACTGCGAGATTTCTGACATAATTGATCTTGATGGATATCACATCGAACAAAATCATAGGCCTCGTTCATTAAAAGCCCCTCATGCTTTTGGGGGCCTTGCTGTCGGTGTCCGTCTCAGTTTAGTTAAAGGAATTAAATTCCTCAAACCTTCTCATTCAGAGTTTATGTGGTTTAAATTATGTAAGAAATTTTTGGTATTCAAAATGATATTTATATTTGCAACATCTACATTAGTCCTACGGGTTCAAGTTATAATTTACGTAGTGATGACATTTTCACATTAATTGAAAAAGACATCACTAATTTTTCTAAACATGGCAATTGCGTTCTAATGGGTGACTTTAACGCTAGAACTAGTGTTGAACCTGATTTTGTAGAAAATGATACTTGTAAATATTTAAACGTTCATTCCGATTATACGATCGATACACCTATCTGTAGAAGAAATTTGGATACCAAAATGATCGACACACATGGTAAACTTCTTTTAGACATGTGTAAAGGTAGTGGTCTCCGAATTGTAAATGGTCGTAAACTCGGAGATTTATGTAGCAACTATACATGTTATAATCACTGGGGTAACCCTAGCTTAATTGATTACTTGTTATGCCATACTGATCTTTTCAACGATATTGAATATTTCAAAGTCCATGAACTGATTCCTTATTCCATCCATTGCATGATCTCATGCACCTTAAAAACAGGCTGGTGCGAGTATAAAACCATTTTTGCTAATGATGACACTTGCATACTTAATGATCCCCCTGATCACTTTATCTGGTCTATTACATCAGGTAAACAATGGCGCTGGGCTTTGAAACAGCCTGATATAAAGTCAAAAATTGACCGTTTTTATTTGGAACAATCATCCAACACGGAAAACGGGACGGAAAACTCAGTTGAGAATTGTATTGATGATTTTTATGATTTACTTGAGTGTGTCGGAACTAAAGCGGGTTTAAAGAAGAAGAGTAGGCCTACTACCCGCAAAAAACGTTCCAAAAATAAGTGGTATGATCAAGATTGTAAATCTATGTATCGTAAAATCAAATCGATATCTCGCTCTATTAAACGTCAGCCACATAATCTTTTGTTAGTGCATGATTACCGTAAATTATGTAATCAATATAAGAAACTTTTGAACTCTAAAAGACGCTTTTTAGAGATAACATTTTCGGACGCTTGACAAATTAGAAACCAATGATCCGCAGGGATTTTGGAAAGTTTATGAAGGTTTATGCACTACCAAAAGTCTTCATCCCAGAATCCTATCACACCTAAACAGTGGTGGGAACACTTTCTGACTCTCATGAATAGAAATGTTTCTCATAATGATACACTATTTGAAGATTATATAAATAATTTTGTGTCAAATTTTAATGAAAATGATGTAAATAATATTGATTCTATTATTACTAATGATGTAAATAACATTAATGCTATTATTACCATCAACGAAGTCAAAGAAGCAATCTCAACTCTAAAAAAAGGAAAGGCAGTTGGAGTTGACGGTATTTATAACGAAATGTTACAAGAGGGTATATCAGTTCTTGCACCATCTTTAACCTGTCTTTTTAATTCAATTTTTAGGCAGGGAATTTTTCCTCTTCCTGGAGACTTAGCACAGTAACAGTACTTCACAAAAAAGGCGACAAAAATCAGCCAAAAATTACAGAGGAATCGCTGTATCGAGTAATTTATGTAAATTATTTTGTTTAGTGTTATATAACCGTTTAAATGTCTTTTGTGATAAGGAAACTATAATTCCACATAATCAAATTGGTTTTAGAAAGGGCTCTCGAACCAGTGACCACATTTTAGTTCTCAAAACACTTATTAATAAATATATTCATCGTGCTAGTAAATCTTATTTATATGTATGTTTTATTGATTTTTCTGCCGCCTTTGATACCATCTGGCGAAATGCTCTTTTATATAAATTAAGCCAAACGGGTATTGGCGGCAACTTTTTCAAATAATTAAGAACATGTATACATCTGTTTCTTTCGCTGTAAAATGTGACAACAAACTTACTGATGCGTTTAACACCACAGTCGGCGTGAAACAAGGCTGTGTCCTTAGCCAATTTTCTTCAATCATATTTTTCTTAGCGATCTTCCAAAAATATTTGATGCTAATTGCGCTCCAGTGAGGCTTAACAACTCACCTCTCAGTTGTCTCATGTATGCTGATGATCTAATCATTTTATCTGAAAGTGCAAATGGCCTTCAACATGCCCTTGATAAATTGCACAATTATTGCAGAAAGTGGAAACTGTTAGTTAACATTGACAAATCAAATGTCATGATATTCAATAAAGGTGGTCATGTTTTGAAAGGTTGTAAATTTAATTATGGTAATTGTAACATCAACATAACTAATGAATATTGCTATTTGGGTATCATTTTTGTACCATCTGGTTCATTTACAAAAGCAATGATTAGACTTAAAGACAAAGCAATGAAAGCATATTATAAAATTAGGGATAATTTTATAAGTGACTCCTACAAATGTAGCATGAAATTATTTCAGACCCTCATCCAACCAATCCTTAGCTATGGATGTGAGGTTTGGGCACCATATTTGTTAAACAAACTGAACGACTCAAACTTTCTTACAACATGTGATAAACTTCCAAGTGAATCTATTCACATTAAGGTTTGCAAAATTATACTCGGAGTTCATAAAAATCCACTAACAATGCAGTAAGAGGCGAATTAGGTAGTTTTCCACTGCTCACAACTATGCTTTCTTTATCTGTAAAATACTGGTGGAAGCTAAACGAAAAATGTATGAATGGTAATGATTCTCTTGTAATTCAAGCACTTGTAGATAACAGAAAGTTAGTGTGTACTAATAATTTCACATGGTCGACAGGTATAAAAATATATTTAGCCTTATCAATAGGATTGACATTTGGGATAAACCAAATACGATCACCGCTTCCAATTTTAATGAAATTATTGTATCTAAACTTCAAATCGTCTATAACAATCTTTGGGTTAATCATATTAATAATTTTAGTCCTAAACTCAGAACATATTGTACATTCAAAAATTCTTTCAGTGCAGAAAATTATGTTATTATCGCTAAAAGATCTTCCAGGGCTGCATTCTGTAAATTAAGAATAAGCGCACATAATCTCATGATCGAAAAGGGGCGTCACTTCTCTCCAAAAATTAATCCAGAGAATAGAATTTGTACACTTTGTAATTTAAATAAGGTGGAGGATGAATTTCATTTTGTAATGATATGTCCTTTCTATAGCTCATGTTATGTACTTGCTTATTCCCCCTCCCCTCCCCCTGGAAAAAATGTTGGAGCAGACATTGAACGCAACCACTTCTTACTATTTTCAGCATTCAACATTGAATAAGGGGATGCGTAAAATAAACAAACTGTCCCAAGCATTTCGCGCGGGATTATAGGTTAATTTAATAATTATCACTTACCTTAATTTACCTACCGGGACTCGAACCTTAAAGAGTTAACAACACAGACATCTGGATTTATTCATAAAGTGTTACACAAGCTCAACATTTTATGGCAAAACATATTTTATGATAATTAAAGTGTCCAACTCGCCAAGGTCCTGACCAGTGTAAAAGAACATTGCAGGGGCTATTTTAACGTGCCTCCTGGTGCGTTCGTGCAGTGAGAATGAAATTCCGTGCATTAAGAATTAAAAACCCGTGCCGGAAAATATTTCTATACTAACATGGCGAGTTTCAGCCCGAAAAATTACCAGGAAGTTCCTGCACAAAGTAAGACTGATCGAGTCGGAAAATCCTATATGCAAAAAGGGTATAGTTTGAGCTAAATGTTGTAAATTACCACAACAGTCAGTTTGTTTTGTGCTAAAAAAGGTGTAAAAGTTTTGCGCGGTTCGTGCGCAATTGTCCCAGTAAAACAGGCAATAAATTATGACTACCAACATTTTCATTGCAGCTCACCCTTGATATGCCAGCTTATGCCACTGAGGAGTGAGGACAACAGTAAAAAAGCAAGGGCAACAACAAAATCGGCGCAGTTGATCTGGACCTCTTCTTTTAGACCCATTTATGATCCAAATTTACAATTGGTGTTAATAGCGCGGCTTTGCGTAATCTTTTGTAATAAAATTTGAACGCAACTTTGTATGCTGAATTGTATACAATTTGCTGACAACTTTATATGTACCTTTGCCTCACTTAAGTTATCACATTTTGAGAATTTTCAACGCCACCGTGCGACAAAGGTTGGAACACGTGTGCATTTCATGCAATTTTAATGCAGAGTTTTGTATGCGTTTTTCATTTTCATGATTAACTTGATATCAGAAAACCAGCTTTGTACATTAATCGACGATAATAAAATGGATTGGCATTGTAAATGAAAACCTACCCTTCTATAAAGTAAATCCAAAAATTTTTTTAAATTATTATTACATTTTACAGAAATTAATTTCGTGCAATTGTAGGCACCTGTGTGCATTTTATGCACTTTTGCAGAGTTTGTATTCGTTTTTGCATGCTGATTAACATTGTCTAAACATAATACCATTATTACCATAAACTTAATGACATTAGTGAACCTGGTGTGTACTTTCATGGAGCTGTAGGAGATTCCTCGTATTCAGAATGCAATTCGATATGTCTGATGTGCTCGGGTCCCACAAAAATACAGTGCAAACGTTGCTATCCGATTCCTTAAATGTCAAAATTATCATTTTTTTAATAACTTGTCATAAAATTTGTATTATATCGTGAATTTAAAAAAAATCAAACTTATTTGATATCAGAAGGATATTCCTCGTATTAATAATGTAATTTGGTATACTGTCTGATGTGCTCTCAGGTCCCATAAAAATACTGCCTTAGTACAATTTACCGCGAATTTAGGACCGTAGAATTTAGACTCTTCTTTTTTCTAGATTATTAGCACCCAACCGCACATCTCAAGGTTGTATGTCAAAAATCAATATAACTTACCAAAACGAAAACTGAAATTCACGATCTTCAAATTTTTAGTAACTAACAAAAGGCTAGAATAAAAGATTGGTCACACCTGGGAGACTACCACTTCAGAATAACAATAACTTACAAAAACGGATACGGATACGGACACAGAAACTGAAAAGGTAAAACGAAAAGCTTTTTGTACAACATATAACATGTCATGTGTTGGTCTTCTTGTATTGTACACTCCTCAAACGAATTAAAGGATCAGTTGAATAGAATCAGCATTTTTAAAACAATGGATATGATGATAATATTATTGATAATTGTGCTTGATCTTTCATTTATATCACTTGTTCTCGAAGCTGCAGACAAAATTCACTCATTACAAATATCCGCCTTCACCCACATCTTGAGGGGGAGGGAGGAAAATGGAGGCCAAAATTTCGATTCTGAAGCCATTTTCAAACGTTACCACGGTTAAGGTCAAGTCACATATTGGGATGGGTTTGCGTACGTGACGTGTGTATGGGTATATACGTCATATTAGTGGGTATAAGATGCCCTCAATGTATCCCTGGGGGTGGGGAAAGTCATTAATGTAACCGTATAAAAGATGACCACCTGCCCCCTCCTCGTTTCTTTGAGGGTAGGGGTCTAACGACAGAACACATTAAGTATTCATTTATGCATTACGTTGCACTATTAAGGGAGCTCAATTATGACCCCTACCCTGAGATATGTGAGGAGGGGGCCGGAGGATCACCTTTTGTGCGGTTACATTAATGATTTTCCCACCCCCGGGGATACATTGAGGGCATCTTATACCCACTAATGTGACGTATAGACGCAAACACACACCACATACACAAACCCATCTCTATATGTGACTTGACCTTGACCGTGGTGACGTTTGAAAAATGGCTTCAAAATCGAAATTTTAGCCTCCATTTTTCCCCCATCCCCTCAAGATGTGGGTGATAGCGGATATTTGTAATGAGTGAATTTTGTTCACAACTTAGGGAACAAGTTATGTAGTGAAAGATCAAGCACAATTATCAATAATATTATCATTATATCCAATGTTTTCAAAAATGCTGATTATTTACTGACCCTTTAATTCTTTTGAGGAGTGTACTTGTATATCTGTGTATGTAGAGCCAAAACTCAGTGGGGTTCATTGAACTCACCGGACTGCTATTGCAAATACAGCCTGTCTCAAAAAAAATTGTTCAAGTGAAAAGCGCCCTCTTTGGCAATTAGAAAATACTGTTGTGACATGGTGCTTACATCAACGTCAAGGGCGTAGTCTTTGCTCTTAAATGCCGTTTATTTGGTTCAATTTGCTTGTTTTAATCTCGAGATATGCTTAGTTAACGGCGAAAGGGTAAAATCACATTTGTGCCACTTTTACTATAGGGAAGAGGACTTTATTGTAAATCAATGATAGCATCAATATATCATGGGTTTCTTCGTGAAATCAAAAGAATGCATCAATTACACAATACAAATGTTTTTTACTGTTTTAACTATTTTATCATGATGCAGGAATAATGATTCTCTTTTCCTGCAGAATATAAGAATAAATATTTCACATTCTGCTGTAAATTTAATGTGCACGTCAATGACTTTATCATGGTAAATACAGTTCTCTTAGTCACTCAAGACGTGGTATAAGACACTAAGGTCCGTATGCACAAAAGAGTGAGACAGGGTCTAAAGTAAGATCTGGTCTATCTGGAATTAAGTTCCACCATGAATGGTCCTTTACTCTTATTTCTTTCCTAGAGTAGCTAGCACAATCTAAAGATTTTAATGCAACGTTCAAAAATAATACAAAATAACTTAAGCAAATGTGAAGGAAAATGTCCTTTCTCATTGTACTAAATTCCACTTTATAGACCAGGTCTACCTTTAGACCCGGTCTAACTCTACTGTGCATACGGACCTTACAGGCTTCTATTACTTGTTGGGAGAGAAATTAGACAAAATAATGCACGCACGCTGATGTTGATGCGAATGATGTGTCTAATGCACGAGCCCCGAAGGGGGAGTGCATTAGACGCATCAACTTCAGCTATCATTGATGTACAGCTCTCTTCCCTAGTAAAAGTGGCACAATTGTGATTTTGCCCTTTCGTTGTTAAATAATAATATCTCGAGAGCTAAGACTGCGTCCTTGATGTTGATGTAAGCATCATGTCACAACGGTATTTTCTAATTGCCTAAGAGGGCGCTTTTCACTTGCACAATTTTTTTTGAGACAGGCTGTACTTTCATATTATGCACTATAATCACTACTAATGGATCGAGGCGATTGCATTGAAAAACCTAATACATTGTAACAGTTACGTAATCAGTCGATAGTGCGGACAGTCTTCACTCGCAAATCACCCAAATTTATGATATTTTTGCGTTGGAAAAGAAACCACGTGAATAGAGTGCCCTCTCAAAACTCTCTGCCCTTTACTTGCTCTCTGCTTTCTGATTATTGGGGATTTTCAGTTTGTGGTAGACGCGTGCTTTATATACACCCGGAACATACGGGTAAGTATTATGTATTTGTAGTATTACTCTTGTAACATATTATCTGTAATTAAGAATTGATATAGGCCTACTGATCTGTATTGTTTATTTTGTTGTATGGCGAATAACACTTAAACTGAAGTTTAAGTAAAACGAATATTATGTTGTGGTCAATACTAGGCATCATATAAGCATTAGTCATGTTCACGATCATGTCAGCAATTTGCCATGTAGCTGGTTATTGCAGTATAATCTTTCCGTATAGAGGTTGTGCATATGACTAATCATACCGTAAATATGACGGACTACTCAAATGCATTCAACAAAAGAATGATTGTAATCTATCGCGACAGTTCCTCTCACACATAACAAATGCACTACGAATGGACTACGCTGCGCCATGATTACGGTGAAGGACATCGGTTCAAATCCTTTGTTTGGAGCCAATCAATAATTTCACGCACAACCACTATATGCCCTGGGCTAGGAACTGAAACCATCCGACCCCCTGGGGATTTTTTGAGACAACTTTTTTGGAAACCTTTACCCGTATGATTATTGAAATCAGGTTGTCTGCAAAAATGGCCGTCAGAATCCCATAAAATGGCATTTTTAAAAATACCAATTTGAAAGTCATTGTGAGATTGTAAGTTTCTTTGCAAATATGGTGAAATATTGACCAAAGCCTACTTTTGCAAATAAAAGGCATTGAAAGAGGGCGCTATTTTCAAAATGGCCGCCAAAATGCCTTAAAATCCCAAAATAAAGATATCAATGTGAAGTAATGGTTCGATTTTTTAAATTTTATTTTATTTTCAAATATGGTACAATATTGACTCAAGACTACTTTTGTAAATGAAAAGCAACGATAGAGGGCGCTTTTTAAAAACATGACCGCTACTAAAATATACTACAAATAGATATTTTATAAGTTACCATAGCTTTTGTGTAATTTCGTACAGCGAGTCGTCGTGCTATTTAATTGAAATGTGCTGCTAGAGGGGTGGTTTACAAAATGGAACCCGAATATCAACTTAAAATAATTGAAATTGTTATTTTGCAAATGTTCTTTTGTACAAATCCAAATGTATTTCGGTATAAAAATCTTAATGGCGTTTTGTACTACACCGTAGTACTTTCTCAAATTGACTGATCAATTCTCACACTCCTTGTCTGTTTCCTGCTGGAACTCGACGTTGGTGGCGTTTTGGTCTGTAATTGGTCATAAATGTGGGGTAGGAAGTGGTTGCCCTCGTCTCGGTTGAAAGTGTTGGCCCCCTTTTGCCGGATCAATATGGCTTCCTACCCCACATTTATGACCAATTGATCAGTCAATTTGAGAAAGTACTACGGTGTAGTACGAAACGTCATTGAGGTATGTTTAAGATCTTTATACCGAAATACATTTGGATTTGTACAAAAGAACATTTGCAAAATATAAATATGAACAATCCTGATGAATTTATTTACGGATAATTGATATTGTATTTCCGTTTTCTCAGACATAGACTGTAAATATGCATTACTTTTCTATCTTCCATCATGGCATAAACTCTTGTCAGTGTCCAGATAAAAATTGATAGAATGAAAAAACGGGTTTTGTGAGAGAGGTTCTTAGTGCACTTCATTTACGCCGGGATATGATCCCAAAGAAAATGTAATATCATATTCATCATCCATTGAGGTTCATTAGGAAATGAATTTGGAGAAAACCTTTAATAATAAAATACTATGCTGAGCCACCAGCCTGGGTGGCTCATGCTCCAGTAATTTCAGATGAATCAGCTCAGTAATACATCAAAGAATGTCTTCCAATTCATGAAAACAAATAGACAATCATCTTATCGGATTAAATGCTTATAGGGAAGGTCTTGCTGCTCAGCGAGTGTTTGTAATTATCAGAAGGTTTTCTCCAAAGTCATTCTCTAATGTGATTGTCACAATATTTATGCTGCACTGCTCGAGTCCCCTGGTGCATGCAACACCAGTGAGTGATGCTTAGAAAACCTTTAATGTGCCTATGGAATATTTGTATAAGAAAGTTTAGGCGATAAGAAATTTCCAAACCTACAGAGTCATTAAAAGTTGCAGCAACTCGCAACTTCACACCTATGTTTAACACCAGGGTTTGAAAAAAATATACACATCACAATACAACGCAATGGCACCGCTGGGATTTGAACCCTCAACCTTTTAACTACGAGTCAGAGCATGTTTTTCTTGCACATTTAAGACTATTGGATCTTTTAAAAAGAATGGTATTGTATTCAAACAATGATTGTACACATACCGTAAACGTTCGCCTAATGGCGCTATGGAGTTCATAGAAATGAGAGAGCGCCATCCCTGTAAAAGCCGACTATTATCTCTGATCATTAAGGATACGTGTAGTTAAAGGGTGAAACCTGTCGACACAATTATGAACAAGATCAAACAAACTTGTTCGTGATAATGCGGTAATCATTCACCATCCACGTTGTGGCCCAGTGAGCAGAGCATTAGACTATAGTGCGAGGATAAAGAGAACTTGTGGAGAAGATTTATGGTTCGAATCTCATGCAGTAATTTCTGACAGATTATGATGTCTGTCAATGTTTTTTTCTTATTTGGGGGAAATTTTATTCTCTATTTTCTTGATTTTATCTTGAACATTGTTTATATATTTTTATTATTTTATCTTTTATGTGTCTTTTTTCATGATTCTTTGGTTTTCTATAGGTTTTATCGTTTCTTTTTCGTTGTATAGAGTAACTCAATCCATTCAATCAAAAGTTGTCATGAACCTATTTGATCGTAGTGCATTTGTTATGTGTGTGAGACGAACTTTCAATTCGCGCGAGTGTCCTTGCCTATGCTTCAGTGGTCATAAGGCTGCGTTCACATAGAAGTATACTATTCGGGTATACGGTGCACGTTTTGCAGGTTCACGCGTATAGCTTAAATCGAGCAAGGCAATTTCATAGTACCGGGTCACATAAGGCTACGATCGCATAGAAGTATACTATTCGGGTATACGATGCACGTTTTGCAGGTGGACGCGTATAGCTTAAATCGAGCAAGGTAATTTCATAGTACCGGGTCGCAATATTTTTTTCCGTAGTTAACATTTGAATAGGAGAAACTTATAATGCATAATGTACATGTATAGTGTTACATGTATTATAGGCTAGGTTCCACCACATTGCGATTAATTTCTTCTTACTTAACAAAGAAAAAATACATTAGATTTAAAATTCTACCAAAGGATTGATCGGGGTTCGAACCAACAACCTATGTATGCATAGTCAGACGCTTTACCACTGTGCTACGAGTAGCTCTGCAAGAAATGCGTCTGTTTAACGTACTTATTGATTACGGAATAAAGCGCAAACACACGATATACTATTACTAGTGAATACGGTATAATCTCCGATCAATATTAATAGGTATATAATTGCCTAAACAGGCTCCCTATTCAAATGTGAACTACGGTAAAATAATCCGCTACCGGGTCACATAAGAGCTATTCGTAAAGGCCGTATACCTGCGTTTAGTATAGTATAGTGGGAATCGCGCGTGTTCGATTTTAGTGCAGCGTATATACCGTCCAAATTTTAAAAACCTAAACCATATGTGGGTAAATTCATTTTTTTAATATTTTCACTATGTAATTCTGCACATTATGACACCTCATTGAATGCAATGTGACCTCAAGAAGTAAAGTTACAAGCATTTGATAAGACGAAGAAAATGGGTAAACTGACATACTCGCTGTTCGCTATACGAAATACGCTCATTCGATCAGGCTGAGTTCACATAGTATACTCCTATATGAACTCAGCCTGATCGAATGAGCGTATTTCGTATAGCGAATACCGTATACCGTATACTTCTATGTGAACTCAGCCTTAGAGGTATATCGTTTTATTCGAAGGGGGGGGGATCCCAAATATACGGGGTCATAAATTCTTGGAAAGAAAAATAGGAGGGGGTCATAAAATGTTTCATGACCAAAATGTAGGGAGTCACACGATGACCTCAGATAGTGTGTTTATTTTATTCAAAAAGACTGATTTCAATTCAATTTTGGGGTTGGGGTCATAAAATTTTTGTTGCCGAAATAGGGGGTGCGCAATTTTATTGACGCAGACTTTTTGTAAATTTGGGACCCCCTTCCGAAAAAAATTATAGCCCCCTAACTAAGAGGATTCAAAAGATAACCTCTGCTCCAATAATCCCTAGGGAGAACAATGCCAGTTCATTGATTAGTCACCCCAGGTTAAATAATAAATAAATTTGATTGAATGGACTGCACTGCGCCATGATTACGGGGCAGAAACCGGTTCAAATCCTTTGTTTGGAGCCAATCGATAAACGCATGCAAGGCCTCTATAGGTAAATGACTGACTATCTTTGAGCGTGTTTATAGTGAATATACCGCATTTTGAGTATACCGTATACGATAATCCTTGTATATATACCGATACCCTTGCTGTCTATAGTGAGACACAGTTACCGCACAAATTATATACCAACAAACATTATCGTACATTTGCAATGACCCCGAGGTCACACGAGGAATGTGTAAATATTGTGGCGCGAGCTATAAACAGCCCATTCAACAATATGATCATGGCGGTGAACATGTAGCTTCTGTTTTGATAACTCTTGGGGGGTGAGAATCGTTCCGAATGTCCTGCGCGCATCGTACGCATCATGAAGAAGCTCCTACTTCCGGTAATACCGCACACAATTTATATTGGTGTGTTTATAGTGGGAATATCTCGCCACAATATCCTTCGGTTGAGAAGGATATCGATGTACCGTACATACATATACTGCTAGTGTTTATAGTGGGCAAGTATCCGGATAATCTCTAACCGGGTAGAAATTGTACCGCAATGTACCGCACATCTGCTCCCACTATAAACACGCTCATTGAATACTGGCTAGGATTCCACAACACAATGAGAACATGTTATAAGGCGCTTTTGAATGACTTTCCATAGTATGTGCACTCGACAACTATTCAGTATCGAAGTTACGTAATGTTACTATGTCAACGCCTCAACGGGATCACGCGCTTAAGTAATGAACCACAATCGAAACAATCATTACACAAAAAAGGCATACCAAAATAGCGTGATCGTAATGATCGCCATACAAACATTGCTTGGTTCTGATACCACGGAGTTACGTAACTACTTCGTGGTCTGATAGTTATGATCAATGGTCTGATCTACTTGGGTTCGATCCTTTTAAGAAAAGAAAAAATAGCTGTTTATTTATAATGCATAAATGAATAAAGTAATGTAGTTACACAATTTGAAACACTGAGCGTGTTTATAGTGAATATACCGCATTTTGAGTATACCGTACACGATAATCCTTGTATATGTACCGATACCATTGCTGTTTATAGTGGGACACAGTCACCGCACAAATTATATACCAACTAACATTATCGTCCATTTGCAATGACCCCGAGGTCACACAGGGAATGTGTAAATATTGTGGCGCGAGCTATAAACAGCCCATTCAACAATATGATCATGGCGGCAAACATGTAGCTTCTGTTTTGATAACTATTGGGGATGAGAATCGTTCCGAATGTCCTGCGCGCATCCTACGCATCATGTAGAAGCTCCTACTTCCGGTAATACCGCACACAATTTATACTGGTGTGTTTATAGTGGGAATATCTCGCCACAATATCCTTCGGTTGAGAAGGATATCGATGTACCGTACATGCATATACTGCTAGTGTTTATAGTGGGCAAGTATCCGGATAAACTCTAACCGGGTAGAAATTGTACCGCAATGTACCGCACATCTGCTCCCACTATAAACACGCTCATTGAGGCCGTTCTATTTTTCAAAGGTCATTTAACTGTTAAATGTAGTGGAATATATCACGCATTGATGGGTAGCAGGTGGAGCAAATTTGTTGTTGTTTGTTCGCAGTGCCTATTTATCTAAAAAAAAATAAGAAAATTAAAATTAAATTAAAAAAAAATCACAATATTCGTTCGTAAAATGGGGACAAAATCCAAAAACATTTCTTGACCCTTCTTCACACAAAAGTGGGGGCAGTAATCAAGATCCGAACCAGCTACCCTTCATCATTCAAGGCGCACCCTCTGCCGACTGAGCTAACGAGTCAGACAGCAGAACGGTGTAATTTTGAACTGAAGAATATTTAAAAAATATAACGAAATTACAATGTTATAAAAAGATTTAGCAAAATGAGTTTCGTATAACGTATGAATCGATTTACAAAATTAATTAAGACCAATGGCACTTTGAGAAAGAATACCTGAAAAAAAACCACCCAAAACATTTGCTGCACTAGCAACTTACCCAGTGACCTAAAGTATTGGGTCATGTCACGATTTTTTTTTCTGAGGCATTATGTCCAGGTTGATCAATTTCACATACACGTATCCTTAATGCTGTTGAGATTTTACAAGGAGGGCGCTCTCACATTTCTATGAATCCAAAAGCGCCATTAGGCGAACGTTTACGGTACATACACAGGTGATGAGTGCGGCTGATTATACAGTAAGCCAAAGAATTAAGGTACCAGTTATATTCACCCTGTATATCCTAAACAAAGACATATGTGATGCAATCAAGCAAAATCAGTCGGAACTCGGAAATATTGATTTTGAGATATAGCCAAACAAAGGAAATATTTTCTTTTGTTTCCTCTTGTTTTCGAAACTCTTCAATTGCTCATATCTTTGGAACTGGTTGTTCAATTTCAATGGGGTTTTCTGGAAAATGCAGATTTGTAAATGTTTTTACTATCCTGTAAGAAACTGACAATTTAATATCTCCGAGTTCCGACTGATTTTGCTTGATCGCATCACATATATGTCGTAATAGGAACCAGCAGTCAATTGCTGCGTCTTTTAGCTCGAATTTAAGACCTCATTCGTTGAAATCGTTCAAAAAATAAGACACAACGATCCAAAAACCCAAGGAAGATGGCAATTTAAAAGTTGCAGTTTGCTCCCATTCAACCAATTTCAACAAATAAGGTCTTTAATAATTCATAGCTAAAGAGTACAAGTATTGGCTATTTGTTCTAATTTTGACATTGTCTTTTAGGATATACATGGGTGAACATAACAGTACTGGTACCTGAATTATTTGGCATACTGTAGTGCGGGGAATTGAAGTGCATTCAAAAGTAGTTTAAACCAATTGCTATGGTAATTAATCCTGTTACATCACTACTTCTACGGCGAATTGATAGAATGTGTTTTTATTATTATTATTATTATCATTATTTTGTAGATGTGTAGAGCTACTGTGAAGGAAGATATTTCTGTACCTGAGCTTTTTTACTTCCGTCAAATCTATCTCAAATTGAAAAAGGGGAGCAAGAAATTTATCAACCAGTAATACAAAGTTGATCAATGTGAACGGGAAATTGTGAAACTATACAGCTGTAGCAACAAGTATATGGTACATGTTTTTGGCTGTATTATTTGTGTTTACTTCCTCTGCTTTTGTAATAGTTTTATTTATATTTTAAATGCAGTGCAACAATCCGATTTCAACAATTTCCCATCCTTCATTTTGTCCCTTTATTTATCATCACATCCTTTCATAATCAAAATACATATAAAACAATTTAACAGTAAAGTAATATAATATATAAGCCCAGGACAGATAAGGATCATGAATTATTACTAGTAGGGATGATCAATGAACCATCAACTTGATTAGAACACTCCCATAGACATGCAGGGAGCTCAACTGTGCACTGCTTGCACAGACATTTCTAAATTGAGCTCATTCTTTTATTTTTCATGATGTTTCTGTAAAAATTGGAGATGTTAATGCCAATTATGTTTTGTAACTATGCTGCAAATTACAGCATCATAACTCATTTGGTTTTTCTGTAAGTGTGAGTCAAAATTGGTCCATCGCCACAGTGCGCTTAATTGCCAGTGGCCCAGTGCAGCACAGCTCAGAATGGCACAAAATATTCAGATGAATAAGATCAGGTGAACACCTTGACCTACTGAGCTGTAATTTGGCAGAGTTGTTGTTATTACCTCTATCATACCCTCTGTAAAAAGAAAAAAAACGGACAAGTAGATCTCGAGTTAAAAATTAAATCACCAGCTTCCCTTTGGAATTTCCAAACACCTTTCGAATCATGTTAAGGGAGGTGTTATGAGCGAACCGTGGTTTGGATTCCAGAGGGAGGGTGCCTGTAAGAGGCACAGCCATCAGAAAATGAATAACTGAGATCGCGCGCCAAATAAAGTTACTGCAGTAATTTTCCAAGTCTTTAAAAAAATAGACATAGGTGGAATCGAACCCGGCACCTTCCGGTTCCGAATCAACAGATAGTATCACTAAGCCAACTTCCTATCTGCAATAAAACATGTGATATTAATTCTTGATGTTTAACGGAAAAATCAATACTAATGTACGATGTCATTCAAACTCTAATAGAAGTCCCACAACTAAAGTAGCAATCGATAAATCTGCTCACTCAATCATCAAATAATCAATCGAAAAATAAATAAATAAATAAATAAATAAATAAATGTGTCCGTTCTCTCGAGCCCCAAAACGTCATTAAACAAATAAATAAAATAAATAGATAAATAAATAAATAAATAAATAAATAAATAAATAAATAAATAAATAAATAAATAAATAAATAAATAAATAAATAAATAAATAAATAAATAAATAAATAAATAATTCAAAAAGAAATTATAAATTAGTTTTTCTAGGCCCAACGCTGGAAAAATAAATCAGCGCATAAGAAAAAGAAACAGACGCTCGGATTCGAACAAGCGACACTGAGAACAGCAACTAAGAAATCACAATGCCTTAGACCACTCGGCCATAGAAGCACACAGTCTTCTCCATGTCAAAAAATATATATTAACCTTTAACGTTGCGCAATATTGGCACATGACACGGGCACATGTCTGTGGGTAAAGATACTGCATGATAGAAAGGCGTGCAAAGGATCTATCCCTGAAGTTAATGGTCATTGACATGTAACCAATTTTTTTGTATACCAGCTACACTCAACCTATACAAAGAAGTATATTATTAGGCGTTGACGCAATCATGAATGCGGAAAGTATAAAACCATAGTCGCCACTCGTGCACTTGTTTGAGTCCACAGGTATTCCGGAAACAGCATTCAACCCCGAATTCAGAGGTCGATTTTGGGTTGTTACATGCAAATACAAACTAATTATATCATGAAAAAACCCACCAAGAGGACTACGATACTTATTCAGAGCCAATCTACATTCTGTTATTTACAAAAGCCGACGGTCTAAGTAAAATTATAAAAGGAGCAAGACCAGATATCAACGTTAAATCACGGTAAGCCTAAAATCGCATCGAAAACGCAAAAATGCAGTCACAAAATTTATAATATTACTAAATCACCACAACGAATTGTAACGTAGGTATGCAGAAAAGAGTTGTATTAGCAATAACAAAGTATGTGCAAAAAGATTTGTCTTTGGCACGTCGCTTTTTTGAAATATCGCCAAAAATATGAAATTTTGGAAAAATGCCCCAAAATTTAAAACAAACACGAACCTTCCAAAATAAATATATATTATCACTCGGCGGCCCAGTCACTACCTGTCGCTGTGATTTGGGGTAACTCGTTGCTTCCCTTCTCCAGATACCTGTACTTCAAGGTCGCTCATACCCCAGCCCTTAAATAGACACCTTTCTGAACATAAATGTGAAGTTTCATGCTCATTTGTTGTATTATTCACCTGATCTCAACCCTAAACATTTTCTTATATTTATACCATCTGCACTGACTTGCTGCTATACATGCACAGGAGCTGTACTTTTAAAATACGCGCCTAATCAATAATGAGTCTTTCACTCCATTGTTAAAGTACTGTGCTCCCTGTAGCATATGGAGTGACCATGCCCTGGAGTGTGATGGTTTTGTAGCACATGACAGTATTCATTCAAGCCTATCAAGGTCAGTTATTAGCCACTTGCTGAATGGCTGGGCATTATCAGCTATCAAAGAGATACCTTATGCTGCTGCCAATCACAATAGAGGTTAAACATTTTGTTAAAACCCCAGAAGTGATATCAGGACAAAGCTGTGCATGTTGGTACTTGATTGTTTGGATTCCTATGTTGAAAATCCCTTGTAGTACATTAGTATTTTTCTTATGTGTAGTGTATATTGTTGTTGATAAAAGTTCACCTGGACTTTTGATTTTGTGCCACTTTGGCCATTATGGATGATTTTTGGCAAATGTTTTCTAAAAGCATGATTTCAGTGCCTCGGTTTGAAGAAATACTTAATGCTATTGACTAGTAAAGTGCCATTTCATAAGAACCCCCTTTGATACTATCACAATATGCTTGTTTCATGTTTGCATATATATTAAAATAAAGAAATATAAAAAGGTAAATATATGCTTATACCAATTTGGCTCACATTGCTATATTTAGACTTTGTCAATTTATTTCGTTCCAATGACCGGTCAGAATGGGAAACTTTGAAAATTCATAATTCGAAAAGTTTTTGACCGATTTTGACCATTTAACCACCAAAATACTTCTGTTGATGAGTTCTTTCCAGAAAACAATCTTTTGTAGAAAAAGGGGCAACATGAAATTATGATGGTCATCCCTATTACTAGAATTCTCATAACAAATCCAGGTACTAACAATTAGTAGTGACGTTTCGCAACCTTACTGGCTGGTTGCTTCATCTTGACTGAGCTTTATATAGTACTAGCACTTGCTGTCTTAGCTCGTTGCGCCTCCTGATTCAGATTGATTCTCTTATCCATCTTGGAAACTTATCACTTTCACTATGAAAAATGTTGGCCCCTCCCAGTCTATGATGTGATTGTGTTCTGCAACGTGATCTGAAATGGCAGACTTGTCTTGTTCTGAAACTGATGATAACCGAGCGGCTCTGGTGCATGTCCTTTGACTGATTTTATCTGCTTCTTCTGATGTTCTTTCATTCTAGTTCCAAACTGTCTAGTGTTTCCCCAGCATATGTGTGGGTGCAGTTGCGACATGGAATTTCATACACAGCTTATTTTCTCAGTCATGCATACAACCAGCTTATCCAGGAAAAATCAACTGGCAACACTACAGCTAAGACAGCAAGTACTAGTATTGGATACAGCATATTCAAGAAGAAGCAACCAGCCAGTAAGGTTGCGAAACGTCACTACTAATTGTGATTACCTGGATTTATTATGAGAACTCTAGTAATAATTCATATAGACAATCCTGATGAATCTCTTCAATGAAGGATCATGAATGCAGGGCGGACAATTACAGAATTAAAACAAATATAAAGCACTGGGAAAACATTATTCAAAAACATAAAAACATGAATTTTTAAAATAAAATATGCATTGAGCAAATTCCACTGGTCCCAAGACCTTTCGTTTTTGGCATGGTAAATGACAAAAGAAGCAATGAAGGATAATTTGGAAACCTTGTGAATTAAACATATAAGAGGCGCATACTATTGATGGGGCCCTGTTAATACCATGCTCAAAGGGAATGGTCAGTTCAACGATCAAAAGTTTCCTGAGATTCTTCCAGAGAATTGACCATGGTTGGGGAACATTCAATAGGAATGGTATTAACACTGACAAAGGTTAGCTTCTCCTGGAATGTAATAACAATGGTTGCATTCGACTCTTTAGAATGAACATGTTTAGTAACAAAGGTCATTGTTTTCCATTTGTTCTTTAAGGTTATCAGATGAGTCACCATGGCAGCATCCAAACCAATATCGAACAACAAGGACCTCACAGAATGTGGAATCTGCCTGTGTACGATTGAAGAACCTAAAGCTTTACCATGTCTACATACATTTTGCCTGAAATGTCTTACTAAGTGGGCTGAAGGTAAAAAAGACACAATAAGATGTCCAATTTGCGTCCAAGACTTTTCCATACCAGGTGATGGTGTTAAAGCTTTCAGAACGAACTTCTTTATCAACACGCTGAAGGATAGACATGTTACCGCAATGACGCTTCAATCAACAGACACTGTGCCTTGTGCAAGCTGTGGAGCTGTTGATGAACGAATTGAAGGACATTGTTCTGCGTGTGGAGGTTTCATATGTGGGGGTTGTATTGCTATGCATAGTAAGCTCAAAATCTATAACAATCATAAGGTAATTCCATATGAAGATCTGAAGTCAGGGAAGGTAGATATTAGGAATCTATCTCAGAAAAAGTATTGTAAGATCCATGAAGAACAGGTCGTGCGCTTCTACTGTGAAACGTGTGGGGTGTTGCGTTGTCGTGACTGCACTGTAGTAGACCATCCTGCATCAAGTCATAGTCTGGTGAACCTGGAGAGCGCGTCAAAGGGACACAAAAAGGCAATTGAACAACTCATACAGGGATGTGCCACAATTAAAATAAAAGTAGACGATGCGCTTACAGAGATTGACAGTGTCTTAGACCAACTTGTCAAAAATGCTGCCACAGCAGAAGCTGGAATAGATGAATCTTTCAACGAGGCTATGGAATTATTGACTGCTCAGCTGGAAGACAGTAGAGACCAATTGAAGGGAGAGTTAATGAAAGCTGCATCGGACCGACAGAAACAGCTTGATGCTCAAAAGGATGAAGTTATGATCCGGCAAACACGACTTCAAACGGCATTACAGATGGCAACTGAAGTGGTGAAGACAGGATCTGATTATGATTTGGCACTAATCTTCACATCGCTGAAAACCAACCTGACTGAGCTACGGGATGTAAAACTGGCACCTGTTGATAAGCAGAAAGCAGCCGTTCACTTCAAATCAGCTCACGTTGGTCAGAAAACTGCTCAAAAGCTGGGAACGGTGTTAGTCAAGCAACGCACAGAAGGGGTTGGTGATTGGAAATTGGATAGATCATTTGGAGATGTCGGTTCTGGGAAGCTGAAATGGGGACGTGGTGTTGTGATAACACAGGAAGGAGATATTGCAGTTACGGATGTGAAGGATTCAGCAGTTAAGATATACAAGAAGGATGGTCAATTCAAATCTTCAATTACGGTACCTGGTAATTCATGGAACGTCGTAGCCAGCTCAGATGGTAAACTGATTGTAACCAACCTCACAGCGTCTGTCAGTGTTTATGATGGGAAAGGAAACCTAGAGCATCAGTTCCCTACTAAATCACCTTACAATGAGTCATCAGATACTCAAGATGCAAGTCATCGGGGCTTAACAATTGACAACTACAATAATCTACTAGTTGGAGAGACTAATTACAAATACATCAGCAAGCATCAGTTAGATGGGGCGCACATCATGAGCTTCGAGGTTACCATTTCCCCCTGGTTCATTACAGTATCTCTTGATGATAAAATCTTCATATCAGGAGGCGCTGGTACTGATGTTCATATCATCAACGAAAACGGAGTTCATCTCCAGACGCTCACAGCTCCAGGGTGGAATCCATATGGCATGTGTTGCACTTCAACAAATGAAATCTACATATCTAACAAATCATCAGGTGTTATCTATTGCTACTCAGCTGAAACAGGTGCTTACATTGGTTGCGTCACCAAGGATGTAAGAAGCCCAGCAGGTTTGGCATTGATGGACGACGAAGATCAATTGGTTGTTGTAGACGATGATCGTATAAAGATATTCAAAGTGCAGAACTAATCATATATACAGTCATTGACAGTACATTTTGAATAAATGGAGTTGCATTCAAAGGAGGGAGAATGAAAATGTAGAAATTAATGGTAAAGGAAAGAGGAAATGGAAAGGAATTAACGAAACAAAGAAATAGAGGAAGGAAGGAGAGGAAAGAAAGATAGAATTTTTTTATTTAGTAAAAATAATGTAATTGCGATTTTGCGTGTTACCGTTTCCCCCAGTTTGCATTTAAGGAAATTGCACAATTTGGTTCCGAAGCAGAAAAAAGTGGGAAAAATTTAAAATGTTGAAGTGTTTTTCACATAAAACGTTTACAATACAATACAATAAACGGCATTTATATAGCGCCTTAGCATAAGTATGGACAAAGCGCTTTACAATGATCTTAAAAGTAGGCATATCGCATTAAAAATAAGCGCAGCAGAAACACGTTATTTAATGTTTCTACATGAATGAGCTTTATTAAAGCATCAAAAATCAAAAAACGGAATTGAAATCGGTCAATGCATTGTGATGTAGTGTCAATTTAAAGATGCTCGTAAATGGAATAAAAACCTGCCACAAAATGGCTGCAATGACAAAATTGGCACATTCCGAGATTTTGACGGTTTATTTGGACGCTTGCTTGAAAAAGCAGCGTTAATTTAAAATCACAGGTTAAATGCCTATCTTTCCTGACTTCGTTAAAGAAAACAAAATTAAAAATTTATCATTGAATAATTATAATAAATTAACCAAATGTACTATTTTAGCAATTTCGGCCAATCTGCAGACAAATTAAAGCTGAAAAAATGACTATGTTCAGCTAATTAATATGCAAAATTGATGCCAGTGGAAAACCGTACATGATATCAGGGTGCGGGTTTTTTTGCACACATATGTATACGAAGTTCTTTCAATTGATAACAAAAAATACACAAAAAGTAATTAATTATGCAAATTAGCTAATTACAGCTAATTATGTATTCATGATATTATTATGTAAATTATGCATGAGTAATTTTGGTGTTTTTTAATATTTAATGAAAGCCTATTCATTCACCATAAATTTGTTGAATAAAGAAACTGCAGTTAATTACTTAAAAATAATACAAAAAATACAAAGTTTGACATTTTGATGGTGTCTGGAATAGAATTTTCTTTTTACTGTCAACATGGTATGTGTCACCATTTCTCAAAGCCAAATCCGAAAAGTAAAAATAAAAATTCATTTGCAATGAGACTTAAAATTAACATTTTGTTATCTGGATTAACGTAGGAGGGCAAATGGTAAAAGGAACCGTCATTTCACTCTAGCGCGTATACAAAACTAGTATGGCCTTGGACACACACAATGGCTTAAGGCTATTGTGGTTTGGAAAACTACTCCCTATGGAATATCTTTTGATAATATTATGTTTTAACTAGTGTTCCTCAAGTGCTTCATTCAATGTAGACGGAAATAATTTACATGCTAAGAAAGATTAGTATTTTAGCTAAATGGTGGTAGATCAGACTATTTCAATAGGCCTATATTTACTGATTTATGAGCGATCGTCAAAAAATCCATTAAACAGGCAGTAATTCTTGAACAAAGCAAAATTTGATTTTGTCGGATTCAATGGTAGCTTCAGAAATGTTTCACATACCATATATTAAAATTTCAAACAATTGGGATAAATGGAACATAGTAAGGAAATTCATTTTTGACATTGATGTTTTCCAAAAATCAGCCGACTTTGATGCGCGCGCTTTTTAATTCACTGTTATGCTTGCATGCACAGTGTGGCAGAATTATTGCGCAGCCACTGTGCAAAGTGCAACTTACACTACATCTTAGCTTAGGCTACGATGTACAACTTAATTAAAAAATAAAAAACTTAGTTTGGAAACAAATGGGTTTTCAGATTAGATTTAAAAGTGGCCAGACAAGGTGAAGTACGAAGTTTTACAGGTAATAATTGGTTCCAGAGAGCTGGCACAGAATTGCAGAAGGCATTATCCCCATATGTTGTGTGAGTTCTATTACATTCAAGCAGATTGCCATCACCATGTGATCGTAGGAACACACCATCAGAAAATGTGTGTGATTTTAGGAGATTTTGTATGTACAGTGGTGTTGTTTTATGTCTGCTTTTATAAGCGTTTCAATCAAAACACAATTTTTTGTAACACGTTTAAAAACATGTTTGTGTTTGCTGGGTATATTGCAAAAATTGATCACTATAAAACACTTTTTTTCATAAAATTCCAAGACTACATGTAGTCTGGAAAGGGTCTACATAAACCGCACGGGATAAATATTAATTGAGGTGTAAACTATAAAATAATTGTCTAATAGATAATATGCTTTCAATGAGATAACATTTGGGTGTTCATATAAAAGTGAATTTGTCTAAAATGGCGGATTTAAGGAGGCTGAACTTGAGCTTTGTGGGAGACACAATTTCGGACTTCCTGCAAAATTGTTCTCATGTTATTATCAAATTTATTGGGGTTTGAGGTGATATTTCCTAAATTTCATCAGCAATTGGAGCTCGTCATGGCTGAAATGCCCTTACAATGTACCAATGTTTTGAAAATGAGAGGAGCTTAACAAATGGCTTTTAAACGTGGTACGTCCTCGGAAAGTTTGAATGGCTCCCCTGGGGTCAACTTACGGTATATACGAACACAGCGCGGATTCCTGGATGTCAAATGAACTCACGCTGTTTTTGGCCTCAGGGGGCCTTTCAAACTTTCTGAGTACGTACCACTTTTAAGAGCCATATTTTTAAAGCTCCCCCACTTTCGAAAGTGGAACATAATTACAAGTGCATTATAGTTCCGACGAATTTGATAATATCAGAACAATGCTGCCCAAATTCAGAAATTTTACCCCCTACAAAACTCAAATTCGGTCTCCCTAAATCCGCCATCTTAGGCTAATTCACTACATTATGAGCACCATAATGTTAACTTTTGGAAAGCACATTTTCTACCAAACATAATTTAACACCATCCCAATAAATATTTATCCCGTGCGGTTTATATGCAGACCCCTTTCAGATGAGTATTGGCACTTCGTGAAGAAATATTCATTAGGGACCGTTCACAAACACTTGTAAGGGGGGGCCTGATGCAAAAAGGGGGCCCTGAAATTTTTTGCCCCTCCTGAGGGGGGGGGCCTGAAAAAATGACCACAAATGTTCCTGGAAAATTGAGTTTATATGCTTTTCTATGGGGTTGACCCATAATTTTCATGTCAAAAAGGGGCCCTGAAATTTTCGAGGTCTGTAAAGGGGCCCCGAAAAATTTTCGCGATAATTTTTTTTGCATCAGGCCCCCCCCCCCCTTACAAGTGCTTGTGAATGGTCCCCTACTTAATGTCAAATCTGTATTATCTTCTATTCAGATATCATTGAAACTTATAATTGGCAGACATTTAGTGAATAATTCGCCGTAGAAGTGACGTAATTAATCGGATTAACTACCATAGCAACAGAGGAATACTGTTTTGAATATATCGCCCTGCACTACAACATTCACGCGGTATCTGTGCATTAAACCAAAGATGTCGGCGAAAGGCTGATCACTCGCACATATGTAAGATTAGTATCTTTGAAAAGAGCGGTATTGTATTCAATCTATGATTGCAGACATACACAGGTGATGAGTGCCATCTGCTTGTAGTGCAGGACGATCTACTCAAAATTGTATTCCTCTATTGCTATGGTAGTTAATCCGATTATCACGTCACTTCTACAGCGAATACAATTATGTAAAATTATTAATACGCATGTGGTTTGGGGAATACTTGTAGAAAACCACTGTCCTTCGTTAAAATTTCTTAAAGAATAAGATTATGATGTCGGAATAACAATTCCACGCACAGTTTCGACACCCTGTATTATAAATATTTTCCATACGGTGTTGGTGAGTGACGGGCGATTGGTATTTCACCGAACGCAAGAAAAGGAGTCCTATCTGATTGGCTAGAAATCGATCGCTAGATTGCTCAGTGGTGAAGTACAAACTCAAAATGTAGAGATGTATTCAATTACATTCAAATCAATATTCTATTATTGACGCAGACTTGTGATTTAATATTCTATACAGCACCTGGATCTTAGCTGAATGGGCTACACGTGTTCCTTTATATAATTGTAATTCTCAAACAGTTGAATATATCACAATTATTGTGATGAACGATTTAAAAATCGTTATGGATAAAATGCAGTAAAATATATCCACAGCAAACAGCAATCGCCGCTAATTAGTGTATTGCATTTCCAGTTAGTGTATTCAAAAACAAAACCTGGGTTTTACCTGACAACAAATCGAGTTCTTGTAATGGCAACATCATATGGGGTACTGAGCATGCGCAAATCGTAAAAATGTGTAGAATAGAAACTAATTGTATCTCATATGTTAGTCATATCGTCTAAATGGTACGCTTAGCCTGAGTCGCTCGGCCTATCTCGATTCGCCGTACTAATTTTTGACACGAAGATATATAGGGATGATGACGCTGTGCCACGTGAACTAGTTTCTGTAAACGAGTTTAAGACGCGTGATTTGTACTGACACCTTGTCAAAATTGGCGTGTCACAATATTTCGTTTGATTTTGATTTTATGAAACTTAGCTCAATCTCAGATGCAAAAATATGGATTTATCCTTCGTGAAGCTTTGCACAGAAATCTACTGTTGAACACGTTGAAGGATATACAGCTTTATTCTGTAAGCTGCTTTATTCCTCAATTGAGTCTTTACACTAGTCTAACTCGTGAATATCTTGCACCAAAGATACCCAGATATGGGCTTTTTACTACACTTCTTTCTGAATCGTTATGACCAGTTACCAAAGGGTATTGAATAAAAGGCACTAAATTTAATGCCCACGTGACCCATGGGCGCCGGCATACCAAGACCACCAAGTGATCAGTAGATGTGCTACAATGCTAAGAGATAGGAATTTTTCAGACAAATATCATCAAAACTGCTGAAAATTTAAAAGGCAACTTAATTATACATTGGGGGATTCTGGTTTTTTTAGTATGTTTTCAAGAACTAAATTTTGAAACTTTTGATCGACGGAAAAAAAGTTATTGACGGAAACTCTTACATTACTACAAAAGATGCAAAAAAATGACAAATTTGCTAGAAAATTTGGACATGTATCCCGCGTTTCCAATTGAAATACACAGGAAGACCACCCGCTGTGCCAAAGGTCACTTTTCCAGACATCCTGTCTAGACGCTGTAATATCAGCGCCCATCTGGTCACGTGGGCATTAAATTAAGTGCCTTTATTTAAATGCCCTAAGACGACTGATGACCAAAAGAATATTTTGGCGTGCATGGTTTTTGACAAAATCTGAGCAATTTTGAAATAGGTGTATTTCCGAGGGTGCACGCTATATACACATTTTGACTACTTTCTAGGTCGTTTTCAAAATTAATAACATTTTGTGTTTTGCCTGTAATATTTGTTCGTAACTTAAGTTTTTCTGAAGGGGTCATGACTCGAATAAGCGCTTCGCGAGTTTTGTCATGACTCCTAGCAATCGTCTTTGTTTCTTTGCAGTTTCTTGTTTGTTATTTTGACTTTGTATAAATTACAAATAAGTAGGCCTATACTATATATATATTTATACTAAAGTTAAATTTAACTGCAAAATAGAAAAAATAAATGACCCTATTTTGAAAAAGTATCAAATGCTATGGAGTTGACAGCCCAAATTGACTTCAGGGTCAAAATGATATTACTATTATACATACAGGGTCAAAATGTCCCTTAACATCTTAAAAGTGTGCAAGGGGGTAGCATAGTAAGATAATTAGGTTGGGCCCCTATAATCCGAGACTGAATTTAGAAGCCTAATTTGCGTCTGACGTCACGGTCAATCAAAATTCCTATGACCCATGATTGGTTAGTAGCGCGTAAAAGGAAGGTTGATTCATCTGATGCTTTCATCGTAAAATAATAAAAGCTATAGGGAACTATGGAATTGTTGGTACTTGAATATGTTCACATGCATAACAATTAAATATGTAATTAGCCATATGCAAACAGCGAAGCATTTTATTTCTTGACGTGAACTACCCCGGATATGATATAGACTTCTCTGTAGTGCACTTTCCCATACTCTAGCTTATTTATACATAAACCCTGATTTGTATAAATTTACACAATACGGATTTTTCAAATCCGATCTCAGTTTTCAGTGATAAACATATCACATAATTTATTCGTCGACTTGGTCACGTCGATCCCAGAAATGTAGGCCTAAGGTTTCAGTGCGCGTACGACATAAGAGTTTAGAAGTTATAGGTCAAAGCTTGATTTGCTTAGTGTTGTGTGTACAAGGGTCAAAGTGCTCCAATTCTCCGAAAAAACGAGGCAATTATAGCTTAGAGGTTTCAGAAAAGAATAGTTTGCACTATTTGCGAAGTCTAGTAGGCTACGTAGCTAAGAGTTAAAGGTCAGCGGGGTTTCATATGATTCGATGTCCTTTGTTTTTATGTAGGCCTATCATCTGTCTCCTGAACTTCACATCGTAAATAGTGCAAACATTTCTTTTCTTTCTAATCCCTTAAGGGATCTAGAATGAGCGTGTTGAGCGTTTCGACAGTATTTTTTGTGGGACATGAGAGCACATCAGACATATCGAATTGCATTCTGAATACGAAGAAAGTCTTTCTGATATCAAATAATTTTCATTTTTTGAAATTCACGATATAATACAAATTTTATGACAAATTATTAAAATTTGATATTTTTCATATTTTTAATATATAACAGTCCTCGAAGTAAATTTTATAAATCTAATGATATATTCTTAAAGTGTATGTAGCTGGGAGGAAAAGCCGACGATCAATTGAAAATTTTGACCTTTCATGTTGAAGATATGGATTTTTCCCCAAAAGACGAAAGGTCAAAATTTTCAATTGATCGTCGGCTTTTCACAGTGCCGCCGACAAGGGGGGGGGGGGGGGTAACCGGGGCGTTACCCCGGGGTCCTGTAAGGGGGCCCGTAAAAAGTGAAGAAAAGATACTTTACTATGGGGCAGTAAAGGCAAAGAAAACGGACTCCAGGGGCCCGTAAAAGGTGCAGAAAAGATACCTTGCGATTAAGGCATATTTTCTTTGCTTTACTATACGGGCCGACAAAGGTCTCTTTTCTTAGGCCTAAGGTATCTCTTCTTTGCTTTTTACGGGCCCTCCGAGGTCTCTTTTTTTTTTTTTATGGGTCCATTAAGGTATCCTTTCTTTGCTTATTAAGCTTTTTTACATACTCACTAAGGTCTCTTTTCTTTCCTTTACGGGCCTATCTTGCCTATGGTATCTTTTCTTTGCTTTTTACAGGGCCCACTACGGTCTCTTTTCTTTGCCTTTACGGGTCCATTATAAGGTCTGTTTTCTTTGCGCTCTCACGGCCCACAAAATAGCCTTTGAAGCATACACTCTAATAAATATTTCACTTGAATTTACTCTTTGCTTTTGCCAAAATGATCATCCTCGATATAATGAAATCTTCGAGAAATCAGGGGAGTGCAGCTTAATCGTGGGAACACAAATTGCAAATTTTCGCGCGCATTGTGCCCTTCACTTTATTATTTGACCATTTACCTTAAAATTGGCCATTTTCCGCGCTTCGCACGGAGTTTGTTTCAATAAGTCCAATCTGGGAGCAAAAGTCGCTAATTCGAATTACCGGTTGAATTCACCGGTTCATACTTGGATTATTTTAGCTTCAAATTGGCTTTAAATTGGCAATTTTTTTTGCACTTCGCGTGGAACTTGTTAAGAGAAACTTAATCTGGGAGCAAAATGCCGTTCAAATTGCAAATCTGTGTGCGCTTCGCACGCATTTGTCTCCTTCAATGTTCATATTTAATTATTGTCAGCTAAACATGCTACTTTCGCTCCGCTGCAACATATGTTTAAGGATTTTACACCAATTTATGCCACTGTTGCCCCCCCCCCACACACACACCTATGAAGTCCTGCACCGTCATCACTGATCAAAGGGACCCGTGCGTTCACATTGCCCCCGGGCCCGTAATGGCTCTCGGCGGCACTGGCTTTTCCTCCCACCTACATACACTTTAAGTATAAATCATCAGATTTATAAAGTTTACTTAAATATCAAAAATATCAATTTTTAATCATTTGCCAAAAAATGTGTAGGCCTATTACATTGCGAATTTCAAAAAATCAAAATTATTTGATATCAGAAGGACATTCTTCGTATTCAGAATGCAATTCGATATGTCTAATGTGCTCTAATGTCCCACAGTAAATACTGTCCAAACCCCACCCCTTAAGCTTAAAAAATAAAATAAATTTTATCAGTATAGCGCATTTTTCGAGATCTCGGACCCCATCATGCCGTTAGGCTTGCGCTTCGTGATGCGACCATCGTCCTACGCCCATCGACCTTTAATTATATCCATTCTCCTACTTTCTACAACAAATACAGCTCAACTTACCGTACTTTGCCTAACCAGACAGTCCATGCCAAAATTGTTACTACACCTTTACATTTCATCGAATCTCTTTTTGATGTCTGTCATTTTGAACATCACACTTGAAAGATGTATGCTATGTAGAAACTTTATTTTGCAATTTCATAATTTGCATATTATTAGCATATTTGCAAGAAAAAACATGAAAATCAATAAATACCTATATTTTTCACAATTTCAATATTTTATTAGAAATTAAGCATGTAGGCCGTTTGTTATGACTTGATGAATGAAGCTGTTATAACAGATTTTGATATTTTTGCTTATTTTTCCTTTTTTGCCCCAAAATGTGTAAAAATCAACATTTTTGGATGACCTATATTTTCTTTGAATATTTATCAAATTTCTTAATTTAGGTATAATACAGTGCAGAAAAAGATGTCAAAAAAATCTCTTAAAACAGATTTCCAATAAATTGTTCCATTTTCCATTTTGGGTTAAATACACAATTTTCATGCGCGGGATATTTGAAACATAAAATGAAAACATGTCCATTGCACTTTTTCCTCGAGATGTACTATAATATCAAGGTTACAGATATATTATAATCCCTTCTTATCTTCACTGATCCATCAGATACCTATTGTTATGAATGATCAATGAAAAGGTTCAGAACTGGGCTGGGCTACTAATGGTCTGTCAAGTATCTATAGTTATTTTCATGACTGTGTCAACTCAAAAATCATGCAAGGTCGAATGTAGGAAAAGTATGATCAGTTGAGCTGTACTACAAATCTGCCCCGGTAGCTCCCGGTCTACACCCTTGTCGGTGTATTTTTTCCATTTCACGGTAACTTGATGACTTTTCTAATTTTATTTACATTATTCTATACATACAGTATTACATTTACCGTCTTGTAGTGATTTGATGGTAAGATTGGTAAGTCTACCAATCAAATGACCCGCGAAAGAACAATTGGTGACTCAGGCTCAGTCTGAAGTCAGGAGACTCCAAACCTGTGGCGTTAATAGTGGTGTGCGCCCTTTAGGTCAAAGTGGTTAGGACTACAGGTTGTGAATAATAGGATTACGAGGCAGCACACCACTAAATCCTTCCGCATTTGGTGTAACCCTTGATAGTCCCGGTAAACATAGGTCGGTAGTGCAAACAAGTGGGTGTCCCTTGGGAGCAAGATGAGTAGCCATGATTGTTTATTATAATTAAATTAAAAGATATGCAATTGGTAAATGTTCAGAATATCACAAAATGATGCATCTTGATCTGGTCAAAAGTTTGGCTCCCAAAACTAATCCGCGTACGGACATGGTAAGGAGGCATTCGTGCAAGCTGAAAATAAGGGTGGCGCTGTTCAGGTCCCCGTAGCTTAAAAGTTAGTCTCAACTTGTGTCAAAAAAACCCATTTTAAATTAAATTTTAATCTTTATTTAAGACATCGGTGCTACCAAAATATGAAAAATGGTTTTACATGGGGTAGAAAAACAAACTTACTTTCATGTATTTTTACACGTATTTCAATGGGAGTTTATTTAGTGGTGTGCGCCCTTCGAAGACTCATTTTTTTAGGCTATGGGCATGATTGATACCTGATTTTAAGTGCCAAAAAGTTGAGATTTTTGCCTGAAACTTTTCAACTTGCAAAGAAAACATGTCTATTTTCTGTTACTGTGTACAAATACGCGATTTCATTCTTAAACGCACACGAAATTGTCTTCAAAACACAAGTTCCCATCGAATTGACAATTTAAGACCGTGCTATAGAAATGAGCTATTTTGGCCTTAACATCACAGGAGTGGTCACTTTTGATTATCCCGGCGCAGAAAAAGTGAAACATCTTTGAAATTATTTTGATGCAAAATGTAATTATAAGAACAAAACTCGTATATTAACGTTTTTAAAATAATCACTGACCATTTAATTGGGTCGCAATAGACTTTGAAAGTCAATGCATGCTTTTTTCGTAATACACGGCCCAAAATGCCGGTATTTTTAAGATATTCTCAAATATTCAATTCCCAAGAGAGAAATATATCAAACAATTTGAATGATGGGTTTTCTTAATTTTAGATCTTGCCACAATAATACACACAACTTGGAAAATGAACATTTTAAAGTGCCAAAATGACGTTCCAGCTACCCATACCCCCAAACTTTAGAACATAGGCCTTTGGCATATCCGTATATACTGCATGATAAAGAGCGGGGGGCGGAATGCTCACATACTGTTTGTCCACCATGTCATATTTATGATTGTGAATATTTTTGAAAGAAATCAATCACTTTTCTGATATCAATGGGAATATAAATACAGTTTAACATGGCCTACTATGTTGCTGTGACCCTATAATTCTCAAAAGGGCAAAAAGTAGCACATTTTTCACTAGGTGCGAACTTGTTTGAAGCGCTGTTTTATAACTTTGGAGCGACTAGCAATAAAAAGAAATGACACTTTTTTAAGATGTTTAACACTGATTCCAAAAATAAGGAAAAACAAAATATTTTGTTCTTAGAAGGCAGCACACCACTAAATCCTTCCGCATTTGGTGTAACCCTTGATAGTCCCGGTAAACATAGGTCGGTAGTGCAAACAAGTGGGTGTCCCTTGGGAGCAAGATGAGTAGCCATGATTGTTTATTATAATTAAATTAAAAGATATGCAATTGGTAAATGTTCAGAATATCACAAAATGATGCATCTTGATCTGGTCAAAAGTTTGGCTCCCAAAACTAATCCGCGTACGGACATGGTAAGGAGGCATTCGTGCAAGCTGAAAATAAGGGTGGCGCTGTTCAGGTCCCCGTAGCTTAAAAGTTAGTCTCAACTTGTGTCAAAAAACCCATTTTAAATTAAATTTTAATCTTTATTTAAGACATCGGTGCTACCAAAATATGAAAAATGGTTTTACATGGGGTAGAAAAACAAACTTACTTTCATGTATTTTTACACGTATTTCAATGGGAGTTTATTTAGTGGTGTGCGCCCACGACAGTGTCGGGGATTTCCAGACGACACTGCTATATACCGGTAGTCTCATGCTGTACGTCATTATGTTATATGAATATTAATGAGTAATATCAGGGCCACTTTCGGGACAGCCAGTGGCATATTAAACCACTCCGACACCATGATGCAGTACAGTATGGCGCGCGATGGCTGGGGTGTCTCCGAGTGGGTTTCTCTGGCTGGGTATTTTGGTTAGAAATAAAATAATAGTTCATAATATTCTAAGGTAATTGGTAGAGACAATTCGAAGAGTTGACACGACATTTTTCTCCATCAGTGCTCGCTCGCACAATGAGCAGTTGGCATGAACTGCCCATGCAATGGTATCGATAGGCCTATCAGGTATCACACACCTAGGCCCTATACAGTAGGCTACGCTACGTAAAACCCTGGTAAAACCCAGTAAATGTGATCGGGATCGAGGGGCCCAGAAATATTCTTGACATTATCTTACTAATTTAGGTCAACTGACATGTTTGGTGATAGGGCTGTAAGTAAAATTTTGGGGAAACAATAAAATTGCAACTGTGGCTCAAAATTTTTTCTATCACTGCAACGAATGCATGAGAAGACCAAGGGACGCACATAAGATATAAAGGGGGGGGGCTTGATAGTTTTATGGAAAAAATTGTCTCGCCATCTGAGCAATTCAGAGCAAAGAAAAGATTTCATGTCAAGGGTAGAAAAAAATCACAGTTTAATTAAGGAAAATTGACGGCCTATTTGATTAGTTTGGCTTAAAATTGCAAATTTTCTCGCGCTTGCGCGAATTTGTCGGCATGTCCAGTTTAGACCTAATCACGGGAGTCATGCTGCACTGGTGTCATTTAACCTAAAGATACTTTAGTAATGCTTTTTACGGCACGTGAGAATTTAGGTGCTATATAAAACGTTAAAATGGTAAAAATATAGACTTAGGCGGCCTATATCATAAACAACATTATAAAGTTGTTTAATCCCACACAAATTGCTAGTATTGCTGAAAATAGATAACTTATTTAACGATGATAACAAAAAATTGAGTCTCATGTTAATGAAAAAATTGCTTCACCAAGGTGTTAAAAAAACCCAAAATTGCTTCACCGAGGTGTTAAAATAATGCTAATACCGAGGTGCTAAACAAATCGACCCTACCCAGTCGACAGTCCCCATTGGTATCTATTGGTGCGTCCCTAACTGTCGTGTAACTTGTATTTCGCGTAGACGTTCAAGGCCGTGTCAGTATGTGGGTGTTGCCACATTGAAGTAGCTAAAATAAATGAAACTAGTTTTCCTCTTTGAAATCGAATTGCTATTTTCAGTACCCGGTCATTTTTCTACGCCATGTTATATCATAATCACTCATTATTCTATAAAGCTGCCTACCTACCACAAGATTAAACAAACAAATATTTTATATAATATGCCTAATAATAAGAGCTCACAGACTCACTGGTAGTCTTGGGTTATTTGTGAAGAAGACATTGCTAGGCAGAATAAAAAAGACCCCATATGATGTCGACTGTCTCATGATAATATTTCATAAATATTGTTTATAAAGAAGCCCCCCTCACTATATTTAAAGATATATAAAGAAATACCCTTTTATTTTATTGATAATAAAATGTCAAACTCTCCGGTAGTCTCATGTCTAAATGAATCCCTCTATGCACACAAATATATCACGGACATGATAGAAAGACCACCTATATCGCCCGGTAGTCTCATGTTTATGACAAAAATAATATTACGGACATGAGAGACGACCCCCTATATCACCCGGTCCTCATGTTAATGAAAATAAGAGGCCCAGCTCCGGTAGTCTGATATCGTTTGTAGAAGAAGACAGTACCTATGCTAGGCAGGGTAAAAAGACCCAGATGTCTCATGATAACATTTCATATTGTTTGTAAAGAAGCCCCCCCAACCTGTATTTAAAGATATATCACGGAAAAGTTAAAAAGACCCCCCCCCCCCATCGCGGTAGTCTCATGTTAATGAAAAAATATACTCACGGACAACCAGAACATCGCCCGGTAGTCTCATATTAATGAATAAATAGAAAGACCCTATATCACCCGGTAGTCTCATGTTAATGAATAAAATATCACGGACATGATAGGAATACCCCCTATATCAACCGGTAGTCTCAGTCATGTTAATGAAAAAAAATACTCACGCACAATAAATACCCCCTATATCGCCCGGTAGTCTCATGTGAATGAAATAAATATCACGGTCGTGAAAGGCAGACCCCCTATATCGCCCGGTAGTCTCATGTTAATGAAAAAAACATACACGGACATGATAGAAGACCCCATCACCCGGTAGTCTCATGTTAATAAAAAAAATACTCACGGACGTGATAGAGAGTCCCCTATATCGACCCCGATATCGACCGGTAGTCTCATGGCAATGAAATAAATATCACGGGCATGATCGACCGGTATTCTCATGAAAACTATATCCCCGGACTATATCACGAACATGATAGAAAGCCCCCCTATATCATGTTTATCGACTGGTAGTTTCATGTTAATAAAAAATATCACGGATATGATAGGAAGACCCCCTATGTCGACCGGTAGTCTCATGTTAATGAAAAAAATATCACGGACATGATAGAGAGCCCCCTATATCGACCGGTAGTCTCATATTAATGAAAATAATATAACGGACATGATAGGAAGACCCCCGATATCGACCGGTAGTCTCATGTTAATGAAAAAAATATACTCATGGACATGATAGAAGACCCCTATATCGCCCGGTAATCTCGTGTTAATTAAAAAAAATACTCACGGACATGATAGAGAGCCCCCTATAATGCCTATTATATATCGACCGGTAGTCTCATGTCTATGAAATAAATATCACGGATATGATAGGAAGACCCCCTATGTCGACCAGTAGTCTCATGTTAATGAAAACAATATTACGGACATGATAGAAAGCCCCCCATATATCGACCGGTGATGTTAATAAAAAAATGTACTCACGGACATGATAGAAGACCCCCTATATCGCCCGGTAGTCTCATGTTAATTAAAAAAATAATACTCACGGACATGATAGAGAGCCCCCTATATCGACCGGTAGTCTCATGTCAATGAAAAAATATACTCAAGGACATGATAGAAGACCCCTACATCGCCCGGTAGTCTCATGTTAATAAAAAAAAATACTCACGGACATGCTAGAAATACCCCTATATCGACCGGTAGTCTCATGTTAATGAAAATAATATAACGGACATGATGGGAAGACCCCCTATATCGACCGGTAGTCTCATGTTAACGAAAAAATATACTCATGGACATGATAGAAGACCCCCTATATCGCCCGGTAGTTTCATGTTAATGAAAAAATATGCTCATGGACATGATAGAAGACCCCCATATATCGACCGGTAGTTTCATGTTAATGAAAAAATGTACTCACGGAGATGATAGAAGACCCCTATATCGCCCGGTAGTCTCATGTTAATGAAAAACTATACTCATGGACATGATAGAAGACCCCTATATCGACCGGTAGTCTCATGTCTATGAAATAAATATCACGGATATGATAGGAAGACCCCCTATGTCGACCGGTAGTCTCATGTTAATGAAAACTATATCACGGACATGATAGAAAGCCCCCATATATCGACCGGTAGTTTCATGTTAATGAAAAAATGTACTCACGGACAGTCGGACATGATAGAAGACCCCCTATATCGCCCGGTAGTCTCATGTTAATAAAAAAAAATACTCACGGACATGATAGAAAGACCCCCTATATCGACCGGTAGTAAGGGAGTGTGAAGGGGGGGGGGGGTCAAAATAGTTTTGAACCTAATATGAGGGGGGGGGTCGAAAAGTTTTAGGTCCATTAAGAGGGGGGGTCAAAAAAGTTTTGGGTTCGCGAAGAGGGGGGGCTAACAAAATTTTCGACATGAAAAAATATTTTCCAGCCCCCCCACCAAAGTATTTATGAACACTCCCTAATGAAAATAATATAACGGACATGATGGGAAGACCCCCTATATCGACCGGTAGTCTCATGTTAATGAAAAAATATACTCATGGACATGATAGAAGACCCCTATATCGCCCGGTAGTCTCATGTTAATATAAAAAAAATACTCACGGACATGATAGAAATACCCCCTATATCGACCGGTAGTCTCATGTTAATGAAAATAATATAACGGACATGATGGGAAGACCCCCTATATCGACCGGTAGTCTCATGTTAACGAAAAAATATACTCATGGACATGATAGAAGACCCCCTATATTGCCCGGTAGTTTCATGTTAATGAAAAAATATGCTCATGGACATGATAGAAGACCCCCATATATCGACCGGTAGTTTCATGTTAATGAAAAAATGTACTCACGGAGATGATAGAAGACCCCTATATCGCCCGGTAGTCTCATGTTAATGAAAAACTATACTCATGGACATGATAGAAGACCCCCTATATCGACCGGTAGTCTCATGTCTATGAAATAAATATCACGGATATGATAGGAAGACCCCCTATGTCGACCGGTAGTCTCATGTTAATGAAAACTATATCATGGACATGATAGAAAGCCCCCATATATCGACCGGTAGTTTCATGTTAATGAAAAAATGTACTCACGGACAGTCGGACATGATAGAAAGACCCCCTATATCGACCGGTAGTAAGGGAGTGTGAAGGGGGGGGGGGGTCAAAATAGTTTTGAACCTAATATGAGGGGGGTCGAACAAGTTTTAGGTCCATTAAGAGGGGGGGTCAAAAGTTTTGGGTTCACGAAAAGGGGGGTTACAAAATTGTCGACATGAAAAAATATTTTCCAGCCCCCCCCACCAAAGTATTTATGAACACTCCTAATGAAAATAATATAACGGACATGATGGGAAGACCCCTATATCGACCGGTAGTCTCATGTTAATGAAAAAATATACTCATGGACATGATAGAAGACCCCCTATATCGCCCGGTAGTCTCATGTTAATGAAAAAAAATGCTCATGGACATGATAGAAGACCCCTATATCGCCCGGTGGTCTCATGTTAATGTAAAAAAAATTCTCACGGATAGAAAGACCCCCTATATCGACCGGTAGTCTCATGTTAATGTAAAAAAAATACTCACGGGCATGATAGAGAGCGCTTATATCGACCGATAGTCACGTCTCATGTTGATGAAAATAATGATATGACGGATATGATAGGAAGACCCCGATATCGATCGGTAGTCTCATGTTAATGAAAAAATATACTCATGGACAAGATAAGGAAGACCCCCTATATACTGGTAGTCTCATGTTAATGAAAAAATATACTGATGGACATGATAAAAGACCCCCTATATCGCCCGGTAGTCTCATGTTAATTAAAAAATATACTCATGGACATGATAGAAGACCCCCTATGTCGACCGGTAGTCTCATGTTAATGAAAATAATATAACGGACATGATGGGAAGACCCCTATATCGACCGGTAGTCTCATGTTAATGAAAAAAATATACTCATGGACATGATAGAAGACCCCCTATATCGCCCAGTAGTTTCATGTTAATGAAAAAATATGCTCATGGACATGATAGAAGACCCCCATATATCGACCGGTAGTTTCATGTTAATGAAAAATGTACTCACGGAGATGATAGAAGACCCCCTATATCGCCCGGTAGTCTCATGTTAATGAAAAACTATACTCATGGACATGATAGAAGACCCCCTATATCGACCGGTAGTCTCATGTCTATGAAATAAATATCACGGATATGATAGGAAGACCCCCTATGTCGACCGGTAGTCTCATGTTAATGAAAACTATATCACGGACATGATAGAAAGCCCCCATATATCGACCGGTAGTTTCATGTTAATGAAAAAATGTACTCACGGACAGTCGGACATGATAGAAAGACCCCCTATATCGACCGGTAGTAAGGGAGTGTGAAGGGGGGGGGGGGTCAAAATAGTTTTGAACCTAATATGAGGGGGGGTCGAATAAGTTTTAGGTCCATTAAGAGGGGGGGGGGTCAAAAAGTTTTGGGTTCACGAAAAGGGGGGTTACAAAATTGTCGACATGAAAAAATATTTTCCAGCCCCCCCACCAAAGTATTTATGAACACTCCCTAATGAAAATAATATAACGGATATGATGGGAAGACCCCCTATATCGACCGGTAGTCTCATGTTAATGAAAAAATATACTCATGGACATGATAGAAGACCCCCTATATCGCCCGGTAGTCTCATGTTAATGTAAAAAAAATTCTCACGGATAGAAAGACCCCCTATATCGACCGGTAGTCTCATGTTAATGTAAAAAAAATACTCACGGGCATGATAGAGAGCCCCTATATCGACCGATAGTCACGTCTCATGTTGATGAAAATAATGATATGACGGATATGATAGGAAGACCCCGATATCGATCGGTAGTCTCATGTTAATGAAAAAATATACTCATGGACAAGATAAGGAAGACCCCTATATCGACCGGTAGTCTCATGTTAATGAAAAAATATACTGATGGACATGATAAAAGACCCCCTATATCGCCCGGTAGTCTCATGTTAATTAAAAAATATACTCATGGACATGATAGAAGACCCCCTATGTCGACCGGTAGTCTCATGTTAATGAAAAAATATACTGATGGACATGATAGAAGACCCCCTATATCGCCCGGTAGTCTCATGTTAATTAAAAATATACTCATGGACATGATAGAAGACCCCTATGTCGACCGGTAGTCTCATGTTAATGAAAAAATATACTGATGGACATGATAGAAGACCCCCTATATCGACCGGTAGTCTCATGTTAATGAAAATAATATAACGGACATGATAGGAAGACCCCCTATATCGACCGGTGTTCTCATGTTAATGAAACAAATATACTCATGGACATGATAGAAAACCCCCTATATCGACCGGTAGTCTCATGTCTATGAAATAAATATCACGGATATGATAGGAAGACCCCTATGTCGACCGGTAGTCTCATGTTAATGAAAACAATATCACGGACATGATAGAAAGCCCCCTATATCGACCGGTAGTCTCATGTTAATGTAAAAAAATACTCACGAACATGATAGAGAGCCCCCTATATCGACCGATAGTCTCAGGTTGATGAAAATAATGATATGGCGGACATGATAGGAAGACCTCGATATCGATCGGTAGTCTCATGTTAATGAAAAAATATACTCATGGACATGATAATGAAGACCCCCTATATCGACCGGTAGTCTCATGTTAATGAAAAATATACTCATGGACATGATAAAAGACCCCCTATATCGCCCAGTAGTCTCATGTTAATGAAAAAAATATCTCATGGACATGATAGAAGACCCCCTATGTCGACCGGTAGTCTCATGTTAATGAAAAAATATACTTATGGACATGATAGAAGACCCCCTATATCGCCCGGTAGTCTCATGTTCATGTAAAAATATACTCATGGACATGATAGAAGACCCCCTATATATCGACCGGTAGTCTCATGTCTATGAAATAAATATCACGGATATGATAGCAAGACCCCCTATGTCGACCGGTAGTCTCATGTTAATGAAAACAATATCACGGACATGATAGAAAGGCCCCCTATATCGACCGGTAGACTCAAGTTAATGAAAACAATGTCATGGACATGATAGAAAGCCCCCCTATATCGGCCGGTAGTTTCATGTTAATGAAAAAATGTACTCAAGGACATGATAGAAGACCCCCTATATCACCCGGTAGTCTCATGTTAATAAAAAATACTCACGGACGTGATAGAAAGACCCCTATATCGCCCGGTAGTCTCATGTCAATACAATAAATATCACGGACATGATAGGAAGACCCACTATGTCGACTGGTAGTCTCATGTTAATGAAAACTATATCACGAACATGATAGAAAGCCCCCTATATCGACCGGTAGTTTCATGTTAATGAAAAAATATCACGGATATGATAGGAAGACCCTATATTGCCCGGTAGTCTCATGTCAATGAAATAAATATCACGGACATGATAGGAAGAGCTGGAAGACCCCCTATATCACCCGGTAGTCTAATGTTAATAAAAAAAATACTCACGGACGTGATAGAAAGACCCCCTATATCGCCCGGTAGTCTCATGTCAATAAAATAAATATCACGGACATGATAGGAAGACCCACTATGTCGACCGGTAGTCTCATGTTAATGAAAACTATATCACGAACATGATAGAAAGCCCCCCTATATCGAACGGTAGTTTCATGTTAATGAACAAAATATCACGGATATGATAGGAAGACCCCTATATTGCCCGGTAGTCTCATGTCAATGAAATAAACATCACAGACATGATAGGAAGACCCCCTATGTCGACCGGTAGTCTCATGTTAATGAAAACTATATCACCAACATGATAGAAAGCCCCCCTATATCGACCGGTAGTTTCATGTTAATGAAAAAAAAATATGATAGGAAGACCCCCTATATTGCCCGGTAGTCTCATGTCAATGAAATAAATATCACGGACATGATAGGAAGACCCCTATGTCGACCGGTAGTCTCATGGTAATGAAAACAATGTCATGGACATGATAGAAAGCCCCCTATATCGACCGGTAGTTTCATGTTAATGAAAAAAAATATCACGGATATGATAGGAAGACCCCCTATATTGCCCGGTAGTCTCATGTCAATGAAATAAATATCACGGACATGATAGGAAGACCCCCTATATCGCCCGGTAGTCTCATGTCAATGAAATAAATATCACGGACATGATAGGAAGACCCCCTATATCGACCGATAGTCTCATGTTAATGAAAAAAATATACTCACGGATATGATAGAAAGACCCCCTATATCGCCCGGTAGTCTCATGTCAATGAAATAAATATCACGGACATGATAGGAAGACCCCCTATGTCGACCGGTAGTCTCATGTTAATGAATACAATATCACGAACATAATAGAAAGATCCCCCTTATATCGCCCGGTAGTCTCATGTCAATGAAATAAATATCACGGACATGATAGGAAGACCCACTATGTCGACCGGTAGTCTCATGTTAATGAAAAAATATCACGAACATGATAGAAAGCCCACCCCCGATATCATTCGGTAGTTTCATGTTAATGAAAAAAATATCACAGACATGATAGAGAGCCCCCCCCCCCCCCCATATCAACCGGTAGTCTCGTGTTAATAAAAATGTCGACCGGTACACTCTTAAAAATCCCTAGTCACTTTTGACTAGAAACTAGTCAAATTTGACTAGATTGCGGGGTGCAATAGGATCTTACTAGACTCTAGTCATTTTGACTAGGATAATCTAGTCGACAGGAACGACTAGGGAGTCTTGTCAAAACATGACCAGAATATCTAGTCATTTTTTTCACTTTTGACTAGAAACTAGTCAAATTTGACTAGATTGCGGGGTGCAATAGGATCTTACTAGATTCTAGTCATTTTAAATTCTAGTCATGTTAATTTGGGGAAATGCATCATCTCTTGTCCGCTTCACGCTTAGAGAGGAACACTACGCCTCAACACTGTGGTGTTAAGTGCCATCAAGTGTATTTGATAGCATGGTGACACGTATTACAGAAATTATCTATAAAATTACGGTCTTAAAAGCTCTTAAAAGAGGATGGCAGAAAATTATAATGTATTTGCTTGAAAATATAAAATCTATGGTGTTAAATAGCGTTTGCCCTGTGTTCTTCATCCGTGGTTTTGTTTCCTATTATTTCAACTGAGTATAATATTTAGGATTTAGAGAAGGTCCTCCAAACACTAGCACTCATCACAATAATCATTTGTTACAAAATTGTTACCCAATTTGTTACCGAAATTGGTGTGAAAACTCACACCAAATTCTGCATCCTCGACTTGGAATTGACTAGAATTTCTTCACTAGAATTTATGACCAGACGTAAATGACTAGATATGCGTTGACCAGGCATAAATGACCAGAATCTCGTCAAATTATTTTGACTAGGATTTCTAGTCGAAAAAACGACTAGGTATTTTTAAGAGTGTAGTCTCATGTTAATGAAAACTATATCACGAACATGATAGAAAGCCCCATATCGACCGGTAGTTTCATGTTAATGGAACAAAATATCACGGATATGATAGGAAGACCCCCTATATTGCCCGGTAGTCTCATGTCAATGAAATAAATATCACGGACATGATAGGAAGAGCTGGAAGACCCCTATATCGACCGATAGTCTCATGTTAATGAAAAAAATGTACTCACGGACATAATAGAAGACCCCCTATATCGCCCGGTAGTCTCATGTTAATTAAAATAAAATACTCACGGGCATGATAGAGAGCCCCTATATCGACCGGTAGTCTCATGTCAATGAAAAATATACTCACGGACATGATAGAAGACCGTCCCCCTATATCGAACGGTAGTCTCATGTAATGAAAATAAGAGGTCCAAATCTCCCCGGTAGTCTGATGTAGTTTGTAGAAGAAGACAATATCTTTGCTAGGCAGGGTAAAAAGACATTATGAAGCCTCCCCCACCCACCCTATAATTATTTAAAGATATATCACGGACATGTTAGAAAGACCCCAGTATCCCGGTAGTCTCATGTTAATAAAAAAAATACTCACGGACATGATAGAAAGACCAGTACATCGCCCGGTAGTCTCATGAATAAATATAATCAAGGATATGATAGGTTACCCCCCCATATCGCCCGGTAGTCTCATGTTAATGAAACCGAATAAGAGGACCAGACTACGGTCTCATGCCGTATGTAAGTAAATCACTCTATGAACACAGATATATCACAGACATGACAGAAAGACCCCTATATCGCCCGGTACTCTCATGTTAATGAAAATAAGAGGACCAGACTCCGGTAGTCTCATGTCGTGTGTAAGTAAATCACTCTATGAACACAGATATATCACGGACATGACAGAAAGACCCCCCCCATATCGCCCGGTAATCTCATGTCAATGAAAATAAATATCACGGACATGATAGAAAGACCCCCTATATCAACCGGTAGTTTCAAGTTAATGACAAAAATGTCACGGACATGATAGAAGACCCCTATATCGCCCGGTAGTCTCACTCGTGTTATTGATAATAATCATAGGCGTAGATCGGGGGTGGGGGTCATATAAATGAATAAATAGGCCCAAAATAAATAAATAAATAAATAAATAAATAAATAAATAAATAAATAAATAAATAAGTAAATAAATAAATAAATAAATAAATAAATAAATAAATAAATCAATCAATCAATCAATCAATCAATCAATCAATCAATCAATCAATCAATCAATCAATCAATCAATCAATCAATCAATCAATCAATTAATTAATAAGAAGATAAGTAACTAAATAAATAGGCCGTAAATAAATAAATAAATAAATAAATAAATAAATAAATAAATAAATAAATAATAAATTAATAAATAAAATCATGAGGAGTGCTATTTTGTGAATGAGGAGTGTGATTATATGCTGAAATGTGATGTAAGCTTAGAGATTAAGGAGTGTGATAAATCGCACTCCTTATGATCATTTAAGGAGTGTGGAGGAGTGTGATTACACTCGCACTCTCCAAAACTCAAAGTCTTTCAATAATGTCCGTGATATTTTTTCATTAACATGAGACTACCGGGCGATATCGCGTCGGGTCTTTCTATCATGTCCGTGATTTTGTTTTTCATTGGCTTGAGACTACCGGGCGATATAGAGGGTCTTTCTATCATGTCCGTGATATATTTGTGTGCATAGATGGACTCACTTACACACGGCATGAGAGATTTGGACCTCTTATTTTCATTAACAAGAGACTACCGGGTGATATAGGGGGTCTTTCCATCATGTCCGTGATATTTTTCATTAACATGAGACTACCGAGCAATATCGGGGTCTTTCTTTCATGTCTGTGATATTTTTTCATTGACATGAGACTACCGGACGATATAGGGGCCTTTCTATCATGTCCGTGATATTTTTTCATTAACCATGTTAACATGAGACTACCGGGCCATATAGGGGGTCTTTCTATCATGTCCGTGATATTGTTTTCATTAACATGAGACTACCGGGCGATATAGAGGGTCTTTCTATCATGTCCGTGATATATTTTTCATTGACATGAGACTACCGGGCGATATCGGGGTCTTTCTATCATGTCCGTGATATTGTTTCATTGACATGAGACTACCGGGCGATTATACGGGGTCTTTCTATCACGTCCGTGATATTTTTTTCATTAACCATTTTAACATGAGGGTACCGGGCCATATAGGGGGTCTTTCTATCATGTCCGTGATATTTTTTCATTAACCATGTTAACATGAGACTACCCGGCCATATAGGGTCTTTCCATCATGTCCGTGATATATTTTTTTCATTGACATGAGACTACCGGGCGATATCGGGGGTCTTTCTATCATGTCCGTGATATTTTTTTTCATCGAACATGAGGGTACCGGGCCATATAGGGGTCTTTCTATCATGTCCGTGATATTTTTTCCATTAACATGAGACTACCGGGTTATTTCGTATAATATTTTTTTCATTAACATGAGACTACCGGGCGACATAGGGGGTCTTTCCATCATGTCCGTTATATTTTTTCATTGACATGAGACTACCGGGTTATAGGGGGTCTTTCTATCATGTCCGTGATATTTTTTTCATTAACCATGTTAACATGAGACAACCGGGCCATATAGGGGCCTTTCTATCATGTCCGTGATATTTTTCTAATATATTGACATGAGACTACCGGACGATATAGGTGCCTTTCTATCATGTCCGTGATATTTTTTTCATTAACCATGTTAACATGAGACTACCGGGCCATATAGGGGGTCTTTCTATCATGTCCGTGATATATTTTTTCATTGACATGAGACGACCGGGCGATATCGGTTGTCTTTCTATCATGTCCGTGATATTGTTTTCATTGACATGAGACTACCGGGCGATATAGGGGGTCTTTCTATCATGTCCGTGATATTGTTTTCATTGACATGAGACTACCGGGCCATATAGGGGGTCTTTCTATCATGTCCGTGATATATTTTTCATTGACATGAGACTACCGGGCGATATCGGGGTCTTTCTATCATGTCCGTGATATTGTTTTCATTGACATGAGACTACCGGGCCATATTGGGGGTCTTTCTATCATGTCCGTGATATATTTTTTCATTGACATGAGACTACCGGGCGATATAGAGGGTCTTTCTATCATGCCCGTTATATATTTTTTCATTGACATGAGACTACCGGGCGATATCGGGGGTCTTTCTATCATGTCCGTGATATTGTTTTCACTGACATGAGACTACCGGGCGATATCGGGGGTCTTTCTATCATGTCCGTGATATTGTTTTCAGTGACATGAGACTACCGGGCCATGGGGTCTTTCTATCATGTCCGTGATATATTTTTTTCATTGACATGAGCCTACCGGGCGATATAGAGGGTCTTTCTATCATGCCCGTTACATATTTTTTATTGACATGAGACTACCGGGCGATATCGGGGGTCTTTCTATCACGTCCGTGATATTGTTTTCATTGACATGAGACTACCTGGCGATTATAGGGGGTCTTTCTATCACGTCCGTGATATTTTTTTCATTAACATGAGACTACCGGGTTATATAGGGGTCTTTCTATCATGTCCGTATAATATTTTTTCATTAACATGAGACTACCGGGCGACATAGGGGGTCTTTCCATCATGTCCGTTATATTTTTGTCATTGCGAAATGAGACTACCGGGTTATATAGGGGGTCTTTCTATCATGTCCGTATAATATTTTTTTCATTAACATGAGACTACCGGGCGACATAGGGGGTCTTTCCATCATGTCCGTTATATATTTTTCATTGAATTAGACTACCGGGTTATATAGGGGGTCTTTCTATCATGTCCGTGATATTTTTTTCATTAACCATGTTAACATGAGACTACCGGGCCATATAGGGGTCTTTCTATCATGTCCGTGATATATTTTTCATTGACATGAGACTACCGGGCGATATCAGGGGTCTTTCTATCATGTCCGTGATATTGTTTTCATTGACATGAGACTACCGGGCGATTATAGGGGGTCTTTCTATCATGTCCGTGATATTTTATTCATTAACCATTTTAACATGAGGGTACCGGGCCATATAGGGGGTCTTTCTATCATGTCCGTGATATTTTTTTCATTAACATGAGACTACCGGGTTATATAGGGCGGGGGTGGGGTCTTTCTATCATGTCCGTATAATATTTTTTTCATTAACATGAGACTACCGGGCGACATAGGGGGTCTTTCCATCATGTCCGTTAAGTTTTTTTCATTGACATGAGACTACCGGGCGATATAGGGGATCAATTAATGTCCGTGATACATTTTTCCATTAACATGAGACTACCGGGCGATACAAGGGGTCTCTCTATAGGCCTAATGTCTGTGATATTTTTTTCCATTAACATGAGACTACCGGGCGATCTAGTGGGTCTTCTATAGTCCGTGATATAATTCTTATATTTTTTCATTAATATGAGATTATACCGGGCGATGGTCAGTGGCGTAGATTTCTTTTTGACATTGGGGAGCTGAGGGGGGGGAATCATGGAGTTTTCTTGAAGTATTGTGAATCAGCACCTTTTAGCGACAAAATAAGTTTATTGTACAATTATGGTTTGCGCGCGAAAAAAATTGGCATATTGAAGCTAAACTGATGAAATAGGCCTATGGTACAAAAGTTGAACAAATGCGCGCGAGGCGCGCAAAGAGGTTTTTCAGGTTAAAATAGCCAAATATGAGGTTAATTTGTTCAGAAACCCACTTAGGGACTATTGCCGTCAACATGGGGGGGTGACTGTATGGACCATCCCCACAAGCGAAATATTGGGGATTCCCCCATCTACGCCTATGATTATTATCAATAACACGAGTGAGACTAGTGGGGACATAGGGGTTCATCATTTCCGTGATAAATCTTGAAAGCTCTTGAGTCTTGATATTATAATCTTTTAAAAAACGACGCGAGACTACCTGAGAGTTTTGCCCTTTTCATTATCAATAACATAGGCCTACTACCTGAGCGTCTAAACATGTCACACTTATGACATGGGTTGTTCAGTTCCCCCGAATGGAGTCTGATTTAGGTGTGTAAGGTGCGGTTTAGCGTTTTCACCCGAATGACCAACAAAAGTGGGGGGCACGTGCCGCCCTGCCTTCCCCCGCGCACGCCACTGTGACGTGAACAACAGTAGGCCTACTTTATATAGGCCCTACTTTAATACCAAGTATCATGTTAAATATATTCCAGCTCCCTTGCTTGAGCACTTTACCGTGGATGATTTACCTTACTTGGATTTATTTATATTTTGAATTATATATTTAGTTAATATTTATTTATTAATATTTAGGCTGTATAATTTATTTATTTTATGGATCTCGATACAATTTAAGAAAACAAACTTTCTTTATTTCTTCCTTCTTTTCTTTTCTCCTTCTTTCTTTCTTTCTTTTTTCTTTTTTAAAATTTATATATTTATTTATTTTAAGATTTATTTATTATAGAATTAGCATGCTTATCAAATTAATAAACAAGACGACTTTGGCAAGTCTAATTTCCCACTGCCAAAGTTTAAAGATGCGCGCCGTATAGCATTGTTATGGTATTATAACACTAAACTCCTTTACGTTTCAAACGAGAGGTATTTTTCAAGGTAAATATACCTGCATTTCAGTGTGAATGATTATTTAGTGGTGTGTGCCTGTATACTGGTGGCCCTATTTGACTAAGTTGCCAGTTTATTACTAGGTCATATAAACCCGATCTTGGTAAAATTCTCATTATTATTCATAAGATGACGCACGACATGAGACTACCGGTATATAGCCAAAGCCGATTTCCAGAATTTTGTCGTTGTTTCGTCATCTTGTTTGCATCAATTTTGTCGTAATATCCTTGCTAGATATACACCAGACGGGTAAGTTTAAGTAAAACAAATATTATCAGTATGATGTAGATTCGCCATTTGCAATCCAGGCATCATTAATTGCTTCGGTCACATGCACAGTCACATGGTAGGCCTAATGATCATGATACAACATTGAATTTGAATGAGTCTCCCACAGTGACATCGCCCCGATATCTTCATGTGGCTTTGGCTATATACCGGTAGTCTCATGTCGTGCGTCATCTTATGAATAATAATGAGAAATTTACCAAGATCGGGTTTATATGACCTAGTAATAAACTGGCAACTTAGTCAAATAGGGCCACCAGTATACAGGCACACACCACTAAATAATCATTCACACTGAAATGCAGGTATATTTACCTTGAAAAATGCCGCTCGTTTGAAACGTAAAGGAGTTTAGTGTTATGCGGCGCGCATCTTTAAACTTTGGCAGTGGGAAATTAGACTTGCCAAAGTCGTCCTGTTTATTAATTTGATATTAGCATGCTAATTCTTATTATTTCAATAAATAAATCTTAAAATAAATAAATATATAAATTTTAAAAAAGAAAAAAGAAAGAAAGAAGAAGAAAAGAAAAGAAGGAAGAATTAAAGAAAGTTTGTTTTCTTAAATTGTATCGAGATCCATAAAATAAATAAATTATACAGCCTAAATATTAATAAATAAATATTAACTAAATATATAATTCAAAATATAAATAAATCCAAGTAAGGTAAATCATCCACGGTAAAGTGCTCAAGCAAGGAGCTGGAATATATTTAAAATGATACTTGGTATTAAAGTAGGGCCTATATAAAGTACTGTTGTTCACGTCACAGTGGCGTGCGCCAAGGGGGGGGGGGGCAGGGGGGCACGTGCCTCCCCCACTTTTGTTGGGCATTCGGGGAAAACGCTAAAACCGCACCTTACACACCTAAATCAGACTCCATTCGGGGGAACTGAACAACATGCCACCCCCTCCACCCCACCCCACCCCAGCAAATTTTCAATGTGGTCACTTTACGACGTTGTTTCAAAGGTCAGACAAGCAGGCTATCAGAACATAATGCAAAATATATGATTACCATGGTAGTCTCATGTTTTAAATAGGTTTCAAAAGGGTATCTCATGGCTACCCCTCCCTCATGTTGTCATGTTTTGATGATAAAAACTGAGAGGTGCTAGGTGCAACTTCTGTTTGTCTCATGTCATAAATGTGACATGTTTAGACGCTCAGGTAGTAGGCCTATGTTCTTGAAAAGGGCAAAAACTCTCAGGTAGTCTCGCGTCGTTTTTAAAAGATTATAATATCAAGAGCTATCAAGATTTATCACGGAAATGATGAACCCCTATGTCCCCAGTAGTCTCACTCGTGTTATTGATAATAATCATAGGCGTAGATGGGGAATCCCCAATATTTTGCTTGTGGGATGGTCCATACAGTCACCCCCCCCATGTTGACGCCAATAGTCTCTAAGTGGGTTTCTTAACCTCATATTTGGTTATTTTAACTTGAAAAACCTCTTTGCGCTCCTCGCGCGCATTTGTTCAACTTTTGTACCATGTTTAGCTTCAATATACCAATTTTTTTCGCGCGCAAACCATAATTGTACCATAAACTTATTTTGTCGCTAAAATAGGCTCACATTAATACTTCAAGAAAAATTTTCCAACTCCATGATCCCCCCTCAGCTCCCCAATGTCAAAAAGAAATCTACGCCACTGACCATAGCCCGATAATCTCATATTAATGAAAAAATATAAGAATATATCACGGACTATAGAAGACCCACTAGATCGCCCGTTAGTCTCATGTTAATGGAAAAAAATATCACGGACATTATAGAGAGACCCCTTGTATCGCCCGGTAGTCTCATGTTAATGAAAAAAATATTATACGGATATGATAGAAAGACCCCCGATATAACCCGGTAGTCTCATGTTAATGAAAACAATATCACAGACATGATAGAAAGACCCCTATATCGCCCGGTAGTCTCATGTCAATGAAAAAAATATCACGGACATGATGAAAAGACCCCCTATGTCGCCCGGTAGTCTCATGTTAATAAAAAAAATATTATACAGATATGATAGAAAGACCCCTATATAACCCGGTAGTCTCATGTTAATGAAAAAATATCACAGACATGATAGAAAGACCCCTATATCGCCCGGTAGTCTCATGTCAATGAAAAAAATATCACGGACATGATGAAAAGACCCCCTATGTCGCCCGGTAGTCTCATGTTAATGAAAAATATATTATACAGATATGATAGAAAGACCCCCTATATAACCCGGTAGTCTCATGTTAATGAAAAAAATATCACAGACATGATAGAAAGACCCCTATATCGCCCGGTAGTCTCATGTCAATGAAAAAAATATCACGGACATGATGAAAAGACCCCTATGTCGCCCGGTAGTCTCATGTTAATGAAAAAAATATTATACAGATATGATAGAAAGACCCCCTATATAACCCGGTAGTCTCATGTTAATGAAAAAATATCACAGACATGATAGAAAGACCCCTATATCGCCCGGTAGTCTCATGTCAATGAAAAAAATATCACGGACATGATGAAAAGACCCCTATGTCGCCCGGTAGTCTCATGTTAATGAAAAAAATATCACGGACATGATAGAAAGACCCCCTATATCGCCGGCCCGGTAGTCTCATGTTAATGAAAAAAATATCACGGACATGATAGAAAGACCCCTATATAACCGGGTAGTCTCATGTTAATGAAAAAATATCACGGACATGATAGAAAGACCCCCTATATGGCCCGGTAGCCTCATGTTAACTTGGTTAATGAAAAAAAATATCACGGACATGATAGAAAGACCCCCTATATCGCCCGGTAGTCTCATGTCAATGAAAAAATATCACGGACATGATAGAAAGACCCCCCATATCGCCCGGTAGTCTCATGTTAATGAAAAAATATCACGGACATGATAGAAAGACCCCCTATATGGCCCAGTAGTTTCATGTTAACATGGTTAATGAAAAAAATATCACAGACATGATAGAAAGGCCCCTATATCGTCCGGTAGTCTCATGTCAATGAAAAAAATATCACGGACATAACAGAAAAAACACCGATATCGCCCGGTAGTCTCATGTCAATGAAAAAATATATCACGGACATGATAGAAAGACCCTCTATATCGCCCGGTAGTCTCATGTTAATGAAAAAAATATCACGGACATGATAGAAAGACCCCCTATATCGCCGGCCCGGTAGTCTCATGTTAATGAAAAAAATATCACGGACATGATAGAAAGACCCCCTATATAACCGGGTAGTCTCATGTTAATGAAAAATATCACGGACATGATAGAAAGGCCCCTATATGGCCCGGTAGCCTCATGTTAACATATTTAATGAAAAAAATATCACGGACATGATAGAAAGACCCCTATATCGCCCGGTAGTCTCATGTCAATGAAAAAATATCACGGACATGATAGAAAGACCCCCCATATCGCCCGGTAGTCTCATGTTAATGAAAAAAATATCACGGACATGATAGAAAGACCCCCTATATGGCCCAGTAGTTTCATGTTAACATGGTTAATGAAAAAAATATCACGGACATGATAGAAAGGCCCCTATATCGTCCGGTAGTCTCATGTCAATGAAAAAAATATCACGGACATAACAGAAAAAACACCGATATCGCCCGGTAGTCTCATGTCAATGAAAAAATATATCACGGACATGATAGAAAGACCCTCTATATCGCCCGGTAGTCTCATGTTAATGAAAAAATATCACGGACATGATAGAAAGACCCCCTATATGGCCCAGTAGTTTCATGTTAACATGGTTAATGAAAAAAATATCACGGACATGATAGAAAGGCCCCCTATATCGTCCGGTAGTCTCATGTCAATGAAAAAAATATCACGGACATAACAGAAAGACCCCCGATATCGCCTGGTAGTCTCACGTCAATGAAAAAATATCACAGACATGATAGAAAGACCCCCGATATCGCCCGGTAGTCTCATGTCAATGAAAAAATACATCACGGACATGATAGAAAGACCCTCTATATCGCCCGGTAGTCTCATGTTAATGAAAAAAATATCACGGACATGATAGAAAGACCCCATATATAACCCGGTAGTCTCATGTTAATGAAAAAATACCACGGACATGATAGAAAGACCCCCTATGTAACCCGGTAGTCTCATGTTAATCACGGACATGATAGAAAGATCCCCTATGTCGCCCGGTAGTCTCATGTTAATGAAAAAAATATTATACGGATATGATAGAAAGACCCCCTATATAACCCGGTAGTCTCATGTTAATGAAAAAAATATAACAGACATGATAGAAAGACCCCTATATCGCCCGGTAGTCTCATATCAATGAAAACAATATCACGGACATGATAGAAAGACCCCCGATATCGTCCGGTAGTCTCATGTTAATGAAAAAAATATCACGGACATGATAGAAATACCCCTATATCGCCGGCCCGGTAGTCTCATGTCAATGAAAAAAATATCACGGACATGATGGAAAGACCCATTATGTCGCCCTGTAGTCTCATGTTAATGAAAAAAATATTATACGGACATGATAGAAAGACCCCCGATATAACCCGGTAGTCTCATGTTAATGAAAAAAATATCACGGACATGATAGAAAGACCCCCTATATGGCCCGGTACCCTCATGTTAACATGGTTAATGAAAAAAATATCACGGACATGATAGAAAGACCCCCCTATATCGCCCGGTAGTCTCATGTCAATGAAAACAATATCACGGACATGATTGAAAGACCCCCGATATCGCCCGGTAGTCTCATGTCAATGAAAAATATATCACGGACATGATAGAAAGACCCTCTATATCGCCCGGTAATCTCATGTTAATGAAAAAATATCACGGACATGATAGAAAGACCCCTATATCGCCCGGTAGTCTCATGTTAATGAAAACAATATCACGGACATGATTGAAAGACCCCCGATATCCTCCGGTAGTCTCATGTCAATGAAAAATATATCACGCACACGATAGAAAGATCACCGATATCGCCCGGTAGTCTCATGTTAATGGAGAAAAAAATATCACGGACATTATAGAGAGACCCCTTCGCCCGTTAGACTCATGTCAATGAAAAAAATATATCACGAACATTATAGAATGATCCCCTATGTCGCCCGGTAGTCTCATGTCAATGAAAAAAATATCACGGACATGATGAAAAGACCCCTATGTCGCCCGGTAGTCTCATGTCAATGAAAAAAATATCACGGACATGATGAAAAGACCCCTATGTCGCCCGGTAGTCTCATGTCAATGAAAAAATATCACGGACATGATGAAAAGATCCCCTATATCGCCCGGTAGCCTCATGTCAATGAAAAAAATACCACGGACATGATAGAAAAAAAACCCTATATCACCTGGTAGTCTCGTGCTAATGAAAAACATCACGGACATGATAGAAAGACCCCCTACAGGGTGTATCAAAATGATTGGTACCCATCAATTTTGATGTTTATTGAAAAGCCTACCTCTTCCAAATACACTTTTGGATACATTTGAAATATCCAGAATGTATAGTTTATGACTTGTTTTTGCAATTAATTTACAAATTATTTGGATCTTATGTTGAATTTTGATCTGTCAGGCTCATCCATTATCGATGAAAACTGATGGGTACCAATCATTTTGATACAGCTTGTATATTGCCCGGTAGTCTCATGTTAATGAAAAAATATCACGGACATGATGGAAAGATCCCCTATATCACCCGGTAGTCTCTTGTTAATGAAAATAAGAGGTCCAAATCTCTCATGTCGTGTGTAAGTGAGTCCATCTATGCACACATATATATCACGGACATGATAGAAAGACCCTCTATACATGCTATATCGCCCAGTAGTCTCAAGCCAATGAAAACAAAAAATCACGGACATGATAAAAGACCCCCGATATCGCACGGTAGTCTCATGTTAATGAAAGAAATATCACGGACATTATTGAAAGACTTTGAGTTTTGGAGTATGCGAGTGTAATCACACTCCTCCACACTCCTTAAATGATCATAAGGAGTGCGATTTATCACACTCCTTAATCGCTAAGCTTACATCACTTTAAGCATATAACCACACTCCTCATTCACAAAATAGCACTCCTCGTGATTTTATTTATTTATTTATTTATTTATTTATTTATTTATTTATTTATTTATTTATTTATTTATTTATTTATTTATTTGTTTATTTATTTACGGCCTATTTATTTAGTTACTTAATTTATTAATTAATTGATTGATTTATTTATTTGTTTGTTTTTGGCCTATTTTTTTTTAAATTAACATGAGACTACCGGGCGATATAGGGGTCTTCTATCATGTTCGTGAGTACATTTTTTTTTATTAACATGAGACTACCGGTCGATATAGGGGGTCTTCCTATCATGTCCGTGATATTTTTTTCATTAACATGAGACTACCGGTTGATATAGGGGGGTTCTCTATCATGTCCGTGATATTTTTTTCATAACATGAGACTACCGGTCAATAGGCCTAAAGGGGTCTTCCTATCATGTTCGTGATGGTGTTTTTTTTGCAGTATTGTGGGTCTTTCTATCATATCCGTGATATATATATGTTTTCATAACATGAGACTACCGGTCAATAGGCCTAAAGGGTCTTCCTATCATGTTCGTGATGGTGTTTTTTTTTGCAGTATTGTGGGTCTTTCTATCATATCCGTGATATATATATATATTTCATTGACATGAGACTACCGGCCCGGGGGTCACTCACTACTTGACATGCTACGCACCCGTGTCCAAGAAAAACGTCTAAAAAAAGGGTATGTTTTTCACCACACAGCGTCGTCGACGTCTTTTTGAAAAAGGGGTCCTTTTTCAGAAGGCATCGCCATTTAGGGTCCTTTTTCAGCCAAATCCTTAGACGTTTAGGGTTAGTAATATTATTGTTTGAGTGAGTTTGCACTAATTTGATAAAAATCACCACTTTTTAATTGATTCTTGTTACTTTTGTGCATGTTTTCTTCAGTATCCATTTGTCTGCAACATCAAAAAGACACACTGATTGGGTATCAAATTAGCTAATTTCCCTGTTTACGCCACTTAATATGGTATCAATATAGATATTTCTTAGTTGACGCCATTTAGGGTATGGTTTTTGCATGTGCTACGTCATTTAGGGTAGGATTTTGCATGTGTTTCGCTATTAAGGGTGGAATTTGGTTATGTGAAAATTCGCCACTAAGGGTGCATTTCAGAGGTGTTCGGACGTGGGTGGGAGGCACTTTTGTGTGAGTGACCCCCCGGACTAGCGGGCGATATAGGAGTCTTTCTATCATGTCCGTGATATATTTGTGTAATAGAAGGATTCGTTTTCACACGACATGAGACTACCGGAGAGATTTGGACCTCTTATTTTCAATTACAAGAGACTACCGGGCGATATAGGGGGTCTTTCCATCATGTCCGTGATATTTATTTCATTAATATGTCTGTGATATTTTCAGCTATCATGTCCGTTATTATTTTATTAACATGAGACTACCGGGCAATATAGGGAGTCTTCTATCATGTCCGTGAGTATATTTTTTCATTGACATGAGACTACCGGGCGATATAGGGGTCTTTCTGTCCGAGTGTCCGTGTCATTAACATGAAACTACCGGTCGATATAGGGGTCTTTCTATCATGTCCGAAACTACCGGTCGATATAGGGGTCTTTCTATCATGTCCGGGATATTTATTTTCATTGACATGAGACTACCGGCGATATGTGGGGGGGGGGGTCTTTCTGTCATGTCCCTGATATATCTGTGTTCATAGAGTGATTTACTAATACATACGGCATGAGACTACCGGAGTCTGGTTATTTTATTTTCATTAACATGAGACTACCGGACGATATAGGGGGGTCATCTATCATATCCTTGATTATATTTTTTCATGAGACTACCAGGCGATGTACTGGTCTTTCTATCATGTCCGTGAGTATTTTTTTCATTAACATGAGACTACCCGGGGATAATGGGGTCTTTCTAACATGTCCGTGATATATCTTTAAAATATAGGGTGGGTGGGGGAGGCTTCCTAATGTCTTTTTACCCTGCCTAGCAAAGATATTGTCTTCTTCTACAAACTACATCAGACTACCGGGGAGATTTGGACCTCTTATTTTCATTACATGAGACTACCGGGCGATATAGGGGTCTTTCTATCATGTCCGTGAGTACTATTAACATGAGACTACCGTTCGATATAGGGGGTCTTCTATCATGTACGTGAGTACATTTTTTTATTACCATGAGACTACCGGTCGATATAGGGGGTCTTCCTATCATGTCCGTGATATTTTTTTCATTAACATTAAACTACCGATCGATATTGGGGGGCTTTCTATCATGTTCGTGATATTGTTTTCATCAACATGAGACTACCGGTCGACATAGCGGGTCTTCCTATCATGTCCGTGATATTTATTTCATTGACATGATACTACCGGGCGATATAGGGGGGCTTTCTATCATGTTCGCGATATTGTTTTCATTAACATGAGACTACCGGTCGACATAGCGGGTCTTCCTATCATGTCCGTGATATTTATTTCATTGACATGATACTACCGGGCGATATGGGGGGCTTTCTATCATGTTCGTGATATTTTTTTCATTAACATGAAACTACCGATCGATATAGGGGGGGGCTTTCTATCATGTTCGTGATATTGTTTTCATCAACATGAGACTACCGGTCGACATAGCGGGTCTTCCTATCATGTCCGTGATATTTTTTTCATTAACATGATACTACCGATCGATATGGGGGGGCTTTCTATCATGCTCGTGATATTGTTTTCATTGACATGAGACTACCGGCCCGGGGGTCACTCACTACTTGACATGCTACGCACCCGTGTCCAAGAAAAACGTCTAAAAAAAGGGTATGTTTTTCACCACACAGCGTCGTCGACGTCTTTTTGAAAAAGGGGTCCTTTTTCAGAAGGCATCGCCATTTAGGGGTCCTTTTTCAGCCAAATCCTTAGACGTTTAGGGTTAGTAATATTATTGTTTGAGTGAGTTTGCACTAATTTGATAAAAATCACCACTTTTTAATTGATTCTTGTTACTTTTGTGCATGTTTTCTTCAGTATCCATTTGTCTGCAACATCAAAAAGACACACTGATTGGGTATCAAATTAGCTAATTTCCCTGTTTACGCCACTTAATATGGTATCAATATAGATATTTCTTAGTTGACGCCATTTAGGGTATGGTTTTTGCATGTGCTACGTCATTTAGGGTAGGATTTTGCATGTGTTTCGCTATTAAGGGGTGGAATTTGGTTATGTGAAAATTCGCCACTAAGGGTGCATTTCAGAGGTGTTCGGACGTGGGTGGGAGGCACTTTTGTGTGAGAGTGACCCCCGGACTAGCGGGCGATATAGGAGTCTTTCTATCATGTCCGTGATATATTTGTGTAATAGAAGGATTCGTTTTCACACGACATGAGACTACCGGAGAGATTTGGACCTCTTATTTTCAATTACAAGAGACTACCGGGCGATATAGGGGGTCTTTCCATCATGTCCGTGATATTTTATTTCATTAATATGTCTGTGATATTTTCAGCTATCATGTCCGTTATTATTTTATTAACATGAGACTACCGGGCAATAGCGGGGGTCTTCTATCACGTCCGTGAGTATATTATTTCATTGACACGAGACTACCGGGCGATATAGGGGGTCTTTCTGTCCGAGTGTCCGTGTCATTAACATGAAACTACCGGTCGATATAGGGGGTCTTTCTATCATGTCCGAAACTACCGGTCGATATAGGGGGTCTTTCTATCATGTCCGGGATATTTATTTTCATTGACATGAGACTACCGGCGATATGTGGGGGGGGGGGTCTTTCTGTCATGTCCCTGATATATCTGTGTTCATAGAGTGATTTACTAATACATACGGCATGAGACTACCGGAGTCTGGTTATTTTATTTTCATTAACATGAGAGCTACCGGACGATATAGGGGGTCATCTATCATATCCTTGATTATATTTATTCATGAGACTACCGGCGATGTACTGGTCTTTCTATCATGTCCGTGAGTATTTTTTCATTAACATGAGACTACCGGGATAATGGGGTCTTTCTAACATGTCCGTGATATATCTTTAAAATATAGGGTGGGTGGGGGAGGCTTCCTAATGTCTTTTTACCCTGCCTAGCAAAGATATTGTCTTCTTCTACAAACTACATCAGACTACCGGGGAGATTTGGACCTCTTATTTTCATTACATGAGACTACCGGGCGATATAGGGTCTTTCTATCATGTCCGTGAGTACTATTAACATGAGACTACCGTTCGATATAGGGGGTCTTCTATCATGTACGTGAGTACATTTTTTATTACCATGAGACTACCGGTCGATATAGGGGGTCTTCCTATCATGTCCGTGATATTTTTTTCATTAACATTAAACTACCGATCGATATTGGGGGGCTTTCTATCATGTTCGTGATATTGTTTTCATCAACATGAGACTACCGGTCGACATAGCGGGTCTTCCTATCATGTCCGTGATATTTATTTCATTGACATGATACTACCGGGCGATATAGGGGGCTTTCTATCATGTTCGCGATATTGTTTTCATTAACATGAGACTACCGGTCGACATAGCGGGTCTTCCTATCATGTCCGTGATATTTATTTCATTGACATGATACTACCGGGCGATATGGGGGGAGCTTTCTATCATGTTCGTGATATTTTTTTCATTAACATGAAACTACCGATCGATATAGGGGGGCTTTCTATCATGTTCGTGATATTGTTTTCATCAACATGAGACTACCGGTCGACATAGCGGGTCTTCCTATCATGTCCGTGATATTTTTTCATTAACATGAAACTACCGATCGATATGGGGGGGGCTTTCTATCATGCTCGTGATATTGTTTTCATTAACATGAGACTACCGGTCGATATATCGGGTCTTCCCGTGATATTTATTTCATTGACATGATACTACCGGGCGATATAGGGGGGCTTTGACATGAGATTACCGGGAGATATAGGGGTCTTTCTATCACGTCCGTGAGTATCTTTTTTATTAACATGAGACTACCGGGTGATATAGGGGGTCTTCTATCATGTCAGTGAGTATATTTTTTCATTAACATGAGACTATCGGTCGATATAGGGGGTCTTCCTATCATGTCCGTGATATTTATTTCATTGACATGAGACTACCGGGCAATATAGGGGGTCTTCCTATCATATCCGTGATATTTTTTTCATTAACATGAAACTACCGGTCGATATAGGGGGGCTTTCTATCATGTTCGTGATATAGGTTTCATTAACACGAGACTACCGGTCGACATAGTGGGTCTTCCTATCATTTCCGTGATATTTATTTCATTGACATGAGACTACCGGGCGATAGGGGGGGGTCTTCTTATCATATCCGTGATATTTTTTTTATTAACATTAAACTACCGGACGATATAGGGGGGCTTTCTAAAATGTTCGTGATATTGTTTTCATTAACATGAGACTAAATACCGGTCGACATAGTGGGTCTTCCTATCATGTCCGTGATATGTATTTCATTGACATGAGACTACCGGGCGATATAGGGGGTCTTTCATCACGTCCGTGATGAGTCTTTTTTTATTAACATGAGACCACCGGGTGATATAGGGGGTCTTCTATCATGCCCGTGAGTATATTTTTTCCATTAACATGAAACTACCGGTCGATATCACAGTGGGTCGATATGGGGAGGGGGGGGTCTACCATTTCCGTGACTTTAGTATTGTTTTTATTAACATGAGACTACCGGTCGATATAGGGGGTCTTCATATCATATCCGTGATATTTATTTCATTGACATGAGACTACCGGGCGATATATGGGGGGTCTTCTTATCATATCCGTGATATTTTTTTCATTAACATTAAACTACCGGACGATATAGGGGGCTTTCTATCATGTTCGTGATTGTTTTCATTAACATGAGACTACCTATGTCTTCCTATCATGTCCGTGATATTTATTTCTTTGACATGAGACTACCGGGCGATATAGGGGGTCTTTCTATCACGTCCGTGAGTATTTTTTTTTATTAACATGAGACTACCGGGTGATATAGGGGGTCTTCTATCATGTCAGTGAGTATATTTTTTTCATTATCATGAGACTACCGGTCGACATAGGGGTCTTCCTATCATGTCCGTGATATTTATTTCATTGACATGAGACAACCGGGCAATATAGGGGATCTTCCTATCATATCCGTGATATTTTTTCATTAACATGAAACTACCGGCCGATATAGGGGGGGTTCTACCATTTCCGTGATATTGTTTTTATTAACATGAGACTACCGGTCGACATTGGAGGTCTGCATATCATATCCGTGATATTTATTTCATTGACAGGAGACTACCGGGCGATATAGGGGGGGTCTTCCTATCATATGGTGATATTTTTTTCATTAACATTAAACTACCGGACGATACAGGGGGACTTTCTAAAATGTTCGTGATATTGTTTTCATTAACATGAGACTACCTACCGGTCGACACAGTGGGTCTTCCTATCATGTCCGTGATATTTATTTCATTGACATGAGACTACCGGGCGATATAGGGGGTCTTTCTATCACGTCCGTGATGAGTCTTTTTTATTAACATGAGACTACCGGGTGATATAGGGGTCTTCTATCATGTCCGTGAGTATATTTTTTCATTAACATGAAACTACCGGTCGATATCACAGTGGGTCGATATGGGGAGGGGGGGGGGGTCTACCATTTCCGTGACTTTAGTGCTGTTTTTATTAACATGAGACTACCGGTCGATATAGTGGGGTCTTCATATCATAGGCCTATCCGTGATATTCATTTCATTGACATGAGACTACCGGGCGATATGGGGAGTCTTCTTATCATATCCGTGATATTTTTTTCATTAACATTAAACTACCGGACGATATAGGGGGCTTTCTATCATGTTCGTGATTGTTTTCATTAACATGAGACTACCGGTCGACATAGTAGGTCTTCCTATCATGTCCGTGATATTTATTTCATTGACATGATACTACCGGGCGATATAGGGGGGCTTTCTATCATGTTCGTGATATTGTTTTCATTAGGGGTGGTGCAATAATTATGTATACCCCGGGGGTGAATTATAGGGGGGGGCAAAGATTTTTTGGCAGGCCAAAAGGGGGGGGCAAGCATTTTTTGGCAGGTCGAAAGGGGGGGGTCAAGCGATTTTGGCAGGTCGAAAGGGGGGGCAAGCAATTTTTGGCACAGATATTTTGGGCACCGTTTCTATATTATGCCCTAAAAGGTGTAGGAAAACGCTACGAACACGTTCAAATATGCAAAATTTCCTGCTCGCTGCGCTCGCATTATATGTTAAGACAATTTAAGGTTTTAAATTCAGGTTCCCAAAAATCTTGCATGTGTAAGGGGGGGGGGGCAAAGATTTTTTGGCACGTCAAAGGTGGGGGAAAAGTTTTTTTGGCACGTTGAAAGTGGGGGGGGGGCAAAGGTTTTTTTGGCACGGCCAAAGGGGGGGCAAGCGATTTTGGCAGACCATTTTGAGAATTCACCCCGGGGTACACATAATTATTGCACCACCCCTTAACATGAGACTACCGGTCGACATAGGGGGGTCTTCCTATCATATCCGTGATATTTATTTGATTGACATGAGACTACCGGGCGATATAGGGGGTCTTCCTATCATATCCGTGATATGTTTTTCATTAACATTAAACTACCGGACGATATAGGGGGGCTTTCTATCATGTTCGTGATTGTTTTTATTAACATGAGACTACCGGTCGACATAGGGGGTCTGCATATCATATCCGTGATATTTATTTCATTGACATGAGACTACCGGGCGATTATAGGGGGGTCTTCCTCACGGTTGTTTGAAGGGATCATTTATTAGTTTTTCAAACAAAACATAATGTACAACCAAATTTTAGGCTTAAGCAGCTAAATGCGATATCATGCTAATGAATACAAATGCTTTTGAGTCATTCGCAACTTTAATTTGCCCTCTTTTACAAAATTATTCACTTTTATAGCATTTTTAAAAGCTTTTCCGGATGTAAAATGTGCCTATTAATGACAAAATTGGTGGCGCTATTTAGTTACTGGAAATTACTCTTTCAAGCTTTCAACTTGATACAAATAATTCCTTTTATTGTTTGATAAAATATGTTTATAAAATTTACATGTTGCTTGTTGCAGCTATTCCGGCTGTTTTAATGGCAGTATTAATCACCTACCTCTTGCAAATAAAGAAATATGATTTGGGATAAATAGCGCCATCTATAGTTTGTATTTAGTTAATAATGAAGCTAATTCTATATACATCAAACAACCGTGTCCTATCATATCCGTGATATTTTTTTCATTAACATTTAACATTCTCTCATGTCCGTTTTATATTTTTGTCATAAACATGAGACTACCGGGCGATAGTGGGTCTTTTTATCATGTCCGTGATATATCTGTGTGCATAGAGGGATTCATTTAGTTTAGACATGAGACTACCGGAGAGTTTAACATTTTATTATCAATAAAATAAAGGGGTTTTTCTTTATCTTTAAATATAGTGAGAGGGGCTTCTTTATAAACAGTAATTATGAAGATTATCATGAGACAGTCGACATCAGTCGTCTTCACTGCCTAGCAATGTCTTCTTCACAAACAACCCGAGACTACCAGTGAGTCTGTGAGCTCTTATTGTTAGGTCTATTATTTAAAATATTTGTTTGTTTAATCTTGTATATGCCGGTGGTAGGCCCTACACTGAAAATTACAATTAGTCAAATTCGATGAAAAATTTGTCAAACAGGGGATATAAATTTGTCATTCAAGGTAATTTGTCGTTTGACTATAATCACATCTATTCGACAAATTGTACAAACTACCAGACAAATCATTTCATTCGCATGACGAATCAAAATTAGTGATTGACAAATTTTAATGATTGACAAATCTGCGTGAACAATATGTATTGGTCATGACGAATCCAGTTCGTCAGGAGATGAAGAATTGACAAGTTAATACATCGTATGACGAATCGTGCCGACAAACTTTGTTGAACACGACTAATTAAATTTTATAGCTGACAAGTTCCATTGACGAATTAGCTAGAAGCAACGGGTTTCCGAGCCTACGTGCAAGACACCGCGTCGCCATTACCAGCATACATGAGCATGCAGACGATATACGTGAATCCCGGTTCGTGAAATTTGTCATCTGATCTATAGCTTGGACAGGTAAGAATTTGTTTTTTGCCATGTTTCAATTGTAATATTTTGCACAGTGACTTTTGTGCACTGTAAATGTGACAACTAAGGCTGAAATTTTGGACCAAACCATCAGTGAAAACATTGACACGATGATTGATGTACGGCACCACACATGCACACCGTACTGCACTTAAGCTTACCGTGCACAAAAGTCACTGTGCAAATTATTACAGTTGAAACATGGCAAAAAAAAACAAATTCGTTCCTGTCCTAGCTATAGATCAGATGACGAATTTCACGAACGGATTCATGAATAATCATCTGCATGCTTATTGCATGTAGGCCTATCATTATGCTGATAATGGCGGCGTGGTGGCAAATCACTGTCACTAATTTGTTAAGTGACAAATTAAACAAGCAAGCATTACAAGTTATTTTTTCATCATGACAAATTAATTTTCATGCATGACAAATTAATTTTCTTGCATGACAAATTATTTCAGAAATTTGTCGTTTTAGACACTTTTTGCATGACAAATCAAAATTAGTCATACGGTGCATGTTCATGACAAATTATAGTTTGTCGTGCATATGAATGACAAATTGCATGACAAATTATAGTTTGTCGTTTTAGACATGCCGTATGACAATTTTTTATTTGTCAATTGACTAAAGTATATTTTCAGTGTATAGGCAGTTTTATAGAATAATGAAATAACATTCGTAGAAAAATGACCGGGTACTGAAAATAGCATTTCGATTTCAAAGAGGAAAACTAGTTTCATTTTATTTTTAACTACTTCAATGTGGCAACACCCACATACTGACACGGCCTTGAACGTCTACGCGAAAAACAAGTTACACGACAGAGCCTGTTTAATACACGACAGTTAGGGACGCACCGATAGATATCAATGGGGGACTGTCGACTGGGTAGGGTAGTTGGGTCCATTTGTTTAGCACCTCGGTGAAGCATTATTTTAACACCTTGGTGAAGCAATTTTGTGGGTTTTTTTAACACCATGGTGAAGCAAGTTTTTTTCATTAACATGAGACTCAATTTTTTGTTTTCATCGTTAAGTTCTCTATTTTGTTTGGATTGGTTAAACAACTTTATGTTGTTTAATAGTAGGTATATCACCCCAAAAATAAGCGCAGCAGAAACATGTTATTTGACGCTTTTAATTGAATCATCGTTATGAATGCTTCAAAAAACAAAAACAGAATTGAAATCGGATAATGCAAAGTGATGTAACGTCAACTTGAAGATACCCGGAAATCGGGTGAAAACCTGCCACAAATTGCTATAAATGGCAAAATGGTAATTTTTTGGATTTGTAATGCTTATTCGGACACTTACTTGAAAAGGTAGCATTGATTTAAGTATCACAGATTAATTGCATATCTTTCCGGACTTCGTTAAAGAAAACAAGATTAAAAAATCTATGCTCGAATAAATGTAATAAATCCACCAAATATACAATTTTAGCCATTTTGACCAATCTGCAGACAAATAAAAGCTTCAAAATTGACTAAGTCCAAGTAATTAATATGCAAAAATAATGCCAACAGAGAACCGTACATGATATGAGGATGCGGTTTTTTTTGCACACATAAGTACTTAAAGTTCTTTCATTTGGTAACAAAAAATACACAAAAAGTCATTAATTATGCAAATTAGCTAATTACATCTAATTATATATTTATGCCATTCTTATGTTAATTAGGCATATGTAATTTTTACTTTTTCAATGTTTTATTTATGTTTTATTCATACAGCATGATTTTGTCAAATATGAACCTGCTGTGATGTTGAATAAAGAAACTGCAGTTAATTGCCTAAGTGCACCGAGTTTTCAATTGGTATAGGGAAGTGTTTCACTCATTGTCCAAGGAAAAAAAATACATGATAACAAACACTGGTATTTCAGACCGGTGGTACTAGGTCCTCTATTTCGAGAGACCTATACTTATTGATTTATGGACGATCTAAAAAAATTCATAAAACAGGTCTTAACTCTTAAACTAGGCAGTGTTTAATTTCGGCGGAGTTGATAATGATTTAGGAAATGTTTCACCTACCATATATTAAAAAGACAAATTATTGTGATCAATGAAACATAACGAGGAAATCGTGTTTTGACATGTATGTTTTCAAAAATTGGCCAACTTTGATCCGCGCGCTTTTTGATTCACTGTTATGTATGCGTGCACAGTATGACAGAATTATTGTGCAGCCACTGTGACATACCTATTAATAGGCCTAGGCCGCCTAAGTCTATATTTTTACCATTTTAACGTTTTATATAGCACCTAAATTCTCATGTGCCGTAAAAAGCATTATCTTTAGGTTTTAAAAAATAGGCCTAGTGATTTTTTTGCGCAGAAATATCAAAGGAGATCCATGATATTTTCTTACTAATTTTCTCACGAAAAATATATAATTCTGTGCGTAAACATCTAGGCCTATCAGTTACTCACATGACAGTGATGACACATAACACACATCATCATTCATGCTCACATCCTCACATCCAAACCCAGTAGGGCCTACAGTAGGCCCGCACCAGTGCACTGAGTGTCCGCATCAAACTGTAGGCCTACATGCTGGAACAAATTCAAATCCAATTTTAAGACAAACTATTAATAATAGGCCTATAGGACGTCAATTTTCCTTAATCAAACTGTGATTTTTTTCTACCCTTGACGTTATATCTTTTCTTTGCTCAGATGGCGAGACATTTTTTTCCATAAAACTATCAAGCCCCCTCCCCCCTTTATATCTTATGGTGCGTCCCTTATTGGTCTTCTCTTGCATTAGTTCAGTGCAGTGATCATAGAAAAAATTTGAGCCATATTCAGTTGCAATTTCATTGTTTCCACAAAATTTTACTACACCCCTATTAGGGCCTATCACCAAACATGTCAGTTGACCTATATTAGGGACCGATCGTTATTTACGGCAGGGGGGGGAATGGGTGTTTTGGCAAAAATATCGACAAAAAATTTCGCGTTCCCCCCTCCCGTCCGCTCAAAATTTTCGCGTTCCCCCTTGTTTTCCCAATTTTCTCCATTTAAAATTTAACAATCCCCCTCCTGGTTCAACTAAAAATTTCAGGTTCCCCCTCAAGACCACAAAAAAATTTCATGTTCCCCCTAAATTTACCCATTCCCCCCCTGCCATAAATAACGATCGCTCCCTTAGTAAGATAAATGTCAAGAATATTTCTGGGCCCCGCCCGATCACATTTACTGGGTTTTGGTTTTACCAGGGTCAGCTGCAGGGTTTTACGTAGTATACCTACTGTAGCCTATACCACGTACGTGTGATGCCTCATACCATAGCGGCACTTCATGCCAACTGCTCATTGTACGTGCGAGCGAGCAGCGAAGGAGAAAAATATCGTGTCAACTCTTTTAATTGTCTCTACCAATTACCTTGTAATATTATGAACTATTGTTCTTATTTCTAACCAAAATACCCAGCCAGAAAAACCCACACCACAGCCATCGCGCGCCATACTGTACTGCCCGGTGCCAGTGGTGCGAGAGTGGTTTAATATGCCACTGGCTGTCCCGAAAGTGGCCCTGATATTACTCATTAATATTCATATTAACATAATGACGTACAGCATGAGACTACCGGTATATAGCAGTGTCGATCTTCATGTACACCACATTTCGCCATAATACATTCTAGAAACGCTTGCTGTTAGAATAAGAAAAATTTTAATGCTAATTTATTGCACATTCTAGGGAAGCGTGGTTACCTTTTTTAAATAACCGAGTGAGAGGGTTTTCAAGAAAATATTTTTCCTGTCAAAACTGAAGCATCCTTAGCTCTGTATAAAAGAAAATATGAATATTAACTGCACATCATATATAACGATTCGTGATACCCAATTGTGCCACATTTGATGTCGTTTAAGAAGCAGAGAATTTTATTTCAATTTTATATACGCCAAAATATTTTTTTAATTGAGCAAAAATAAGGATAGAAAAAACGTTGAAAATCCTATGTGAATATTACATTAGACCCGGCAAAAGATTACTGTTTCGTTTTTATGGTAATCTAATCTTTCATTTCCTGAAAAAAACATTTGGGGTCTAAAATGGATTTTTTATGTAATTGATAAAAACATCGAACGTGTATACAAGAAAATGGTAGGTTTTCCTCTATAGTATTTTACTGACAATGGAAATGTACTGAGACACAAGCACGTGTCAAAATCGATATAAGGCCAATGGAACTCAATTATTAGTTTCCGATTGGATGTGTGAAAAAAAGGACGAGGTCGCTATTTCATTATTCATTATTCGGTCTCTTTTCATTATCCATTATGTCAACAAAATCAATGATTTTATGAACAGCTTTCTCCAAATTTAGGTACCCCACCAGTACCAAAGTATATATTGTTGATGAAAGACCATTTCAAAACAGGTATTAATGCTTAGATCATCATTACAGACATTTTGCAACAGATTGAGAAAAGATTTTTTTTAATTAATTAAAATGAAAAGAAATTTGCAATTTTTGTAATCACCAGAAACATGATGAGGTAATCCGTAAATTTCCATTATTTACCACATCCTCTACCCCTACAACTAAGAAAAACTGCTGATTATGATCAGCAGGGTATGTCAGACATTTTGAGAATATCAATTTTGATTAGTTCCATCTCAATTTTCAGATAATTGACTTTTTTATAAAAAATAATGAAAGTTTTTGTCAAATTGAAAAGGTGATGCGGGAGGTCAATAGGAAACTAACAATCGAGTTCCATTAGCCTAATGTATTGTCCATACAGACGCCCAGTTATCATGTTTATTATTGGATTTTTTTTGTATAAAACACGCAGTTAACAATAATTGATCGCTAATAATACACATAAATGTTTTTAGGCAAATAAAATTCCAAAATATGGTACGTTTTCTGCCTTTGCTTGTCACGTGGTAGGCCTATGTTGAAGTTGCGATTATATCTTCAAATAAGTTTCAAATGAATTCCAAGAAGACAAGTGGCCGAGTGGTCTAAGGCGCTGGGTTCATAGTGTATCCAAAGCAGTCCACCGCCGTGAGTTCGAACCCCGCCTCCGCCAAACTTTAATGAAGTAAAATTAAAATTAAAATTTTACTTTTAAAAAATTTCATATTGGGGAAATGTGACTGGCAGAATTTATGTATGGCGTGGAGTGGTGTGATCTTCATGGTAGAAATCGCCATGGTAGGTTGAATCCACAGCCACCCATAACCATTTTATTCGGACCTTATGAGATGCCTAATTAGTGAAGTGACCTGACTAAGGCTATGACAATAGGGGACAATAGACGGGGTAATTGATTTCTCGCTGTGTGAGTAAGCTTGTATACGACATTGCGGTCAATGGTTTAACTGTCTCCACTTGAGTGAGTGCCGCTATAGCCTGCTGCGCGCTGTAGTCCATACAGGACCAACGCAATATAAAATTAGAGTTTTGGTCAAATTTTGAGTTCAAGACGCACGGCCAATTTTCAAAGCGCACGCTAACGACTATCATATCTGTTCAACACGTATTTTCAAGTGTATGAGACCACATCTGGTTTCTTAGGAAAAAATCATTTACGGGAGATATTCATCATTTTCTAACCCAGTATCCGAAGATTTTCGTCTGATATCAAAATCGTGCATAGCAATTCACGTGTATCGATCCTGTGTATTCATTTTAATGTCTCTGCTGCACCAAATAATTATTAGCCAGGCGATGTCGGTGTGTCTCCTACTACATGTTTTATAATATACACTCGGATATTAAATTCCATGTCTAGCTAGACAACGGATCCACAACTTATAGTTTCCCAATGCATGGGGGAAAGAAATCCATGTGCTGCAAGATTTAGGGACAGAAAAATGTGTTGTGTTTACGAACATATAGCACTAAAACACAGCAAATATATCGTGCTATGTTTTCTATTATATAATAGTGCTGTGTTTTGGTGCTGTGTTTGGAATTGATACAGTATGGAATTTTTTAATTCTTGTGTTTTATGCTCTGTTTTGGTGCATCATTGAGTTTTTCATTCTTATATTTTCTATTAAAGTGCTGTGTTTGGAAATACATCTTGAATTTTTTTTATTATGTTTTGTATTTAGGCCTATAGTGCTGTGTTTGTATGAATGCAGGATAGATTTTTTTAATTCTTATGTTTCCTATTATAGTGCTGTGTTTTGGTGCTGTATTTGGAAATACATCTTGGAATTTTTAATTCTTATGTTTTGTATTATAGTGCTGTATTTTGGTTCTGTTGGAAATAAGGCATTAATTTTTATAAAACATAGGAATTTAAAAAGAATCATGCTGAATTTTCAAACACAGCACCAAAACACAGCACTATAATAGAAAACATAAGAATAAAAAAAATCTATGCTGTATTATTTGTTGTAGGCCTACACATCTGACCAATTTATTATTTTATAGCTTCATTTATCAAGAGGCCATTTTAAAAGTTTGTTTTAAATTATCTTCCCGACAGAACTCAACAATGACCCCATAATTAATAGGAATATAGGGTTATGACCTGCAGTATCGATGTTCCATCCCTGGTCTATGTCAAGATGGCACAACTTATAGTCAATTTTTACAAACTTAGAAGTCTTTCAGGAAATGTCCTTTTGTAAGACCTGCATCTTGACAATCCTTTGTGGATGGTACAATTTGCTCTAGCCTTTGGGGTAAGGAGAAAGGACTAAGTGATTCCCGCCTCTTACGCCACTAAGTTGCACCTGAGTCGATAGGCGTCAACTTTCCTAAACAAACGCGTGAATTAGACCTGTATTGTTTGGGAGTTGACTCCTATTGACTCAGATGCAACTTTTAAAAGGGCCTCTGTTTTTCCACACAATTAAACCAAGTTGTGATTGAATGCATAAAGTGTGATGTTATGAATCATTTGTGTAAAATGGTCCAGAACCAGATGTGTACAAAAATAAGGCTATACACATGCATTTTGACATTTGGAAAGAAAATTAGATTGATTTATTTCAAAACATGTTTGGGGGAATGTATTTAAAGTTGTGGATCCTATAAGGATGACACAATTACAATTTTTACTATTAATTTGTTTACACAACATTTGCAGGTTGTATTCTATGCAACAATAATATGATAATGTGACCAAGTCAATGGTGGTCAATGACTCTCAAAGCGACAATTGGTAACAAGTGGGCAAATAACGCATTATATAAACTAAATGTCACTGTGCACACCAACCATCCCAGCAAGCAAAAAACGTTTTCGACATCATTCGCAAAAGGTTAGAAAAGGTTGTCAGAAAACGTTTAAATGTCGGGTTATATAAAGGGTGCATAAAAGGTATAAAACGTTTTCATAACATTCAAAAACATATGTTGATAACCTACTGCAAATATTCTAACATAATGTTATTTATGTGTTGACAAAATATTTGGCAAAAATGTTTGTAACAAATATTTTACAATAACATTTTTAAAACATTTTTAAAATATTGTTGTAGTGTATTTTCATACAAAACGTTTTAAAACGTTTCCATGACCTTTATATAACCCGACTTTTAATGTTATTAAAACGTTTTTACCTAAACCAAAACCCAAAATATAATATAAATTATTTAAAACGTTTTAAAAACATTTTTGTGTTTGCTGGGATGTGATATATTGATATCAACCAATATCTTGCATGTGAAACTTATAGTCCCTACACATGGATTCGTTTGGTTTGATATGATGTCCACGTAACTTGCCACAAAATAAAATCCATTGCAAAAATAATGCAAAGTAAGCTTGTTTTCTGCCACATGATGTGACAATATCTTAAAAGGGCATTTCGTGATCCACAGCCTCATCCCCCACTTTTCTCAAAAAAAGTTGAGATTTTTATATCACTGGAATACTCTGGCTACATAATGTTTATGTACAAAATATTTCTTGCAGATTAATTCGTTTAGCAAAGATAACGCGAAATTTGAATTTCGTTCTGGTGCACCAGAACGAAATTACAACGTATTGTCTATGGAGCAGTGTAATACACATAATCATGCATAACTCGCAAACGCAAAATCGGAATCGACTGAAATTTTGGGAATATGCTTTTTTCGTGGATATGTACTGAAAAATGTCATAAAAAGAGGATGCTAGGATCACGAAATACTCCTTTAAAAGCTTGAATTGTATTTTCTTAAATGATATCAAAATTATGAAATGTTATAAAATCACATATATTTAGATATGAGCCGCATCAACAGAACCATTTATTTACTATTTTCAGTCTGTAGGTTGTTTTGTGATATTTTGAACATTAATCGATTGCGTTGATAGGCCTATTGTCTGCAAAAAGAACACATTGTCTGCAAAAAGAACACACATTTCTCTACATTGGGTTTTGCTATATATGTCAAGTCCTTGTCACAACACAACACAATGTCACTGCTGGGCTTGGAACCCGCAACCTTTTAACGATGTGCCAGAGCCTTTAAACAAGAATATGTTTACATAAACTTTTGCCACCTAGAGGTTAATGCTCTCGTCACAACATGATGGTACCGCTGGGGTTCGAACCCACAACATAACCATGAGTACTGTTTGTGCCACTGTGCGGTAATATAGACTCTACTCATCATTGATCAATGCATTATATTTAATAACATTACCCTCAACACAAAAGGGATGCCCATTGTCCACTATAACCCAGTTTATTTCAAAGATGAGTAAGCAATTAACAAAATATATTGTTGTTTCTGTAGATGTGTACAACTACTGCATGAAGATATCTTCAACAAGAAGGTATATTTTGTTTGTACCTGCGCTGTTTTACTTCCAGCATCAAACCTATGTTATCCTTGTGGTTTGTGTACAATTGGAATCAAGTGACATCTGAATTTTCAAAGGTGAGAGCAACAAATATTCAATCAATTATAATATTTAGTCAATGTGAAATCTTTCTCCTGTCGTTTGAATTCTTAAGTGATACAGAATAAATCACGTATTGAATACATGATTGCTTTGAGATTAGTTACCATGTTACCGACCGTATGTTTACATTATGCACCCACCTTGCATGCTCAGGATGGATCCGGGGGATGGATATATGAAGAGCTTTGTTGCAAAACCCCTTACACCCACTTGCCCAATTTTGAGAACACATCAAAAAGTCATGAAAAAAATCACTGATATAAGGGGGTTTTCAACAAAAGCAGTTTTTGGCGGGATGCTCATCCTACCCAAGCATCCCACTAAAAACTACTTTTGTTGTAAACCCCCATAATTATATCAGTGATCTTTTTGATGATTTTTAATGTGTTCTCAAAATTGGGCAAGGGGTTTTGCAACAAAGCTCTTCATATATAACTGAATTTAGAAGAGCAGCGAAGACAACACTTGCATTACAATCCAGATGTTGAATCTACATCGTATGCAAAACTTGGGTATAAAAGAATGGTGGGGCGTTTATAAATCTGAAGACCTTTTTTCTATAAATGGTGTTTACATGAAAGCATATGGAGAATGTCCCCTTTTTATTAGGATGCGATAACCTCAATTTTTATTAATATAAAGGCCATTTCCTTTCAAATTTTCTGAAAGTTTCACAGTGTGCAGTATGAACATGTAGAAAATCGGCAATAATGAAATAAACACATCAAAAGAAATAAGTCCCCCTCTGAAAATTTCGTCATAACATCGTAAAGTAAAACTTTGTACCAATAAAACTTACTTAGAAATAATTATATGATTGTTTACTAAGTGTTTTGTGAAAATGAAAGATGTCCATGACTTCATGGCTGAATGAACCCAAATTGAAGACAAAAAATGCCCTTTCCAAAAGTCACAAAGTAAGCCTATGCTTGTTAACTGCAAGGCGTATTGGGACAAGGTATGGAACTGGCCATCTTACAACTCACTGTGCTGAACTCTGCGCCAAGGGGATTTGCATGGCTGAATGATCAAGAATCGATACACATTACAGTAACACTTGGTGAGGATTGTAAACTGCACTCAAGCACATGGGGTTTTCCATTAGTAACAAGCCATGAATCAACTTTTGTGACAAGCATAGGCCTACTTTGTGACTTTTGAAAAGGGCAGTTTTTGCCTTCAATTTAGGCTCATTCAGCCCTGAAGTCATGGAAATCTCTCATTTTCACACAGCACTTAGTAAACAGTCATTATTTCAAAGTTAGTTTTATTGGTACAAAACGAAACCTTACAATGTTATGACGACATGTTCAGAGGGGGACTTATTTCTTTTGATGTGTTTAGAAATAATAGGCAAAAATAAGGAGCAAGAAAAACATTAAGAAAACTTACATTTTTTTGGGTGCTGACCAATTTACACATTCACTCCACATTAGGGAACGTTCATAAATACTTTGGTAGGGGGGGCTGGAAAATTTTGATTTCGGTATGTCAAAACTTTTTTGACCCCCCCCCCCTCTGTCTGTATGTTAAACTTTTAGAACCCCCCCTCTTTATGGACTGAAAACTTTTTTGACCCCCCCTTTTGTAAACACCCAAACTTTTACCCCCCCCCCACACACACACATAATGAAGGTATACTAGTACTTAAAATACTCCACTCTTGTTTCCACTATAGGTAATGCTTTATTTTACTAGTACAGTTTCAACCTTGTTACAAATTCAAGCAAACAGATCCGCAATAAATTTATCATTTATCAGTGTCACTCTTACAGGCCTTATATCTAATAGGCCTAAATTGTCAGGACATCATCAAATATAAATAAATTGCTTTCAAATAAGGTCTCAAAAGTTATTGCACGGATGTATCAGGGGTGTATCCAGCTTTCTTGGTGTGTGTGTGGGGGGGGGGGGCAAATGAAATTTTTGGGCACAGACGAAAAACAATTGCAGTTGCTTTACATACATATACTAGTATACCGGAGCTTTAAAATAATGCTTTACTGCGCGCGTAGCGCGCAAACATTTTGTATTTTACTCTATTTATGCCTATGATCGGGATGAAAATGGCTTTATTGATCGGGTTGAAAATGGCTTTATTGTGACAATGAAAATGGCTTTATTGTGACAATTTTGTCAATGGCTTTATTGTGTCAAATTTGTATTTAACTTTTTAGACCCCCCCCCCCTTTATGGGTGTCAAAACTTTCTTGACCCCCCTTTTGCCATGTCAAAAACTTTTTGACCCCCAATTTTTGGAAGGTCAAAACGTTTTTGACCCCCCCTACAAATTTTCCAGCCCCCCCCCCCCACCAAGGTATTTATGAACGTTCCCTTAGTCATATGCCTCCAAATAATGGTTCCTTTTTGTTTTTCATTTGTTATTTAAGGTTGTGTCATCATGGCAGAATCCAAACCTACATCAAACAACAAGGACCTCACTGAATGTGGAATCTGTCTGTGTACGATTGAAGAACCTAAAGCTTTACCATGTCTACATACATTTTGCTTGAAATGTCTTACTCAGTGGGCTGAAGGTAAAAAAGACACAATAAGATGTCCAGTTTGCGTCCAAGATTTTTCCATACCAGCTGATGGTGTTAAAGCTTTCAGAACGAACTTCTTTATCAACACGCTGAAGGATAGACAGGCTACTGCAATGACGATTCAATCAAGAGATACTGTGGTGCCTTGTGCAAGCTGTGGAGCTGTTGATGAACGAGTTGAAGGATATTGTTCTGGGTGTGGGGGTTTCATATGTGGGGGTTGTATTGCTATGCATAGTAAGCTCAAAACCTTTAGTAGTCATAACGTCATTCCATGTGAAGATCTAAAGTCAGGGAAGGTAGATATTAGGAATCTGTCTCAGAAGCAGTATTGCAAGATCCATGAAGAACAGGTCGTGCGCTTCTACTGTGAAACGTGTGGGGTGTTGACTTGTCGTGACTGCACTGTAGTAGACCATCCTACATCGAGTCATAATCTAGTGAACCTGGAGAGCGCGTCAAAGGGGCACAAGAAGGAAATTGAACAACTCATACAGGGATGTGACGCAATCAAAATAAAAACATACGATGCGCTGAAAGAAATTGACAGTGTCGCAGACCAACTTGTCAAAAATACTGCCACAGCAGAAGCTGGAATAGATGAATCTTTCAACGAGGCTATGAAATTATTAGAAGACAGTAGAAACCAACTGAAGGGAGAGTTGACGAAAGTTGCATCTGTCAGACAAAAACATCTTGATGCTCAAAAAGATGAAGTTATGATTCAACAAACACGACTCCAAACGGCATTACAGATGGCAAACGAAGTGGTGAAGACGGGATCTGATTATGATTTGGCTCTAATCTACACATCACTGAAGACAAACCTGGCGGAGCTACGGGATGTAAAACTGGCATCTGTTGATAAACAGAAAGCAGCAGTTCACTTCAAATCAGCTCACATTGGCCAGGAAACTGCTCAAAGGCTGGGCTCCGTGCTAGTCAAGCAAAGCAAAGAAGGGGTTGGTGTTTGGAAATTGGATAGATCATTTGGCGATGTTTGGGCTGAGAAGCTGAAATATGGACGTGGTGTTGCGATAACACAGGAAGGAGATATTGCAGTTGCGGATAAGGAAGATTCGGCAGTCAAGATATTTAAGAAGGATGGGCAATTCAAATCTTCAACTGAGGTGTCCAGGGGGGCATTTAATGTCGTAGTTAGCTCAGATGGCACACTCTTTGTAACCAACCAAACAGCGTCTGTTAATATCTATGATCGGAAAGGAAACAAGAAGCGTCAATTCCCAACCAAATCACCTGACAATGTGTCATCTGATGCTCAAGATACAGCGCATTATGGCTTAGCAATGGACAACTACAACAATCTACTGGTGGGTGAGACTACCCAAAAATACATCAGCAAGCATCATCTAGATGGGACGCACATCACAAGCTTCAAAGTCCGCATTAAGCCTTTGTTTATTTCGGTATCTCTTGATGGCAAAATCTTCGTATCAGGATGCTATGGCACTGATGTTCATAGTCTCAACGAAAACGGAGTTCATCTCCAGACCCTTAAACCTCCACCAGGTTCAGGGTGGAGTCCATATGGCATGTGTTGCACTTCAACAAATGAAATCTACATATCTAACAATTCATCAGGTGTTATCTATTGCTACTCAGCTGAAACAGGTGCTTATATTGGTTGCGTCACCAAGGATGTAAGCAACCCAACAGGTTTGACATTGATGGATGACGAAGAAACATTGGTTGTTGTAGAAACTAACCGAATGAAGATATTCAAACTACAGAAGTAGTCATACATATTACATTACGTTTTGAATGAATGGAGCTGCATGCAAAGGAGGCAGAATGAAAATGTGGAAATTAAGGGTAAAAGAAACAGGAACATGGAAAGAAATTAACGAAACAAAGCAATAGAGGAAGGAAGAAAAGGAGAGAAAGAGAAAATTACACTTTTATCAGTAAAAAAAAATGTAATTGTGATTTTGCGTGTTACCGTTTCCCCCAGTTTGCATTAAGAATATTGCAAAATTTGGTTCCGAAGCAGAAAAAAAAGTGGGAAAATTTAAAATATTGCAGTGTTTTTCATATACAACGTTTTAAAAACGTTTTCATGACTTTTTATATCCCTACATTTAAATGTTATCAAAACGAATTGACTGATACAAATTAAAACACAATTGTAACACGTTTAAAAATATGTTTGTGTTTGCTGGGTATATTGCAAAAATTGATCAATATGGCAGTCAATAAAACGCTGCAACGTACAGACTTGACACTAAGTATGGATTTTTTTTTTTCATTAAATTCCAAGACTAGTCTGGAAGGGGTCTGCATAAACCGCACGGGATAAATATCAATTGAGGTGTGTCGGGATGGTGTAAAATATTTGTTTGATAGAAAATGTGCTTTCAATGAGTCAACATTAGGGTGTTCATAAAAGCAAATTTTGCCTAAAATAGTGGATTTCACCAGGCTGAATTTGAGTTTTGTGGGGACACAATTTTGTTCTATTATTATCAAATTTATTGGGGTTTTGAGGTGATATTTCCTAAACTTCATCAGAAATTGGAGCTCGTCATGGCTGAAATGCCCTTACAATGTACCAATTGTTTGAAAATGGGAGGACCTTAAAAATATGGCTCTTAAGCGTGGCACGTACTCGGACAGGTTGAATGCCTCCCCTGGGGTCAACTATACGGTACAAACACAGCTACGCAGATTACTGGATGTCCAATTACCTCACGCTGTTTCTTTGTGTACAATAATTAATAACAGTTGGCCTCAGGGGGCCGTTCAAACTTTCTGAGTACGTACCACTTTTAAGAGCCATATTTCTAAAGCTCCTCCCACTTTAGAAAGTGGTACATTACAAGTGCATTATAGTTCCGATCAACACTTATTGAAAACACCACAAATTCAGTCTCCTTAAATCCGCCATTTTAGACTAATTCACTACATTATGAGCACAAAACTTTTGGAAAGCACATTTTCTACCAAACATAATTTAACACCATCTCCCGAAACACCCCAATAAATATTTATCCCGTGCGGTTTATGCAGACCCCTTTCAGATGAGTCTTGGCACTTCGTGAAGAAATATTCATTACTTAATGTCAAATCTGTATGATCTTGTATTCAGATATCATTGAAACTTATAATTGGCAAAAATTTAGTGAATAATTCGCCGTAGAAGTGACGTAATTAATCGGATTAACTACCATAGCAATAGAGGAATACAGTTTTGAATATATAGCCCTGCACTACAACATTCACGCGGTACCTATGCATTGAACCACAAAGAAAGGCTGATCACTCGCACCTGTAAGATTAGTATCTTTGAAAAGAGCGGTATTGTATTCAATTTATGATTGCAGACATACACAGGTGATTAGTGTCATCTGCTTGTAGTGCAGGGCGGTCTGGGCGAATACCAACTATGCAAATTTGTTAATACGCATGTGGTTTGGGGAATATTTGTAGAAAACCACTGTCCTTCGTTAAAATTTCTCAAAGAATAAGATTATGATGTCCGAATAACAGTTCCATGTGAAGTAGTTTCTGTAAACGTGTTATAAGACGCATGAATTGTATTGACACCATACGTGTCAAAATTGGCGTGTCATATTATTTAGTTTGATTTTGATTTTATGATTTTGATTTCAATCTCAGATGCAAAAATATGGATTTATCCTTTGTGTAGCTTAGCACAGAAATCTGCTGTTGAACATGTTGCAGGATATACAGCTTTATTCTGTAAGCTGCTTTATTCCTCAATTGAGTCTTTACACTAGTATAACTCGTGAATATCTTGCACCACGGATACCCAGATATGGGCTTTACCAATTCCTTGCGATGACTTCTTTAATATTATTAGTCATATTCAAAAGATGAAAAATTATGAACATGGTCGATGTAATGGCAACAAAAATGAGGGAGTTCGTTGAATTTCAGCAATTTAACATGTTTAAGGTTTTGGAGCTTTTATGCATTTTAAAAATTTACGTACATATATATAGTTTAGTTGGAAGAAGGGCCAAGCGTGCACCCTCAAAAATATATACTTCCAATCAACGTTTCTAGATCAGAAAACATGCGTAGAAATGTTTAAAAATTCAAAAAGTGTCCCTAGGGGTCAACACGGGTCAAATTTCATATAATAGGATTGAAATTATTTCAAAATAACTCAGATTTTGTCCAAAACCGCGCCAAAGTAGATCGATTCAAAGCAAGTATAGTTTAACCTATCTGCGACAGATCGTTCTTGAGTTATAAGCTGAATGGTTAAAATTAGTGGGTGGTGAGGTTTGGCCACACAGGGGTCAAAAACTGAAAATGCTCCGAAAGAAAATGGTCTCAAATTGTTCGTCATCTAAAAAATTGTTCGTCATGAAAAATAAGCAATTTGAGTGGCGTGTATTTATTTGGATACCAAACATGATACATTTCCCTTCGTTCATAAGATATACATGACCAATGAACAATACAACTCAAATGCGGCATGCCAATATTGGTAACCAAAAATTTGCGTTTCTGGTTGAGAATTATGAAATCGATTTTAGACTATGCGCTTCACCTTCTTTTCTAATAAAATTTCGAACAAAAATCTTAACTTATTCTGTTATGATATGGTTGATGATGATAAATTCAAATTATTTCTTCATAGAATTTCCAACGTAACAATTCAAATAGTATCAGCATTGGCCCTGATCACACTGATGATGAAGCACCAACTGAAGATCGAATGTGACAATTGATGTTTAGAATATTGCCTTGACTTTGAAACACTTCGGTTTGCAGTTAAACTATGAAGAACGACACGTAATGTATGTTTCAATGTTCACCTCCCCGCCCGTCTTCCATCATCCACTGCGAATTATTATAAAATTTTGTTCTTACAGTCCTGGTGCAGGAGTCTTGTAGCTTCTTGTGACAGAACAGAGAATTGAAGGATGGAATATTACACAACTTCAGAAGATGGCTTTCACTGGCTTAAATTCGTAATAAAATCAAAGCATAAGTCCACATTTCTTGGTGCAGTATAGTGTTGTATATAGTCTATTTTTTATAATAGGAAACTGTTTGATATGGCAATGGAATTGAATGGGAGATATTGGTTTAGAAGTTGAGAGAAGGAGGTGGATACTTGGGATCCGGAGATGTACTGTAAACTTATTGTATGGTTTTGTGTGTAATATGCCCAACTGTTTCACCGTACATGTAGACTGTTTATTTTGTTAGTGGGTTTATATGTCAATTTTGGTGTCACAATAATAATTGCACGATTTTTTTCTGTGCAACGATACCTTCATCTTTGTTGTCGCTTGTTGTATACTAGAGTTATGAACGTTTAAAATGGTGTCGAGACTTTTGGTACACCCTGTACTCAAGTTAAATTTAACTGCAATATAGAAAAAATAAATTACCCTTTTTTTGAAAAAGTATCAAATGCTATGGAGTTGACCCTTTTTTCCATTGATTGATTCTTTTTCACCTTATAGCCCAAATTGACTTCAGGGTCAAAATGATATTACTAAGGGAACGTTCATAAATACCTTGGTGGGGGGGCTGGAAAATTTGTAGGGGGGGTCAAAAAGTTTTGACCTTCCAAAAAGGGGGGGGGAAAAAAGTTTTTAACGTGGCAAAAGGGGGGGGTCAAGAAAGTTTTGACACCCATAAAGGGGGGGGTCTAAAAGTTGTCACAATAAAGCCCTTTTCATCCCGATCATAGGTGTAAATAGAGTAAAATACAATTTTTTTGCGCGCTACGCGCGCACATCCAGTAAAGCATTTTTTTAAAGCTCCGGTATATATGTATGTAAAGCAACTGCAATTGTTTTTCGTCTGTGCCCCAAAATTTTATTTGCCCCCACACCACACCAAGAAAGCTGGATCCACCCCTGATACATCCGTGCAATAACTTTTGAGACCTTATTTGAAAGCAATTTATTCATATTTTATGATGTCCTGACAATTTAGGCCTATAGACATAAGGCCTGTAAGAGTGACACTGATAAATGAGAAATTTATTGCGGATCTGTTTGCTTGAATTTGTAACACTGAGGTTCAAACTGTATACGTTTAATCCACTATACTAGTAAAATAAAGCATTACTTATAGTGGAAACAAGTGCGGATTATATTAAGTACTAGTATACCTTCATTATGTGTGTGTGTGGGGGGGGTAAAAAGTTTGGGTGTATACAAAAGGGGGGGGTCCAAAAAGTTTTCAGTCCATAAAGAGGGGGGGTTCTAAAAGTTTAACATACAGACAGAGGGGGGGTCAAAAAAGTTTTGACATACCGAAATCAAAATTTTCCAGCCCCCCTACCAAAGTATTTATGAACGTTCCCTAATACTACTGTATACATACAGGGTCAAAATGTCCCTTAGTGTGCAAGGGGTAGCATAATAAGATAGTTAGGTTGGTTCCCTAGAATCTGAGACTGAATTTAGAAGACTAATTTGACAGCATCTGACGTCACTGTCAATCAAAATTCCTGTGACCCTTGATTGGTTAGTAGCGCGCAAAAAGAAGGTTGATTCATCTGATGCTTTCATCGTAAAAAAGAATCACAGAAAATGTCAATTACAGTACTTATACAAAGCAAAATGCAACAGCTTTTCAAGGCATTGTTGACATGATACCCTCATCAAAAAAATGTGTCCTAATTATTGAGACCTAACTTTTGAGACGGTTTGTATGTTTGAAGGTGCAGAGTTAACCATAGTACACTCTATTGTTATTTCACTCCAGAAAATTGATTTCAATTCTATTCAAATTCAATTCTTTCTATACCTAGAGTCTTCCTATTCAATTCCAATTCAATCCACCTTGCTTTAGAATTAATTCAATTCGATTCCAATTCAATTTGTCAATTTCAAAATCATTTCAATTCAATTCCAATCCAATGCAGTGAAATTAACAGCTAATCCATTTCAATTCAATTCTGAGCATTCATTTCAATTCCAATTCAATTCCAATTCCAATACAGTTGCAGTTTGTGTTAATTTACCAAAGGCACACTGCAAAAACTGTGTCTAGAGATTGAACACTTTTTTGTCCTCGATTTGTAAACACATATAAAATCTAAACACAAATGTCAAACTTCAAAACATTAAGTGTTTAATATTAATTTTAAACACAAGGCATCAAAATCAAATTACTAAACATGTTTAGCAAATAGCAATGTTTACAAATCGAGGACAAGATGGTGTCTAGAATGGTGTTTAACATTTAGACGCTGTTTTTGCAGTGCATGTTTTAAATGTTATACCAATTATACTCACTTTTCACATTCAAACAATGCGAGTGATCCTTGACCTCTGGGTCCTATTTTTATGAAACTTTGGAACTTCTTAGTTCTTAGGTGACTGACTTCCTAATATTTGTCCTAACTTCTTGTCCACCATGCACATCATTTTCTAAACTTAAGGTGTGTGGTATGATTGATAATGGGACCCTGTCCCCACACTGACCTCAAAGATGTCAAAAATCAAGGTTTTGATACTATTACATAGCCCCTACTTGTTACACCCAAAATCCTTGTACTTTTGAAAAGTGTGAAAAAGCTGTCAAAGATATAGGCCTAAGCATTTTCTTTAATGGTTTTCTCAAAATTTGTTCAAATGTACAATGACATTTGAGCATAAAAATTAGGAGCTTGAGAAAAATAAGGGCTTTATGATCAGTGCCAAAAGTTTGAGATCTTTGGCAAGTTGGGGGGGTCTCATACTCACATTATCGATCATATCAAGCAATTTAAAAGATTGGGAATGCTAAGAATCAATTTGCATCATGTTAGAAGATATTAGTGTCTTTATGAACATAGAACCTATAGGCCCTAATTTTCCACATGACAAGAGAGACAGTTGATATTCTTCTAAAGAAAGATTAAGAAGAATTCCAAGAAAGTCTCAAAAAGTTTAACTATACCTGTGTGTGAGAAATGATATCATAATACTTCTAATTTTCTTCAATATACGTGTATTTTATGCTATCATTTTTAAATGAAAGCTTTCCAGATTACTTAGTTGCAATATGTTTTGTAACACTTTATGTTTATGTTTTGTACCAGTTTATGGTGACCACTGTTTCTTTTTATTTATCATGTTTAGGGAAAACAGTTTGCTTGTTTAAACAGAGCAGAACTTCATGGGGGAAGGGTACTTTTTACAGGTGGAATGATCTGGAATCACAGACATCTGCTTGTGAATTGAAATGCTGAATTGAAATCAAAGCTGAATTTCATTTCAATTCCACTTCATTCTTCATCACTCAACTTGATTTCAATTCCAATCCAATTCAATTCTTCATTGCTCACGATGATTTCAATTCCAATCCAATTCAATTCATGCCCAAGCCCACTCATTTCGATTCCAATTCAATTCCAATGCATTGAAATGAAAATCGCCCAAATTTCATTTCAATTCAATTCGATTTCAATGCATTGAATTAACATTAGTACACTCTACTTCACCGCCGCGTTCAGAGACTCGATTATAACGACTACTCGTCGTTTCTGAGTTTGATTGACAGGTGACATCAGACGCAAACTAGTATTTTTATATCTGGTTCCCCCTGCACACAAACATAAGCGCACGAGGGGAAAATAATAAAAGCTATAGGGAACTATGGAATTGTTGGTACTTTATTATGTCCACATGCATAACAATTAAATAGGTAATTAGCCCTATGCAAACAACGAAGCATTTTATTTCGTGACGTGTAGGCTACTACCCTAGCTACGATATAGACTTCTCTGTAGTCCACTTTCCCATACTCTAGCTTATACATAAACCCCGATTTGTATATCAATTTACATAATTATAGATTTTCCAAACCCGATCTCAGTTTTCAGTAAACATATCACATAATTTATTTGGATCCCAGAAATGTAAGGTTTGTGCGCGTAGGACATAGCGTTTAGAAGTTTAACGGATTGTGTGTACACACTCATAGAAATTGTTCGTTGGCATTACTCAGTAAGTTAATGTAAGTCGTTGCGTCAACTTTCCGAGTATAATGCCAACGCGTACAATTTTGAGTAACGCTGACTCGATATCATTATGTTGGTCACACTCATTGGCACTTACTTTATTGAGTTGTTACAACTCAGAAAGTGAAACTAGCCTAGGATAATTTTCTAGAGGTGTGCTATAGTATACAAAATTTTGCACTGGTTACAAAAATAAATATTTGAATACTGCTAATTGTGCAGAAAATGATCCAATTACGTGAATTAAGTAACCAAGTACCAAATTGGAATAACGCAGCTGATAACGCAAAACAATAAGTACCAGTAACTTAATATGAACGAGTTACATCACTTGTTGAGTTACAATAACTCAACTAATTGGTTCTTTGAACCTTGTTTATTTTTCTAAGTTCCCTGAACTTCAATTCAGAAGTTGGCATTACTTAAAAAGTTGACGCTACTTAAAAAACTGTTTAAGTAATGCCAACAAAGTTGATTAGTTGACAGAACTTTTTGAGCTTTTTCAGCATTTTTTAAGTTCGGATAACTAAAATGAATTTAGTGTTGGCAACTTTTACACTATTTTTGAGTTGTCCAAACTTACTCCGTTTGAATTGCGCCAACAAGGCGAACAAGTCATTTCTATGAGTGCAGGGTTCAAACGGCAAATGGCTTAGTGGTTTCAGGAAAAGAACAGTTTGCACTATTTGCGATATCTATAGTAGACTACGGTATGTTACGTAGCAAAGAGTTACATGGTCAGTAGGATTTCATAGGATTCAATGACGTTTTGTGTTTATGTGTCATCTATCTCCTGAAAGCTCTGAACTTCACATCACAAATAGTACAAACTGAAACTATTCTCCCTTAAACTGGGCCCATGACCCCTGATGGGCCATGTGAGCTTCTGGACCCCATGCCGTTATGCTTGCGCTTCTTGATGCGACTATCGTTCTACGCCCATCGACCGTTCTATTCATTCTCCTACTTACAACAAATCTACACCCCACCCAAAAACAAATCGAGTACTAGGGGGCCTATAGGTACTGTCTGTTTTATTTTTCATTCCACAGTAACTTGATGACTTTTCAAATACTATATATTATTCTATACATATATTACCTTTACCGTCTTGTAGTGATTTGATGGTAAGAGTGATAAGCCTACCAATCAAATGACCCGCGAAAAACAATGCGACTCATACTCAGTCTCAGTGAAGTCAGCAGGAGAATCAAAACCTGTGGTGATAATAGTGGTGTGCGCCCTTTAGGTCATAGGACTACGGGTTGTGAATAACGGAATTACAACAGTGTCGGGGATTTCCAGTATTTTGTGGTTGTGTTGTCATTTTGTTTGCATCAATTTCGTCTTATATCCTTGCTAGATATGCAACACCAAACGGGTAAGTTTAGTCACGATTATCGCACTTTCAGTTTCCCACGCGTTTGAACGGGAATTGGATTGCGTACTTTTTCGATGTCTAGTGAGCAATTTTTTTCAATATTTTGAGAAAATGATGTCAAATTTTCTATTCTGTATTGTTTGGCAATAATGTCTTTTGCCAATAGTATGTTTAAAGTTGTAATTTTGTGTTTTTGATCGCAAAGATCGGATATTTTCGTTCCCGATTCGAATTCTGAACCCTTCGCAAGGGTGCCGATTTCGGCAGAACTTTGACGATAATTTTGCCTTTTTGGACACTAAAATGCTTTCGATCCTTAATTTTGTTTCAACCGAGTCTTAAATTAGCAAGCACAATACGGTTGGTACCACTTTTATATACATTGATGAAATTTTAAAGATTTTTTTCAAGTTTCTAACCGGCAAAATCGTTAAGTGTGTATTTCCCATTGACATCCAAAATGGGAAATACGAGTCTGATGGACATAGGAACGGCGTCCATGAGACTCAGCGAGTCTAGGTAAGTTTAAGTAAAACCAATATTATCATTCACATTTGCAATCCAGGTATCATCAATTGCATCGGTCACATGGTAATGATCCTGATACACATCATTGAATGCTAGTCTCCTGCTACATGTTTTATAAACTTACCCAGACACTCGGAATCGGATATTAAATTCCATGTCTACTCATAGGATCCACAACTTTTGTTTCCCCAATGCATGGGGAAATAAAAACCTGTGCTGCACGATTTAGGCAGATGATGGTGGATGCGATATCGCTATTTTTGACGTCGCCATTGGATTAACACATAATGAAATCTTCACAAACAATTCTAAATTTGTTATGTGGTGTCAAAGCAAAATTATCTTACTCTAAAACCGTTGGGGTTCTGCAAAGTACCCCACTGCAAGTATGTTAATTGTCCATTTATAATCGCTAACCGTGTATTGTGAATGGGGCTGTCAGCCCTGTATCTTCGCCAGCCTCGTACGTCCGTGTTGCGTGTCCTATGCCGGATTTAGGGACAGAATTTTTTTAATTTTTAATTCTTATGTTTTATAGTATAATATATAATTAGTGCTGTGTTTTGGTGCTGTGTTTGGTAATACATCTTGAAGATTTTTAATTCTTATGTTTTGTATTTATATAGTGCTGTGTTTGTGTGCTGTATTCGGAAATACATCTTGGGATTTTTAATTCTTATGTTTTCTATTATAGTGCTGTGTTTTGGTACTGTATTTTGGAAATAAGGCATTGATGCGGCATTGATGTTTATAAAACTTAGGAATTAAAAAAAAAATCATGCTGAATTTCAAACACAGCACCAAAACGCAGCACTATATAGAAAATATAAGAATTTAAAAAAATCTATGCTGTATTATTTGTATTTTGTAATAGGCCTACACATCTGACCATGAATTTATAGCTTCATTTAACAAGAGGCCATTTTAAAAGTTTGTTTTAAATGATCTTCCCGACAGAACTCGACAATGACCCATAATTTTAAGAGGAGATATTGGGTTATGACTCGCAGTTCTCGATACTCCATCCCTAGTCTATGTCCAGCTGTATGTCAAGATGCACAACTTAGTCAATTTTTACAAATTTAGAAGTCTTTCAGCAAATGTCATTTTGTAATACTTGCATCTTGACAATCCTTTTTTGGATGTCACAATATTTGCTCCAGCCTTTTAGATAACGAGAGAGGACTAAGTGATTCCTGCCTCTTGCACCACTATGTTGCACCTGAGTCCATATAGACGAATCCAAATCCACGCATTCCTACACCTGCAGTACCTGACTAGCAGCCTTTAGTTGGGTAGCCGTCGGCTACAATGCACCCAAAATGTGAAATGATTCGGCCTTGGCGGAAATTTTAAACTGCACTACATCACCCGTTTTACACCTTCCGTGAAAACACAGGTAGACAAAAGAATGATTAAAGTTTACAACACAATAGGCCCTCCCTTCGGCAAAACACACAGCTTCTACATGGTCTATTCGCTGTTGAAGTGACATAATAATCGGATTAACTACACGTGGTATCTATGCATTGAACCATATCATTCTGATCGCTCGCACCTGTACGATAAGTATCTTTGAAAAAAGCAGTATTGTATTCAATCTATGATTGCAGACATACACAGGTGATGAGTGCAACCTGCTTGTAGTGCTTGTACCAGAATATCTTGGTTATCAGGCGTCAGGAAACCACCGAAAATACAGAAAAAAACTAAATAAAAATGATCAATAATCATCACTTCTCTGAAAAAATGCTAAAAATCATAAACTTATAGGCATATATTTACTACTAATAATAATACTTTCCAACAAATTAAAGGGGGGTAACCCTATCAGTTTAGGATATGGATTGTCTTCAAACTTACATACAATTTCAAATATTGTCCCCTTTATGCATCTATGTGAGAAAACGAGAATATTTTCAGCGTAAAAGTGAATAATTAGCACAATTAGTAAGCCAATACGTTGGTACCATGAATTGCATTGTGGTCCGGCATCCAGAAACAACACTCCCGTCGAGTGCTTCGCCATACCACTACGCTCATATTTCTTGTGACAAAATATCTCATTCTTTTTATTTTTATTTGACCCTGATACATTTCCTTTTAATTTTGTATATTATCATCACGCACCCCGGTACATTTTACACTTATCTTTCATTTTAGGAACTGTTTTAATGAAAAATGGGATTTTTATAATATTTTAATTAATTTATTAATTAATTTTATAGTGGGGACATTTTTCTCATATTTTTTTCATATTCCTCGTATCATACTTAACAAGATAAGGTCTTGTTTTGTATTTATTTCATCCCTTATGTATTTCTTTATTTTTGTTTTAAGCGTTTATCATTATAGCGCCTCATTGATTCGGACCTATTTCGTTAAATGCAATTGGCATGGGAGTAACACGGCTCCTATTCACGGAATCATTTTTCCTACCCAGAATGTCGAAGCTGGTTACCAGTATAGCCTGTTTGTTTCTTGATTTCTCCGAAAATACATCAAATTGGATCGTCAAATTTCAGGATGGTAATGAGAAAAATATAATTTATTAAATGATACCAAAAACCACAGACCCTAGAAAAAAAATGAGAAAAATCGGGGGGATGATGCTGTCGATCGGGTCACGGACCTTTAATTATAGAAACATTGGAAATTGATCAACCATGGCGGTCTCATACACCAAACGCTACAAATGGATGTACTTGCGAACAAAAGGACTATGTATGAATAGATGCGACGGGATTACCTGCGGAATTATCTCTATAGTATATATTATTCTATTAACCATCCTCGTCCTTGCATCTTCTCTAGGTGTTAGGCGGCTTTTATTTGCACAATGGGGCGCTAAAAACACCAGGATGGTGCTAGCGGCTACCCAAAAATGGCCGACCAAATCCTGACCATGACTTGGCTCGTTGGATTCGTCTATAGGCATCAACTTTCCTTAAAGCCATAATGTACGATCTTATAATATGAAATTGGTTAATTTTTTTCAAACCTGATTTTTTGGCCTATTTGTAATGTTTACACATGTCCCAACTTACACCTAAATGGAATCGGCCAAATTTGTTGTCTTTGTAGGTCTACAGAGCAAAGTTCGACATATTATCATATTAAATTTAACAATTATGATAATATGTCCTCCCATAGAACTGCATATCAATTGGCCAAAATAACCAGTGGGGTTTATTTTATTTTACCTTGTTATTTCAACTTAAAATGGACTCCAACCCTTCCCGTCAGTTATTACTAATATTATTCCAACATTTTGAATAAAGAATAACAAAATTAAAATTTGACGGAAATTAAGGCTTTATCAAACACAAGAATATGCCTGTATTGTTTGAGAGTTGACTCCTATTGACTCAGATGCAACCTTTAAAAGGGCCTCTGTTTTTCTACACAATTAAACCACTTCCATGATTAAACCAAGTTGTGATTGGAAGCATGATGCTATAAATCGTTTGTGTGAAATGGTCCAGAATCAGATGTGTACAACGAATAAGGCTACACATGCATTTTTACATTTGGAGAGAAAATTAGATTTAATTATTTCAAAACATGTTTCGGGGAACATATTTAAAGTTGTGGATCCTGTTAGGCAGATACAATTACAATTTTTACTATTTGTTACACAACACTTGCAGGTTGTTCAGCATATTTTATTCTTGAACAATAATATGATAAATTTGACCATGTCAATGGTCGCTAATGGTAGTACGTTCATGCTTTGACAGTCACGCGACGATTGGTAACCAGTGGGCAGATAGCGTTTATATCACCCTTACTAATTAAATGTCATTGTGGTGTGTATACCAACCATGTAATAATTATATTGACATCAATCAATATCTTGCATGTGAAACTTATATCACTTACCACTATCCCATTGAAAAAATAATGTATAAAAGTAGGCTTCTTTTTCTGACTCATTTGACAATATCTCAAAAGTTTCCACTGTATTTCTTTTAAGGGAATGAACGTTTGGACAGTATTTATTGTGGGACATTAAAGCACATCAGACATATCGAATTGCATTCTGAATATGAAGAATGTCCTGATGATATCAAATAATTTTGATTTTTTGAAATTAGCAATGTAATACACATTTTATGGTAAATCATTAAAAATTGATATTTTTGATATTTAAAAGTACTTGAAGTAAACTTTATAAATCTGATGCTTTATACTTAAAGTGTATGTAGGTGGGATGAAAAACCCGACGATCAATTGAAAATTTTGACCTTTTCAGTATTGAAGATATGGATTTTTTCCCAAAACACACACAAAAAAAATAGGTCTTTTTGGGAAAAAAATCCATATCTTCAATATGAAAGGTCAAAATTTTCAATTGATCGTCGGCTTTTCCTCCCAGCTACATACACTTTAAGAATATACCATTAGATTTATAAAATTTATTTCGAGGACTGTTATATATCAAAAATTTGAAAAATATCAAATTTTAATAATTTGTCATAAAATTTGTATTATATCGTGAATTTCAAAAATGAAAATTATTTGATATCAGAAAGACATGCTTCAGTATTCAGAATGCAATTCGATACGCTTGAGGTGCTCTCATGTCCCACAAAAATACTGTCGAAACGCCTATAAACGCTCATTCTAGATCCCTTAAATGATATCAAATTATGAAATTTTATGAAGTCGCATAATATTTAGATATGAGCCGCATCAACAGGGCCATTACTATTTTCAGTCTGTAAGATGTGTGCTATTTTGCACGTTAATTGATCAATTGCTTTTGGCATAGTCTGCAGAAAGAACACATTGTCTCTAAAAAGAACACAAATTATTTGTTCACAATGGCTATTGCCATCTAGAATTCAAGTCCTTGTCACATCACAACACATGGCACTGCTGGGATTCGAGCCCGAAACCTTTTAACAACGTGTCAGAGCCTTTAAACAAGAATATGTTTACATAAACTTTTGCCACATAGAGGTTAATGCACACGTCGCAACATGATGGTGCCGCTGGGGTTTGAACCCACAACCTTCTATTAAACCATGAGTACCATTTGTGCTACTGTACGGTAACATAGACCTACTCCTTCATCATTGATCAATGGTTTATAATATAATACTGCCCTCAACGCAACGGAGATGCCCATTGTCCACTATCTAGGGTAGCGCTAGAACAAAACACTCTCGAGTCTGCAGGGACCCCAGAACTTTCAGAAAATAAAAAAGTAAGGGGTCCCTAGTAGAGTTTAGTGAGTCTGAGTTGTACAAATGCAGCATATTATGGTATGTGTGCAGTATAGTAGCGCTTGATTGAAAAACTGGGGTTTGCGGGGACCCCTTAACTTGCAGAAAATTTAAAAATAGGGGGTCCGAACTGTATTTTGGCGAGTCCGGGACCCCAAAATGCAGCCTAGCGCTACCCTTGCCACTATCATACCTGTTTATTTTCAAGGATGATAAAGCAATAACCAACATATTGTTTTTGTTTCTGTAGATGTGTAGAACTACCGAAGGAAGATATATCAAGAAGGTATTTTATTGTTGCTGAGCTGTTTCACTTCCATCATCAAATCTATGTTATCAGTGTGGTTTATGTACAGTTGGAATCAAATGGAAAAGGTAAGAGCACCACAATATATCAATCAATCAATCAATAATAAATTGACATAAAAATATATGCTTTTGGTTAACCAGATTTTTAAAAAAATGAACATCATTTTCCGGTCATTTTAATTTTACGTAATACAAAATAAATCATACATTGAAGACAATGCACTGAAATAAGTCAATCATGTCATGATTACCCGACTGTATGTTTACATTCATTTCTTACCCACCTTGGTCAGAGTGGATATTTTATAACTGAATTTAGAAGATCAGCGAAGACATCACTTGCATTACATTCCAGATATTGAATCTACACCGTATGCAAAATGTGGGTGTAAAAGAAAGGGGCGTTTATAAATCTTAAGGCCGTTTTTCTAAAAATTATTGTGTTTACATGAAATCGTTTGGATAATATGCCCTTTTAGGACGCAATAACCTCAAATGTTATTAATATAAAGGCCACTTTCTTTCAAATTTTCTGAAATTTTCAAAGGATGCAGTATAAACATGTAGAAACATAATCAAATACTAGTAGTTGCCTTATCTGCTCTTCTCCGAAAAAACAAGAAGTCCTAGATACCTCAATGATATTAAAACGAAACCCAGGACAGCGGTACCTTTAACAAACTTCACTTCCGAGTTTAAGTGCAATAGGTGACATGACCTAATCCAATCAGCCGAAAATCAGCAATAATGAAATAGAAATATAGACAAAAATAAGAAGCAAGAAAAACATAAGAAAAAATTACATTTTTGGGGTGTGTTGACCAATTTACAAATTCACTCCACATAAGTCATATGCTTCCAAATAATATACATGTATGATGTAATCTGATATAACCAGTTGCTGGGGGGGTGATGCACACTGCCCCCCCCCAAAAAAAAAAAAAAAAAAAAACCCGATGTAGGAGAGAAATAATTGTGAACTTATACAGCTGTGGATACAAGTACATGTTCTTCACTGTGTTATTTAAAGTCATAACGTACGATCTTATAATATGAAATTAGTAAATTTTTTTAACTTCATTATTTGCCATATTAGTAATGTTTACAATGTCCCAACTTACACCTAAATGGAATCGGCCACATTTGTTGTGTTTTTAGGTCAATAGAGCAATTCATAATTATGACGTTAAGTTCCGCCCCCCAGAACTCCATGTTAAACGGCCAAAATAGTCATTGGGGTATTTTTCACTAAACCTGGTTATTTTAGCTAAAAATGGACAGAAACCCTTCCCCTCAGGTATTACTAATATTATTTCAGCAATTTGGGTAAAGAATAAGATAATTAAAATCGGATAGAAATCGTACATTGTGGCTTTAAATTCCCTTGGTCTATTTTTTAATTATTTAATTTACTTTACAAGGTGGTGCAACAATTTACAGTTTCTCAGCCTTCATTTCGTCGCCACAGGTTTTGCGAAATTCTTTAGAAATAGATTTTCATAATTATCTTACGTAATAAGGTTCCTTTTTGTTTTTCATTTGTTATTTAAGGTTGCGTCATCATGGCAGAATCCAAACCTATATCTAACAACAAGGACCTCACAGAATGTGGAATCTGCCTGTGTACGATTGAAGAACCTAAAGCTTTACCATGTCTCCATACCTTTTGCCTGAAATGTCTTAGTCAGTGGGCTGAAGGTAAAAAAGATATAATAAGATGTCCAATTTGCGTCCAAGATTTTTCCATACCAGGTGATGGTGTTAAAGCTTTCAGAACGAACTTCTTTATCAACACACTGAAGGATAGACAGGCTACTGCAATGACGCTTCAATCAAGAGACACTGTGCCTTGTGCAAGCTGTGGAGCTGTTGATGAACGAATTGAAGGACATTGTTCTGCGTGTGGAGGTTTCATATGTGGGGGTTGTATTGCTATGCATAGTAAGCTCAAAATCTATAGCAATCATAAAGTAATTCCATATGAAGATCTGAAGTCAGGGAAGGTAGATATTAGGAATCTATCTCAGAAGAAGTATTGTAAGATCCATGAAGAACAGGTGGTGCGCTTCTACTGTGAAACGTGTGGGGTGTTGACATGCCGTGACTGCACTGTTGTAGACCATCCTGCATCGAGTCATAATTTGGTGAACCTGGAGAGCGCTTCAAAGGGACATAAGAAGGAAATCGAACAACTGATACAGGGTTGTGACACAATAAAAATAAAAACAGACGATGCGCTGAAGGAGATTGACAGTGTCTTAGACCAACTTGTCGAAAATGCTGCCACAGCAGAAGCTGGAATAGATGAGTCTTTCAACGAGGCTATGAAGTTATTGGAAGACAGTAGAGACCAACTGAAGGGAGAGTTGACGAAAGCTGCATCTGATAGAAAGAAACAGCTTGATGCTCAAAAGGATGAAATTATGATTCAGCAAACACGACTCCAAACGGCATTACAGATGGCAAATGAAGTGGTGAAGACAGGATCTGATTATGATTTGGCTCTAATCTACACATCCCTGAAAACCAACTTGACTGAGCTACGGGGTGTAAAACTAGCATCTGTTGATAAGCAGAAAGCAGCAGTTCACTTCAAACCAGCTCATATAGGCCAGAAAACTGCTCAAAAGCTGGGCTCCGTGTTAGTCAAGCAACGCAAAGAAGGGGTTGGTTTTTGGAAATTGGATAGATCATTTGGAGATGTTGGGGCTGAGAAGCTGAAATATGGACGTGGTGTTGCGATAACACAGGAAGGAGATATTGCAGTTGCGGATATGGCTGATTCAGCAGTCAAGATATACAAGAAGGATGGTCAATTCAAATCTTCAATTACGGTACCCGATAATCCATGGAATGTTGTAGTCAGCTCAGATGGTAAACTGATAGTAACCAACCTCTCAGCGTCTGTCAGTATTTATGATGGGAAAGGTAACCAGAAGCATCAATTCCCAACCAAATCACCTGACAATGTGTCATCAGATACTCGAGATACAACGCATTGGGGCTTAGCAATTGACAACTACAACAATCTACTAGTTGGAGAGACTAGACAAAAATACATCAGCAAGCATCATCTAGATGGGGCGCACATCACGAGCTTCAAGGTGCCCATTAGCCCAGTGTTTATTACGGTATCTCTTGATGCCAAAATCTTCATATCAGGAGGCATGGACACTGATGTTCATATTCTCAACGAAAACGGAGTTCATCTCCAGACCCTTACAGCACCACAAGATTCAGGGTGGAGTCCATATGGCATGTGTTGCACTTCAGCAAATGAAATCTACATATCTAACACCTCATCAGGTGTTATCTATTGCTACTCAGCTGAGACAGGTGCCTACATTGGTTGCCTCACCAAGGATGTAAGCAAGCCTGCAGGTTTGGCATTGATGAATGATGAAAATCAATTGGTTGTTGTGGAAGATTACTGTATAAAGATATTCAAAGTGCAGAACCAATAATAAATACCGTATGTTTTGAATTAATTGAGCTGAATTCAAAGGAGGAAAAATGAAAATGTGGAAATTAAAGGTAAAAAAAGAGGAAATGGAAAGGAATTAACAAAACAAAGGAATAGAGGAAGGAAGAAAATGAAAGAAAGATAGAAAGAGAAAATCACTTTTATTAGTAAAAAATAATTTCATTGCGATTTTGCGTGTTAGCGTTCCCCCAGTTTAGTTTGCATTAAGAAAATTACAAAATTTGGCTCCGAAGGAGAAAAAAGTCGGCAAAAGAAATATAAAATGTTGTAGTATTTTTCATATAAAACGTTTTAAAAACGTTTTCATGACTTTTTATATCCCTACCTTTAAATGTCATCAAAATGTTCTGACTGATACAAATCAAAACACAATTGTAGACATGAGCGCAAGAAAACCGTAAGTCCACTTGGCCCCTCAACATGTATACACTAAAGTTAAGTATAGTTTCTTAGGGTTTTATAATGTTTAATACATGTTCCAGGGTGAAAACATCATAAAAGGTTGTGAAAGATTTGTTTTGGCCCCTGAACATGTATAAAATATTACCAAACTATACAAAACTACGCAAGTTTAGTGTATACATGTTGAGGGGCCAAGTGGACTTATGGTCTTCTTGCGCTCAGGTCTTCAATTGTAACACGTTTAAAAACATGTTTGTGTTTGCTGGGTATATGGCAAACAATGATTATTATATCAGTAAATAAAACACAGCAATGTATTATCTTATTCAGATATCATTGAAATTAAGTGAACAATACAATTATGTAAAATACGCATATAATTTGGGGAGTATTTTGAGAAAACCATTCTCTTCATTAAAATTTCTTTCAGAATAAGATTATTATGTCAGAATAACAGTACTTCGTTTGTTTCTGATTTTATATAACTCAATCTCAGAATTTTGGTCCAGGAAGGTGTTCCATGTCAGTGCATTTTGCTGTTGTGTCAGTTGGACAACTGCTTGGTTACTGACATGTGTTTAGAGTAGAGTATTGAAGTAATCCTGTGTGCAATTTTGTACATTTTTATGGAGAGGATTTTAAGATATGACCTTGTGAAAAATTATAAGTTTCTTTTTGAGGCCAGTTTATATTACTGTAGTCATATTTGATCGACTGCAATATAATGACCCTATTTTTTATTCTAATGAATATTTACTATATGTGACCTCTCAGCACAACTGAGCCCTGAAGTCGCCAATCATCATTTTTGAGATATTCAACCAAAATATTCTGCTTGAAATTAGCTTCAAAATGATGTATATCATGTCTATAGTACTTGACATTTAAGTAGTGAAAAATCAATAAAACAGTCAATAAATCCTTTGTTTCCTATTGTTTATTGTTAAGTTCGATGGAGCATATCTCAATAGTGGCACTGGCGACATCCGGGCTCAGTTGTGCTGAGGGGTCACATATGTGATGCGATCAAGCAAAATCAGTCGGAACTCGGAAATATTAAATTTTCAGTTTCTTATAGGATAGTAAAAATCATTTACTAAGCTGCATTTTGCAAAACACCCCATTGAAATTGAACAACCTGTTCCAAAGATATGAGCAATTAAAGAGTTTCCAAAACAGAAGGAAACAAAAGAAAATATTTCCTTTGTGTGGCTATATCTCAAAATCAATATTTCCGAGTTCCGACTGATTTAGCTTGGTCGCATCATATATGTGTTGTTCAGGTGTCGCATTCTTGTGCGTCTGTGTGTCCAGGACCCTTACTTTTTGTTTTGGACCCCATAATTACAAGTTGAAACTGACCAACAGGCCCGATCAAAAATTCATAGACCCCTTAAATTTTTGTCATTGTCGATACAAAAAAGGAACCAATTATAACACAGAAAACCTAAGAAATTTTCCAAAGTTACCACGTATTCCTGGTTTGTTTGTTTGTTTGTTTAAACGGTCGCTCCGTGTGGAGACACGCTTGAGTCCTGATGGGACCAGGCTCAACGGTTGATCAACCATCTCAAAAACCGTCTCAAAAGTTAGGTCTTTATAGTAGGAAACTTCACCAATACCAGTATCAGCAGTAGATAGTTACTTCAACAATACCAGTATCAGCAGTAGAAAGCTACTTCAACAATATCAGTATTTGGTATCAACAGTAGATCGCTCATTCTACAAAATCCGGTGCCAATCCACTATAAAAATTGAAAAAATAAAAGTTGTTCAAAAACACCTGCTTTTTGTGTTTTTTAAGAGTAAATGTATCACTACTTTCAGGTGTAAAAAATTGCCAACACCACTTGCATATTTTTCTTTCAGGAAGTCATGATGTTTTTTAACACTAAAACTCAATGTAATGTGAGCTACGTTACCGACTACAAAATGGGCTGGTTTTACTCAATCCAAGGCCATAAAAAGCAAACTAACGATCACTTGAGTGAAATGTAAAACCGATTTCACCATTTCATAGAAGTTTTGAAGATGCGTAAATGAGTGTGTAACGTAGCTCACAGTAACGTAGTTCGTGGGTTTTTAATGTTTTTAATGTGATTTGCGAACGTTAGAACGTTATGTCGGTTAATTCTAATATAAATGGGGTTCGACCACTGGTAGCTTTCACATATTATTAGGAAGTACATGTAATACAAGTGCATACTGTAGAATCCTGGTAACGTAGCTCACCAATCTTAACATGGTCGGTCGAAATTTCAATGTTTACAACATTTCTATGCCACAAATGCTACAGCATCACGATTTTTACTGTGATTTTTAAAAACCTATGAGTGTTTCCTTTCAAAAACCGCAAATTACATTGATACCTCTGTTTTACTTCTTTCCAATAACGTGTGTTAAAAAGGGGTAACGTAGCTGACAGCGTTTTGGTGGAAAGTGCAATTTATTTAGAATTACACAAAGACGTTTTTATCACTAAAAAATAATGTTGATAAACAATATGATGGTGCGTTATCTAATTAAAAAACAACAAATATGTAAAGAAATCGCATTTATTCAAAAAAAAAAATATTCAGGGTCAGATGTGACACTTGAGCAGTGGAAACGCATTTTTAGCGATTTTTGACCCTTTGCAAGGGTTAATCAGGCTGAAGAAAGCATTTAAAGTATGGAAAACTATATATGTCCGTGTAGATCTCGTTGAGTTCTACCAGAAAAACAACATATTTGATGCCCTAAATGCTCAACAAAGTGTTTGCGGACCAAAGAATGGAAAAAAGGCTATTGGCACCGGATTTTGTAGAATGAGCGAGATAGCTACTTCATCAATACCAGTATCAGCAGTAGAAAGCTACTTCAACAAAACCATTATCAACAGTAGATAGCTACTTCAACAATACCAATAGCTACTTCATCAATACCAGTATTAGCAGTAGATAGATAGTTCAACAATACCAGTATCAGCAGTAGAAAGCTACTTCAACAATATCAGTATCAACAGTAGATAGTTACTTCAACAATACCAGTATCAGCAGTAGATAGTTACTTCAACAATATCATTATCAGCAGTAGATAGTTACTTCAACAATACCAGTATCGGTAGTAGATAGTTATTTCATCAATACCAGTATCAGCAGTAGATAGCTACTTCATCAATACCTGTATCAGCAGTAGATAGATACTTCAACAATACCAGTATCCTCAGTAGATAGCTACCGTACTTCAACAATACCAGTATCAGCAGTAGATAGCTACTTCATCAATACCAGTATCAGCAGTAGATAGCTACTTCAACAATACCAGTATCAGCAGTAGAAAGCTACTTCAACAATACTATTATCAGCAGTAGATAGCTACTTCAACAATACCAGTATCAGCAGTAGATAGTTATTTCATCAATACCAGTATCAGCAGTAGATAGCTATTTCATCAATACCAGTATCCTCAGTAGATAGCTACTTCAACAATACCAGAATCGGCAGTAGATAGCTACTTCATCAATACCAGCATCAGCAGTAGATAGCTACTTCATCAATACCAGTATCAGCAGTAGATAGCTACTTCAACAATACCAGTATCAGCAGTAGATAGCTACCGTACTTCAACAATACCAGTATCAGCAGTAGATAGCTACTTCATCAATACCAGTATCAGCAGTAGATAGCTACTTCAACAATACCAGTATCAGCAGTAGAAAGCTACTTCAACAATACCATTATCAGCAGTAGATAGCTACTTCAACAATACCAGTATCAGCAGTAGATAGCTATTTCATCAATACCAGTATCCTCAGTAGATAGCTGCTTCAACAATGCCAGAATCAGCAGTAGATAGCTACTTCGTCAATACCAGCATCAGCAGTAGATAGCTACTTCATCAATACCAGTATCAGCAGTAGATAGCTACTTCAACAATACCAGTATCAGCAGTAGATAGCTACTTCAACAATACCAGTATCAGCAGTAGATAGCTATTTCATCAATACCAGTATCCTCAGTAGATAGCTACTTCAACAATGCCAGAATCAGCAGTAGATAGCTACTTCGTCAATACCAGCATCAGCAGTAGATAGCTACTTCATCAATACCAGTATCAGCAGTAGATAGCTACTTCAACAATACCAGTATCAGCAGTAGAAAGCTACTTCAACAATACCATTATCAGCAGTAGATAGCTACTTCAACAATACCAGTATCAGCAGTAGATAGCTATTTCATCAATACCAGTATCCTCAGTAGATAGCTACTTCAACAATGCCAGAATCAGCAGTAGATAGCTACTTCATCAATACCAGTATCAATAGCAAATAGCTATAGTGTGGTCTAAAAAGTTTTGGTCGATCCTTCATGTAATTATTTTGTGTAAGCTAATCCTAACTCTAACCCTAATCCTAACCCTAATCCTAACCCTAATCATAACCCTAATCCTAACCCTAAACTAACACTAACCTTAACCCTAACCCTAATTTCGTGTAAAATTACATGAAGGAATAACCAAAGTTTTGGGCCAAAACCACTAAATTGCTCACTAGGTTATAATAATGTCCCTCCTGGCCAGATTCAGTTGGATTAATCTGTGGCACATTTTTATGATAAATCAAATTGCTATTGCCTAGTATGTCAAATGGAAATTGTTGATTGTTAAGTGCATCTAGGGGGATACTTGGGGATTTGTGGTTAGGCATTCACAATAGGATTCTCACCTGTTTAGCTAGCCTGATCAGACTACACACTCTGGCCATAAGTATTGCAACATACCCGAAATGGAGTTCCGAGTTTTTCTCTTTAAAATGGGATATGCCATTTGAAATCCATATGGATGACATAACTTTAATCTCCCACACTGCAAACATTGGGTGTAAATTTCATATGGTGTTATCAAAATAGGTTGCTCCATTTGAAATTTACACTCCCTGTGGAAGATTAAGGTCATGTCTTCTATAGGGGATGTATGGTTATCAACTGGGATAGCCCAATGAGTTAACTCAATCTGATCCAATTGATTGTACAATACAAAAAAATGTAAGGGTCGTCCCATGAAACAGTCTAGATAATCATCTGGCCGATTTTTATTTGGGGAGGTTGCTAAAAAGTGAACATTTGTGAATTTTTCCTTCAAAAAGGGGCAGATTTTCAACTTTTTTTACAGAAAAAGTAGCCTTTTTTTTAAATTGGCATTTTGGGTGGGGTGCATCCCCACACCCTCTGGCTACATCTCTGCAGTGGCAGTGCTAGGGGGGCAAGGAGGGCATTTTCCCCCATATTTTTCTTGCCCCCCACTTTTGAGGCAAAACCCCCAAATCACGTATATTTCCACTTTTTACAGCAATTTTGCCCCCCTGAAATTCACTTTGCCCCCCAAAAAAAAAAATCCTGGCACCGCCACTGCATCTCTGCATCAGACCATTATTTGATTTCCATGCATTTTAACCATTTTCATTGAACCAAGAAGCAAATAAACAATCGGACAAGTAGTGGTTTTATTTAATGTGCCATTACGATGATGAAGCACCATTTTATTAGCTGCAAACATTTATCAAGCAAGCAGAGTAGGAGTATACATAATGCTGTTTATACATGTATACATAATGAACAGTTCAGATGCAAAATATGATATGACGACTTGCTTTACTTTTTTTTATCTTCATTGTTACTGAGTAAGTAACAATAGGTAGTTGCCCATCATTATGCAGAGGTGTAAGCGAGGTAACGAGCCACTCCCTGAAAAACATGCGAGCCAAAGGCGAGCACCTCGCCAAATTTCCGGAAGTGCACAGGGCTTGTCCGGGGAACAGGCTGCAGGGTATCACCCCCTCAAAAAAAAATTAGTTTTTGCTCTTTTATGACAAATTATCATCATCAAAAACCAAAAAAAAAAAAAAAAATTACATTTCCGGATTTTTTATTATTTTGGCCACATTTCCGGGAATTTCCGGAAGACTTACACCTCTGATTATGCAACAGTAGCTCAAAATATATGCATCAAATTAAAAAGTAAAAGAGCAAAGAGAAACTCAGTTGAATACTACAAATTTTGATACCTTATTCTGAATAGTTCAAAATTGGTAGCCATGGCAACTCCTTGACTGAAAAAAAAATGCAAATTCAATATTCAAAAGTTGCACTACAATGCCAATCGAGTCAGTGTACCAATACATTGTCTACATGATTGGTCAATGATGACCCGTAGTGACCAGTGACAACCAGACATTCTAGCAACAAAAACAACATTGAATTTAGGTGCAACTTTCGAATCGCCATCTTTTTCACTCAAAGGGTCACCATGACAACAATTTTTTGGCTATGAAGACAAATGAGGTATCAAAAAGTACAGAAAACTGGGATTCTTTTACCTATTTCAGTTTTAAAATTTGTTGTATAGATTTTGAGTTATTATCTTGTAATGAACAGTATATGTGCCAGCCCCCTGATATTTCTGTGTCGTTGGACAGGTGTTTCAAATGGACCAGTAAGGAGAGTTATGTGATACATTTATTTTCCCTCATTAGGTGAAATAAAGATAATTTTCTTGAATAGCATGCACATTTTACATCTGCACTCTTCATGTACTATATTTCAATACAATTATGTTCATATTATACCAAAATTAATTACACAATATTTCAGATGGTGTTTAATTTAGAATAAATACATTATATAGCAAACTATCTAGAAATACTAACAAACATAAAGAGACATTCAGATTTTGTCAATACAACTCACACTTTCTCCATATATTTCATGTTGTGACCTAATTAATAAGCTGAAAATGTTTTCATTAAGAATAACAAATTCTAGAACCTCTTTACCTCACAAAACAACCTAAAATGACAGCTACTCTAGCCAAAAAAAAGATTGTTTGCTTGTCCTCCACAACTTTTTCGGAATTTTTAAAGGTCATAGCCAAAACATGACTGTATGCCTTTAATAGCCCAAATAGTTGTGAATTGGGATATTTCTCTACTGTAGACTACTTCATTCATGTTTTTAAAACAGTTTAGAAGTGTGTAGAAACTGTAAAAAAAAACTTTTCCCGACATCAAAAATATTGAATGAAAAAAACAACCTTTTTCTGGAATTTCAAAAATCAGGGTCGGTATTCATTTGTACAGTAAAAGAAAAAAAATTCCAGATTAGGGTCGGTCGGTGGAGGACAAGCAAACAATTTTTTTTTCTTGGCCCTATCCTTTTCACTCCACATATCGAGGGGTATCAAAAGTTTTAGAAATGCCCAGAAGTGAAAGAGCTATATCAATGAAATTTTGTCAGTGCAATCACTGGTCCTTATGTACACTATGATGCAAAAATGGTCTCATATTAAGAACGTTTACCTTTTTTACAGGCGCTAGATGTCAGTACCTGCCTATGTAAGTGCATAACCAGCAAAATGGAGAAAATTGAGGCATGTAGCATGATTAAGTTCCATTTTAAGGGTTACAGTGCCCAAAAAGCAACAGTGACAATATCACAATCACCACCGAAGATAACTTTCATTTTATCGTCAATTTTCTAGGCACTGCAACCCTTCAAAATGCAGGATCTTAATAACGCTGCTTGCCTGAATTTTCTCAATCTTGCAGTTTATGCGCAGTTACTGGGGCAGCATACTTATGAGACCATTTTTGCACCATAGTGTACATAAGGACCAGTGATTGCACTGACAAAATTTCATTGATATAGCTCTTTCACTTCTGGGAGATTTCAAAACTTTTTGATACCCCCTCGTAAATGGGCTATTCCATACACCCCTCATGGAAGACCTGGCCTTAACATCCCACACATGGAGTGTGAATTTCAAATGGGTTTACCTGAATGGGTGACTCCATTTGAAAATTACACCTGTGTGAAAGATTAAGGTCATGTCTTCCATAGGGGGTATGGATTTCAAATAGAATATCCCAATTAAGACTCCTACTGTCTGTATCACTGAAAGCCCATTTTAATGAATACTGAAAATCCAGTCATTCATTCGGTGGGATTATGAGCATGGGATCACTGAAATTAAGTAGTGATTTCCTTTGTTTTACTTTTACAATTTGTTTGGCTCAAAATTAAAAGGGGACATATCTGACAATGAAAACTAATATTTTGCAGAAAAGAAATACAACTGTTACAATAATGCCTTAACCCCCTGAGCACTACCTGCCGATCTAACATGGCCTCTGATTGGTCAATTACATGATATCTTCACTTTAATCACCAATCAGAATGGAGCTTTGCAAATAAGTCACAGTAAATAGTCACCCCAATATTTTTGTGTGGTGAAATTATTCTAACAATGTTGTTGATTGGTCCAATTGATAATGAAAACTCCTTTTTGGCCAATCAGCAGGTAGTACTTCAAATTTGACATTTCAACTTACTGCACATACAACTTTCTTGCACTCGCTTGACAATTTACTTCTCATTTATAAACTTACATCAAATTCAATGTTTCCCTGTTCTTTTGTTTAGAGACATATTTGTCTTTGTCCTTTATTCCCGAAACAAAAATCGAGCCAAAAACATTTAAGCCCTGGCGTATTATATTCATTGGGCCCTAACATATCTTTCCAAAACTCTTGCATAGGTACTATATAGATAAACAAAAGTTAAACCAATGACATATTAAAATGATAGTAACTTAATGGCTAACTTAGCCATAGAGGAAATTATCACATACCGCAAATTTTCGAATATAAACCGCGGCTTATACATAGTGGGGCCAAGCTGATGCACTCCACAAGTTTTATCAAACTAACCCAGTTGAGATCCATACACCCCCTTAATTTTTAACACAGGGTATGTGAATTTCAAAAAGGATTACCTGTATGGGTTAATCCATTTGAAATATATACCCCCTCTGTGTGAGATTATGGTAATGTCTTCCATAGGGGGTGTATGCATTTCAAATGGAACAGCCCATTTTAAGCCAAAAGAGACAACTTTCCTCCGGCCTCCTTGGTGCATCCTTGCGCCTATCATAGATTATGCTGTTTGGTGCAAAATCCTATTATATTATAAACAGACATGGAATTCATCTTGTTAAAAAATGTGGAGTTTAAACTGAGTTTCAGATGGGACATTCTGTGCATGTGCAGTGTCTTGTATGAGTGGTGCTAAATTTTGGCGCTGGGCAAGGAAAAACCTCCTTATACTTGTACTGGTGGCCCTTAAGATGTTTAAAACAATACTGCCAAGAGGTGACATAGATTTTCCTTTAAACATGCTCAGGGGCCAAGGAGTTTTTTTCTTATCCAACAACAATTGCAATTTTAACTGTGAAAGCAGTATTATAGATCACAGATCAATAAAAAAATGTGACAAAATCTAACTGCTCTCCTTCGACTTTTGTTCCATCCAAACTGCAAGCCTCGATATAAGCAGGCACCCAGGAGCCATTTACCCAATGGTCATAACATTTTGGCTCTTGGTCCACACCAAAATTAGGTGAACCAGGCTCTACATTTTTTTTAAGAATAGAGCCTGGTACAAAGCAGGTTTTTGTATTTTATGTGTACAATTAACATTTAAATGACTCTTAGCTCTTTAAAAATGACTCCTGGTTCACTAGATAATCACAGGACCAGGAGCCACTTTTTCCAAATGTGTGGCTCCTGGTCCAGATCTGCTTATTTCGAGGCTTAAACATGAGCGTATCAACAAATCTGTATTTCAGTTCTTCATATTCCATCATCAAATATAAATTACAATATATACAATTATACATAAAAAAATGATTACATTGGTAGGGCTGAATGTATACAAAATAAACTACATTTATATATCATTGTGTAACAAGGCACAATTTAACCATTTACCTTGATTGAACCAGCTCATGTGGTTATCGACTTGTCCATCTGCACTTCAAACAGTGGCCTAGCCTAGCCAGGGGAGGTAGTTGTCTACCCCTCTGTGTAAAGTCTTTCCCCCTCCTCCTGTGGGAGGCTGGCCGTCCTAATATGTGACCATCCACGTCGAAACGCTTGTAAAGTCCATATCAAAGTCGGTATCCAGAAGCGGAGTTATGGCTTGTTAAACTTTGCTCCTTCAGTAAAAGGGTACATTATTTTGGTGCTACAATATTTCTCTTTTTCTACATTGCTGATATTAAATATCAAATGGTCATAATTGGCGGTCACTTCAAATCATCCCCAAGTCAACGAGGTTCAGGAATGTCCTCTCATTGTTTATTGTTGGTTAACCCACCACTTGAACAGGATTTAGCCAAAGCAAACAAAGACTAAAGCTAAGTATAAGCTTATTATCCTCTTCAACAATAGGATTAAAGATTGGTGTTTGACTGGACTAAAATGAGAAACATGTAGGACAATTATTAGGTACATTATGAATACAAGCTTTATGCACATTTTGCACTGTATTTCGAAATACAATTTGCCGACTTTACGAGCAGTTTGAGATGGATGGTCACATATATAATATTTTAAGGCCTTGTTTTGTACTTTTAGCCCATTTTTGACAATTCTTATCAAATTTTGCCCCCTAAGTTGCCTTACATGCCCCCTTTGCCCCACATTTTCTGGAGCTGAACGACCATGACTACTCCAGCATGCATCAACGATCAAGATGCCAGAAGCTTACTCGTAAACAACAATTATCAAAAAAATTGAATACAGGGTGATGTTCAATTATTAGGTGCAAAAATATCAAGACCAAAATTAATAAAATAGCAGTAGACAAAATATACATATAATACCATTTGGCATACGAAATATATATATCTAAAAATACATGTCCATCATTTTACAATATTATTTCACATAATTATTATTCATCCTTTTTAAGGATTTGGTGGTTTTGAAAATGATTAAATGTTTCATTTTTACTATGATCAAGGTTAACATAGTAATTGGCATATCTTATTGACAACAATAAAAAGAAATGTACATGGTTTTAATAATGGCTCGTTTTTGAAAATGTTCTAGAAATCTACACTTAAATTTAACATTCTACAACAGAACTAGAATGTTGAGCTTAATCCCATGAACACTACCGGCTTTTAAGAACTGTTTTGATTGGTTCCAAAGATGGCTATATCATCTATTGAACCAATCAGAGATAGGCCTATGGTAAGAATGGTCTGTAGGACTGAAGCTAATTAAGGTTAAAAGTGCCAAGACATCTAAAGGTAGGAGCATCGGATAATAGACCCATGCAGGAAAATGGCCACTATTTCAAATCAGAATTATGTATCCATTTCAAATATATAACCAATTGAAGATATGTCTTTACTCCACTGATTTTTAATGTTTCATGAAAATTTAAACAATTCTTATGTTTTTCTTTATTTTTTGAAAATTCCCTAATTTTTTCTACTAATAATTATTGCTAGCCTAGAGGGAATGTGATATGGTCTCCATAGTTTGTGGGGTGGTTAATAAGCCTAATATCTAAATTCTCTCGCCAGATTTTTTGGATAAAGTGTTTATTTTTTGAGAAAAATCATTTTTTCTATTTTTAAATTAGGGAAATCTAGAAACACCCATAACTTAAAATAGAAACACTTTATTAAAAAAAGCTGGCGAGAAAAGTTTCTAAATTTAATAACCTTTCATATGACACCTTGTTTGTTAAAATTGGCCCTACGGTTAGCTCAGACAATAATTATGAAATTGGGTCATTCAGTGTTTCTAGATCAAGTCAAGAAAATTTGAGCAAGTACTAACATTACCTTCAAATATCCCCTATATTACTGACCAATATATTGGAAAAAAGTCACTAATATTATTTGGTAACATTTTTGTAATAAAAAGATCCAAAAAGCAGTTCTATAAATGGGATAGAAAGGAGAAACAATAATATTTAAACATAGTATCCATTTTCAAACTTTTACCAATTTTAGTGAACGAGGCTTAGTGTCAAAACCACTTTATGTGCAAAGTCAACGGGGCTTTCTAATGATAAAAAATGGCATAACTCAAAAACGCTTTGTTGGCAAAAATTAAAACTTGGCAGGCAAGTTTTTCTCACCCAACTACAAATCCTGTATCATTTTAAACCAAATCTGTGCATGACACCGTAGCCGATGTTTCTACCTAAAAGCTTTATTTTGATTGGTAACTCAGATGTGTATATTATGTAATTAACCAATCAGAGGCACTGTAAAAAGGCAGTGGGTTATATATCTCTCTGACTGCTTCTCTCTTGACTCTTTTGTCTACTCTTGACTATATATTTATTAATTAGTGTCTTTCCTGTTGTTTTCCCTAAATAATAAATAAACAAAACTCAGATATATTTGTTGGAATCACATTATCCTCCAATCTTAATTGTTGCCTACTTCAATTTCATATTTATTGCTTTATTTCTTCTTATATTAGACAATTTCAAAAGTTGACCTTCTTTATTTCCTAGTTACAACCTTTACTACAATAGTTGTTGCACTTGTTTAACCCCCTGAGCACTACCTGCCGATCTAACATTGCCTCTGATTGGTCAATTACATTATATCTTCACTTTAATCACCAATCAGAATAGAGCTTTGCAAATAATTCACCCAATTATTTTTTTTTTTTTTTTTTTATTCTAACAATATTGCTGATTGGTCATATTGATAATGAAAACTTCTTTTTAGCCAATCAGCATGTAGTTCTCACGGGGTTAAAACAATCCAAATACATGTCATACCAATAGTATGAAGTGAGTAATACAGGCCTGTCAATAAGACCTGTATCCCACCCTTCCCCACTCCCCATCGGTCAATGTTGGGGGGTCTCACAGACCTGGTGACAGCATGGCTTTGTCCAACATTGAATTGAGGGAGCGCCTGGGGGCAGAAATTCACCAAAAGACAATCAAAGTGCGCCAACATATTTTTCACGATTGCAGTTTCCAGAGAAGAAAGAATAATTCAATGCTAACAGCAGACCGGTAATCTGATTGGCCAATCAAAGTTCATTTAGCGCACAGGGGCGCTCATGATGAAGGGAAAACAAATAAAGCATGGCATATGCCGTTCATTAACTCCCTGGACACTACTGGTCATCTAACAGCATTACTGATTGGTTGATAACTTGAAATGCTCATTTCAATTGCCAATTTATATGACTAGGCTTTAAACTATTTATGGTCAAACCTGTATTTGCAGATGATCTTATTAATACCATCCTTGATTGGTTCAAATTGGACACAATATTCATTTTGGCCAATCGGCAGGTAGTTCACATGGGGTTAACAGGGCGCATTCATCAGAGGGTACCATTCTTCTCTGGAAGCGTAGTGCATCAGTAGAAAAACCAAGATGGCGATTTAAAATAAAGCAATATATTACTATCTTTTAAGCAGACTGTAAAACATTTTGCTGGAACATCATAACATGGGTTTATTTACAGCCTCCAGAAAATTGGTTTTGTCGATGCTCCCTGGTCTTTCTCTTTTTACCAAAAAGGTAGATTTGTAAACTTATTATTCACTTGTAACTTCCATGTATCATGAATGTTTCTTTTTAGCCCCTTAGCCAACACATATTTGCACTGCTACCCCAGTACATTTTTCATGAAGGTGCACACTACCGCTAATCCACTGCCCGCCTTTTATTAAGATAAGGAAGAGTTGACAATTAAGGCTTTTAGGCACCAGAACCAAATTTGTTCGATCATTGGATCAACCATCGACGCTGCTTCGAAGCTTGTAATTAATTAAATTTGTATTTGTCAATATCATTACATGCACAGATTCATATGTAATCACAATTAACAATAGTCAATTAACCCCCTGAGCACTACCTGCTGATCTAACATTGCCTCTGATTGGTCAATTACATGATATTTTCACTTTAATCACCAATCAGAATGGAGCTTTGTAAATAATTCACCCCATTTATTTTGTGTGGTGAAATTATTCTAACAATGTTGCTGATTGGTCCAATTGATAATGAAAACTTCTTTTTGGCCAATCGGCAGGTAGTTCTCATGGGGTTAATTGATTTCGTAAATAATAAGGATGTACCAAGCTTCAACGGTCGATCAAAAGATCAAACTAATTTGGTTCTGTTGCCTTATTATAGTTGTTGACAATATTTTACTCTGAGTTGTACAATTTCAAAATATACAGCATTGACGCCACAGTTCTCCAGAAGTTATACACACTCACAATGCATATCCATCGCATATATATATTATAAATAATTCCTTTGTGAGTGCTCTTGAAGTCTATTTCTTCATTGTTTTACAATTTATCATGTGAGGGTTGGCAAACTCAAGGCTTTGCATGAAAGACCAACATAAGTACAATGGGTTGAGCCACCTAAGTAGCCACCACGTCCAGAAAAATGTAACCGTTTGATTTCCTGTTTATTTCATCTCCTGACAGTTTATTTCTGTCTGTTTCCATGGTTACAGTGCTGATGGTCCTGCTGCAGATATGTGATGCTGAACAGCTTCATACAGGAAATTATATTGTATCTGCATAGAAAATAATAATCAAGTAATCAATCAATAAGTGAATCAATCCATCATTTTGTGATCCATAGCCTCATCCCCCAATTTTCTCAACAAAAAAAACAGATTTTTATGCCACCAGATACCTCTGGCTACATAATGCAGATGATTAGCAACTCTGGCGCCTACTGGCAGCACCTTTGCAGAGCTCTGCCAACTTGTGCCCATTTTTCCATCTTAAGGGCACTTGTTATTGCAATTTTTGCATCATTCATTTTGGAACATACACTGACTATTTTGTGCTATTTTTCCTGTTTGTGACATTCGTAATTTTGTGTATTTTCTCGAAATATGATTTTGATTTCAACTTGGTTGATCTACAATGTACAATGTATGCACTACACTGCTACTGGTAACTACATATTGAACCAGTAATACTGTACTGAATTACTTGACTGGATTATTGATCTCTTTGATCACTTCATCACACTCTTGGTGAGTTTTTGCCACTTTATATTGAACCTATAACTATTGAACTATAACTTCATCAAGAACCATGCTACTCAAGTACCTGATAATTACCCTGATACTCTCAGGTGTGAGATGTCAACAATGTACTTTGCTGAACTCTAAGTCTTCATCAATGAGCTACATACTGCAGCATGACAAATTTGTTCAGAAACCGATTTCATTGTATCCAAACAGTACAATAACTTTCCAAATAGGGCTACTTAGGGAGTGTTCATAAATACTCTGGTGGGGGGCTGGAAAATATGTAGGGGGGTCAAAAAATTTAGGAGTTCTGAATAGGGGGGGTTAAAAAAGTTTTGGGTGTATGAACAGGGGGGTTAAAAGTTTTTCGGCATGTAGGGGGGTGTAAAAATTTTCTCGCTTTGCCACTAAATGTTCCCATATTAATCCAGAACAAAAGTACATTTGATCCAGTGTTATAAATTGTCATCTATAACTTAATTTTGAGGTTTGTGTCAGTTCTTTCTGGTCAGCTCTTTAAATCACTAAAAGCTGCAATATCTTTGCTCTTCTTTAGTGTAGACAATTTTTACAATAATGTTTCATGTAGTACAGATTATTCATTTATTATCACTAATATACAACTAAATCATGTTGCATTACAATAGGCGGAGGAGGCTTGGAGAAGCGGGGTACACGTCCTCCCCTCTAATTTTTTTCTCTGTGGGGACATCCCCTCAAAACCCCTAAAGATGAAAAAAAAAAAAGCAATAATAATAATTGCATGTGCAACTTTTTTTAGCACATCGAAAAGCACCATGTTTTGGGCCCAAATAGGGTAAAATTGCAAAATTTTATGCTATGCTTAACTGGCCCATCAATTTAAGAGCAAAACACACCATTTCGGCAGTAGTGTAGACAGGGGCGGAAGGGCCCCTGACAAAAAATGAAAGAGAAAAGTGCCCCTCTGACAAAAAAAGGAGATTAGCATGGACAAATGAAAATTATACGATGCAACAAACAATGCAATGCTATAGGGCCTAGACAATATTCCATATAAATTCAACCCGATCATGGGCCAAAATAGTGTAAAATACAAAATGTGTGCACGCTGTGTGCCCACATTGTCACAATAAAGGCATTTTCATCCCATCATGGGCGAAATACAAAATTTTTGCACGCGTATTGTCCCAATAAAGCCTTTTTTTGAAGCTCAAATACATGTACAGTCTCTCTAAAAAACAAAACCGGTATATGTATTTGCAACTGCAATTTATTTTCTCGTCTGTGTCCCCGAAATTTTATTCACCCCCCGACCAAGAAAACTTGCTACGTACGCCCCTGTATTTTGGGCTAAAATACATAGGCCTAGGCATAGTGGGGGATGGCACATTCAACCATCTCCCCAATGTTGACGCTTGTATGTGTGTTTCTGACCAAATTAAGCTCATATTTGGCCATTTTAGCCCCCAAAGTACAAATTTTTGCGCGCTTCACGCTATATGTTATCCACTTTTACATCAAATTTCATTCGCTTAGCTTCCACATTTCCACATCAATGACATGCGTACAATTTTATTGCACTTGAATACAAATTTTAATACCATTAATGCCATTTGAATGGTAGTAGAATTGAATTAGTAGAATGGTACATTATGATGGGGGGGGTCAAAATAGTTTTGAACCTATATGAGGGGGGGGTCAAAAAGTTTTAGGTCCATTAAGAGGGGGGTCAAAAAGTTTTGTGTTAGCGAAGAGGGGGGTTAAAAAATTTTAGACATGAAAAAAATATTTTCCAGCCCCCCACCAAAGTATTTATGAACACTCCCTTAGTTGTGGAGATATACAGTCCAACCCAGGCCCTGATGATAGCAATGAGAAAAATGTTAAAATCTCTGCTTCTGGTACTAACTCTGCTATACGAAAAATTAGCTACACACACGATGAACTTCTTCAATACAGAAACAAACAAAACCAGTGGCTGCCAAATGACACTTGGTCAACAATTAAAGATCTGAAGATTAACTTCCCTCCTGTAACCCGGGGATGTCGAGCTGGCGCTCATATCAAACATCGTCAACCAAATGAACCTTTCTACTATAGAAAATGCTGAACCAACTGTCAAAGATGAGAAGATAACTAGTCTACCTGATCAAATGCAGGATCAAACGCAACCTAAAACTATTAAACCTGATTCAAATATTGAGAACATGTATGACTGTTTCCACAGAAGGGGTTTACATTTTATTCATTTAAATATAGATTCAGTTATTCCTAAATTATCGCAACTTAAGATAATTGTTCAGAACTCTAAAGCCTCAGTAATTGGAATTTCAGAATCTAAGATAGATGAAACTGTTCCTGATTCAGAAATTGAAATTGATGGTTATTCTATACTCCGCAGTGATAGAACCCGGAATGGAGGTGGAGTATGTGCCTATGTAAGATCTGATTTGGCCTTTATGTTAAGAGAAGATATCCAAGATATGCACATTGAAAATCTTTGGTTTGATATTCTTCTTCCCAAGACTAGGCCTATAACTGTCGGCATTTGTTATCGGCCACAAACAAATAGTAAATTTCTGGATCATTTTCAGTCTTGTCTTTCCAAAGTCTCTCCTAGTAGTGAACTCATAGTATTGGGTGACTTTAATATTGACTTTAAAAAAAGAACGAGTGTATGTTTAAAACGTACAAACAAACTCTGGACATGTTTAATTGTAGTCAAATCATTAACAAACCAACTCGTGTGACAGCTACTTCAGCTACGCTTATTGATCACATTATTTGTAATGACACTGATAAAATATGCCAATTTGGGAATTTAAATATTGGTCTCAGTGATCATATGGCTGTTTATTGCACCCGTAAGGTGTCGAGAGGTATTTTTAATCAACACAATACTGTCAAAATTAGATCCCTCAAAAATTACACCAAAGAGGGACTTCTAGTGAAGTTGAATGAAGTTGATTGGTCAGATATATGTAATTGTAATGATGTGAATTTAGCTTGGTTAAGATTTAAAAAGACTTTTATCTCCATCCTGGACTCAATTAAGCCTACTAAACAAGTTCGAATAAAAACTAGAACTGAGCCATGGATGTCAAATGAAATTTTGGAGAGTATCAAAGAAAGAGATCAATTACTCCACAGATTTAAGAATGAACAGGAACCTGAATTGTTCACTGAGTACCGTAGAATAAGAAACAAAGTTCAACGAGAGGTTAAAAAGGCGAAGTCTGTTTACTTCAGAGACAAAATTGATGAGTATAAAAATGATTCTAAGAGATTATGGCAACAACTCAAATCTCTTGGCTATAGTACCAAGTCAAAGGTAAAAAACAAAGTTGTTCTTGATATTAATGGTACAATGTGTTTTGACTCAGACAAAATTGCTAATCATATTAATATGTTTTATACCACCATAGCTTCAGAGCTTGTAAAAAAACTCCCGCCATCTACAAATAGGTTTTGTGCTGACTCAAAAGCTCTCTCTGATTTTTACAAAGATCAAGGCGTGCAACCAGATAACTTGATTCTTTCTCATGTTTCTAAGGAATTTGTTTTAAAAGAACTTAGCAAACTTAATGTAAGTAAAAGTACTGGCATTGATGATATTCCTTCTAGATTTTTGAAGGATGGTGCTTGTGTGCTTGTTGAACCAATAACACATATTGTCAATCTTTCCATCACCACTAATACAGTTCCCAATGATTTCAAATTGGCTCGTGTCAAGCCCTTGTTTAAAAAGAATAGCAGAACTGATGTTGGGAACTACAGACCCGTCAGTATCCTCAGTGTCACATCTAAAATCTTGGAAAGAGCTGTATATGTCCAAGTTGAATCTTACTTGAGGGAGAAGAAATTGCTTTATGATTACCAATCTGGTTTTAGAGGATCATGCTCCACAGATACATGTCTTGTCCATCTTACCGATTACATTCGCACTCAAACTTCTCTAGGCAATTATACTGGTATGGTGTTATTGGACCTACAAAAGGCCTTTGACACAGTGAACCATGATATATTATGTCATAAACTTATCGCTATGGGCATTGGTTCTTCATCATGGTTCCGTTCAGATCTTTCAAATAGGCAGCAAATCGTTAGTGTCAATGATGTGGAATCTGATCCTCTAAACATCTCATGTGGAGCCCCGCAGGGAAGTATTTTGGGCCCACTTTTATTTTTATGTTATGTAAATGATATGCCAATGAGTGTTAATTGTAAACTACTTTTGTATGCTGATGACAGTGCTCTCCTCATTTCTGGTAAGGATCCTAGCGAAATTGGTAAATCCCTTAGCAAAGAACTCAATTCATGTAGAGAGTGGTTAACTGACAACAAGCTTTCCCTTCATCTTGGCAAAACCGAATCCATCCTCTTTGGTACTAAACAAAAACTCAATAAAGCTACTGATTTTGTGGTTAAATGTAATGATGAAGTTATTAAGAGGAACTATCTGTTATTTTTGAGAATATAATTGCCACGGTCAAAAATAGATTTTCTTTATACTTTCATATTTGATGGACCTTGGCCTCAAACTAACACACCTGTGATAAATTTCGGAAAAAAATCCCCGTTGCCATGGTAACAGGCAAATTTCAATTTTAGGCTTATTTTCACAATTTTTGCATTTTTCAGCAGTCAAATTGTCAAGTTTTGAAGCCAGTGTTACTAATATACACAATATAAATATGATTTTTTTCTTTATAAGGTATGAATAGGTCAAACCTTAGATGCCGCAATGAAAGTATAAAAATAATCACCAGATGTCAGGGTGGGTTATACCATTTATTTGAAATAGGGGTGTTTTTCAATTTTTTCAAAGTATGAAAATATACCAACTTTGTATAGCTCATAAACCATATGGTAGTGTTCCGATTTCAACGTCGACCACATCATGTTGAGATGATACATTGGTCTTATGAAAAAGTTACATTTGAGCTTGGGGAAAACACATCTGTATATACAGTGTTGCCAGACATTTTCCTATTTTTCGAAATTCAACACAAATCTCACCTTAAGTTAAATGATGTGAAAATGAAACATCATCCTTTCAAGGAACATTTATTAGAAAGAGAGTTTTTATTCATAACAAATTTCATCAGTTATAATGGTCAGTGTTGTTCTAAACCACATGGGTGTTGCCATAATTGGGGTTTAATTGTGATTTGTGGATATTTTCAACTTTTTACAAGTCATAAAAATACCAAATTGCATTTCTATAATAAAGAAAGAAACATCGACCTCGTCATGTTGAGATGATACATTGGCCTTATGGAAAAGTTATTTTGATCTGGGGGGGGGGGGGGTAAAACATCAGTTTATACAGTGTTGCCAGATATTTTCCTATTTTTTCAAAATTCAACACAAGTCTCGCCCTAAGTTAAAAGATATGAAAATGAAACTTCACCTTCATACGGAACACATCTTTTTAGAAAGAAAGTTAATTTCATATTCAATTTGATCATCTGGGATGGCCAGTGTTATTTCTAAGCCATATGGGTGTTGGCATAGCTGGCGTTTAATATGACAATTTAGATATTTCCAGCTTTCTACAAGTCTTAAAAATAGTACACATCCTTAAAATTATTGTGGAATGAACGCAATATTAAGGTTAAAAATTACCCTAAGAACACTTAGTATGTGAATTTAAATTTTAAATTTGAAAATATTTCCTTCTATACAGTATTGCCAGTTATTATCACATATATTCAAAATTCAACGTATGTCTCACTTTAGGATTTATATTGTTTAAATCGCTGCCATGAATAAACCACATGGATGATGCCACTATAAATGGAGTTAATAGTGAAATGTGGATACATTTTCAATTTTAAAATGACACCTTATTAAAGTTACAGCTATAGTATTCCAATTTTTCACAAAAAACACCCAAAAAGCACACAAATTTGTCCTAATTTGGCGCTTTTATGGGCACTTTTGCCTTAATGCACCCAATTTGGTGTATTGTCTCCACTGCAAACCCACCAATCGACATACCAAAATTGCTAAGGTACCCCCAAAACTGTGGCACATCCCCGTATACCTTTAACCAGGGAGAACCCCCTCCTGGGTCATGTCATAGGTATACTGTGCCCAGTAGTCCTCTTTTTCTACTTGAAACGGATATTTCCTCAGACAACTTTTATCAACATTTGGTGATTTTTTATTTTGCTTTAATCCTGCAAGTATCTGCAAAAGTGTTCATATAAATCTCCTTCAGTCTTGAAAGCTTAATTTTAGTTGCTTCCTTTTTACAAGCTCATACAAATTCATGTCATCAATGAGCAGGGGATGCTTGAATGAGATCATGCAACATTTCAATGGTCATTTCTTTTTCATACTTTCGACTCTCCTGCGAGCTCCTCTCGGGAAAGGTAACTGGACATTAATTTGTCTGGCTGTGAAAAGGTTCTGTGCGCTTGCTGGATCTATATAGTTTTTGCTCATTTCTTCCCCATATCTTTTTTGCAAGTATAGTTGGGATGTGTGTTTTAATAATATGGGGTAGGCGTAATTTAAACATTATCTTACTCTTATATGCATCTTTTTGCAATGTAACAATCTTATATTATTTTAATTTATTTTAGCCTAGCTAGTATGTGTATATTGGTAAAAACATTACGGCTTTTATGTATATTTTAAAGTATACACGTTTGATGTTTTCTGTGTTGTATTTTAAGGGGTTGGTCACCCACCTTTGCACAGTATTTTTATGTCGGACCTGAGAGCACATCGGACATACCAAATTGCATTCTGATATAAAATAATTTTGATTTTTTTTAAATTCGCGATACAATAAAAAATTTAGGGTAAATTATGCATATTGAATTTTTTTTTTTGTTGACATATTACAGTTAATTTAATAAATCTAATGATGTGTACTTAGTGTATGTAGCTGGGATGAAAAGCCGACCACTAATCAATTAAATAATGTTAATTGAAAAATTTGACCTTTCATAGTGAAGATATAGATTTTTCCCCAAAAGACCTTAGGTGTTTTGGTGAAAAATCTATATCCTCAATAAATGTGTCAAATTTTCATATGGACGGCTTTTCATTCCAGCTACATACACTTTAAGTACATATCACTAGATTTATACAATTTACTTTTGAGATCTGTTAAATTTCAAACATATCAATTTTTAATCATTTGCCATATTATATCGCAAATTTCAATATATATCTGATGTGCTCTCAGGTCCACAAAAAATATGTGAAAACGTCGCTATTTGAACCCTTATGACTTATAAAAAATATCGATATCTCACTATTAAACCCTAATTATGGCAACACCCATGTGGTTTGGAACAACACTGACCATTTATACAACTGATCAAATTTAATATGAAAGTAAATTTCATTTTAATAAACTTTCCTTGTGAAGGTGAAGTTTCATTTTCGCATCATTTAACTTATGGTGAGACTTGTGTTAAATTTCGAAAAAATAGGAAAATATCTGGTAACACTGTATAAACATATGTTTTCCCCAAGCTTAAGTGTAAATTTTTCATAAGACCAAATATGTATCATTTCAACATGGTGAAGTTGATGTTTCACTTCAACATATTTTTTAAGGAATGCATACCATGGTATTTTGGTATTTTTAAAACTTGTAAAAAGTTCAAAATAACCACATCTCGCTATTAAACCCTAATTATGGCAACACCCATGTGGTTTGGAACAACACTGACCATACAACTGATCAAATTTAATATGAAAGTAAATTTCTTTCTAATAAACTTTCATTTTCAACCTATGGTGAAACTAGTGCTGAATTTTGAAAAACTAGGAAAATATCTGGCAACACTGTATAAACAGATGTTTTTCCCCAAGCTCAAATGTAAATTTTTCATAAGACCGATGTATCATCTCAACATGATGAGGTCGATGTTTCATTTTCACATCTTTATTTTAGGAATGCATGCCATTGTATTTTGGCATTTTTAAGACTGAAAAATAGCTGAAAAAGCTGAAAAAAAGCTGCAAAAAGCTCAACATACGTTGAATTTTGAATTATGTGATAATATCTGGCAATACTGTATAGAAGGAAATATTTTCCGAACTCAAATTTAAAATTTAAATTCACATACATCTAAATATTGTCATATTAAACGCCAGCTATGGCAACACCCATAAGGCTTAGAATAACACTGACCATCCCAGATGATCAAATTGAATATGAAATTAACTTTCTTTCTAAAAAGATATGTTCCATATGAAGGTGAAGTTTCATTTTCATATCTTTTAACTTACGGCGAGACTTGTGTTGAATTTTGAAAAATAGGAAAATATCTGGCAACACTGTATAAACTGATGTTTTACTCCCCGATCAAAATAACTTTTCATAAGGCCAATGTATCATCTCAACATGACGAGGTTGATCTTTCTTTCTTTATTATAGAAATGCATTTTGGTATTTTTATAACTTTTAAAAAGTTGAAAATATCCACAAATCACAATAAAACCCCAATTATGGCAACACCCATGTGGTTTAGAACAAGACTGACCATTATAACTGATCAAATTAGATATGAATAAAAACTCTCTTTCTAATAAATGTTCCTTGAAAGGATGATGTTTCATTTTCACATCATTTAACTTAAGGTGAGATTTGTGTTGAATTTCGAAAAATAGGAAAATGTCTGGCAACACTGTATATACAGATGTGTTTTCCCCAAGCTCAAATGTAACTTTTTCATAAGACCAATGTATCATCTCAACATGCTGTGGTCGATGTTGAAATCGGAGCACTACCATATGGTTTATGAGCTATACAAGGTTGGTATATTTTCATACTTTGAAAAAATTGAAAAACACCCCTATTTCAAATAAATGGTATAACCCACCCTGACATCTGGGGATTATTTTTATACTTTCAATGCGGCATCTAAGGTTTGACCTATTCATACCTTATAAAGAAAACAGTATATATATATTGTGTATATTAGTAACACTGGCTTCAAAACTTGACAAATTGACTGCTGAAAAATGCAAAAATTGTGAAAATAGGCCTAAAATGAAAATGTGGCTGTTACCATGGCAACGGGGATATTTTCCCCAAATTTATTTCATGTGTGTTTGTTTCAGGTCAAGGTGCATCAAATATGAAAGTTTAAAGGAAATCCATTTTTTGACCGTGGCAAACATTTAAAAAAAATTCTCCAAAATAACAGATAATGCCTCTTAAATGTGCGCATTCTGTCAAGTACCTGGGTATTTCTCTGGATCAATGCTTGTCTTGCGATGAAATTGCCTTCAATGTCATTAAAAAATCTAGTGCCAGGCTTAAATTTTTATACAGACAAGGTTCGTTTCTGAATAAAAAATCGCGTAAAACATTGTGTTCTGCCCTCATCCAATGTCATTTTGACTATTCATGCACTTCCTGGTACTCGGCTCTCTCTCAAAAACTCAAAAATAAACTCCAAATTATACAAAACAAAATGGTCAGATTCATCCTGAACCTAGACTCCCGGACACATATAGGGCAACAGGAACTTGACAGACTGTGCATGCTTTATGTAAAAGATCGGGTTACTCAACTTAAAATGAATCATGTTTTTAAAATTTTTAATGGCACCTCAGTTTCTTATCTTTCGGACAATTTCAAACTCTTTTCTGATATACATGGCTATAACACTGCTCCAGTGAGTTTAATTTTATTCTTCCCGTGCCAAAAGTCAAGCGTGCAATACTTTTTATTTTACCTCGATCCAAGATTGGAATTCACTCCCAAATCATATCAAATCCATCAAAAATCAGAATTGTTTTAAAAGTGCAATAAAGACCTACCTAAGTGAAACCAATTCATAATTTCATGGTATTTTTTTAGTGTTTTTATATATGCTTATTTTTCAATTTCTCTTTAAATATGTATATAGGTTTTTTCTTGATTCTGTATTGAATTGAATGTGCTTTTCTTATTATATAATATATGTTTTTATAATTGGACCCCAATGGAAATAAGCCCCCTTTTGGAGGCTTTCTTGGGTAATCCAAGATTTTAATTCAACATTGTTTGATACATTGTATTTGTAATTCAAAGTTATATTGTATATTCTGTTTTTTGCTGTAATTTTATGTTGAATTTTAATCGAATAAAATCAATCAATCAATCAATCAATGTTTTTGTGCAAAATATTTCTTGCAGATTCATTCGCTTAGCAAAAATATAATTAAATGTGCATATGTTCTGTTAACAGAACAAAATTACAGCAAGTGGCCTATGGAGCAATGTGATATACACAATCATGTGTAACTTGTAAAACCAAATTAGAATCAACTAAATTTTTTAGAAATAAACTTTTTACGTGGATATTAACTCATACATACCATAAAAGAGGATGTTAAAATCACAAAATACTCCCTTAATCAAAGCAAAACCAACCATATACTAAGTGTAGATTTTACAGTCTGCAAATTATATGTGCACTGTTTGCGATTCATCTGGTCTATGTAAGATTGTGATATTCCAGTTGAAATCCATACACCCCCTGTGGAAGACATGACCTTAATCTTCCACACAGGGGGTGTGAATTTCAAATAGGGTTACCAAAATGGGTGACTCCATTTGAAATTTACACCCTATGTGTTTGATACTAAGGTCATGTCTTTTATAGGGGGAGGTGAATTTCAACTGGAATAGCCCATTGGTGATATAAAAGGTACAATAAATGAACACCTACCGGAGTTTCAACCATGTGAGGTCTAACCATACGCAGTGACTTCACCGTCTGGAATACGTCCACTGTTTGAGACTCTTCTAGTCTTTGTAAGATAGTTGATAAGGCACAATATACACCACTGCATCCGATACCATCACTGATATTAGGAAAAAAATATTGAAATCAATTAATATAAAGATGATTAGTTCACCCGCTCCATCCCTGGAATGGTTTATGGAATGATGATTTCAGGCCACCGTGATACACCACTGCATCCGATACCATCACTGACATTAGGAAAGAAAATTATATTGAAATTCAATTAATATAAAAATTATTGGTTAGAAATCCACCCCTGGAATGGTTTATGGAATGATGATTTCAGGAATGGTTTATTGAATGGTAATTTCAAGCCACCATGATCAGTGTTTTTCTGTAAAGTTAAAGTGTGTGGCCTTTTAAAGATCATTGCTCTTAGATTGTGTCCCAGTGGAGGGCAATAAATAAACCAAAGGTATTATAAATGCATGGAACAGGAACTGATTCGGATTTGACAAAATGTGCAGTTAGCGTTGTTGAAAATCGTAAGGCTCTCCTGAGGCCTAAGTAACTAAATGCAAAAACATCAACTATGAAATACAGCACAATTTGTGTCTTATAATATTATCCTGCGATTAATTTACCATGGTTACCTTAGTCAGTAAAGCCTCAGAGAAGTTAGAGAGTACCTGAATATAATTCATAGATCATACCAATACCATGTTTTCATCATATCATGCTTTTACCCCAAACATTTATCTAATAGTAACTTTCAAACAGTGCACAATGATTGTTTTCTTCTGTCACTCATCTATTATGGTAAACATGGCCAGTAAAAGCCTCATGGACAGATGCAAGTCAGAAAGTACCCCTTTATCTTCATCACACTTTCACATGCTATTACCCCATACCCTTATCTACTTCCCATTCCAGAAAAATATAGCACTAATTTTTGGGGATTAAAAAATATTATTATGTTCTGCCAAATGAAACATAGCTCAATTCTACTCATTCCTTTAATCCTAACTGGAGATAAAAGAAAAAAAGAAAATGTTCACTATTTTAAAAAAAGAGCCAAAAACATGTATTTTTGGCATGTTTTCTGACAATCGAGTCACAAAAATCACAGAACAAGTCTGAGCATTCAAAATCTTGAGTTTTTTGTTCTAATTTTCACTTTTTTTGGGTTACTTTAATTAAATGGTTGGTTAAAAGAAAGAAACATGTCTTTTCCAGAAATTAGAATGCATAAACTGAAATTAGTCTTATATTAGGGCTTGATTGTCACAGCATATGAAAAACACCCTAAAAACACATATTTTTGGCCCTTATTTCCAAAAATTGGCTAAATATTAAAATTTGAATTTTATTGCTAGTTAGAAATAACTAAAGGATTAAGATTTAGCTATGTTTCATTTGGCAAAACAGGATATTTTTTTAATCCCAAAAAAATTAGCTCTGTATTTTTCTGGAATAGGTAGTAGTATTAACTTACACACATTGCACAATGATTGGCCCAGAACCTGTCATTCGTCTACCATGGACAATAAAGCCTCATGGTAGGTTGACAGTTCCCGCTGTCTTCATACCAGTACCACATTTTCACTATGCTTCATCCCCATACACTTATCTACATAGCATTAACTTACACACATTGCACAATTATTGGCCCAGAACCTGCCATTCATCTACCATGGTTAACCAGGGAAAATGAAGCCTCATCGAAGTTAGAAAGTACCCCCTTATTTTCCATACCAGTACCACATTTTTACCATGCTTTCAGCCCCATACACTTATCTACGCAGTACTAACTTAGTACATAGTGATTGGTCCAGTCTTCTTCTGCCACTCATCTTCCATAGTAACCAGGGACAATAAAACCTCACAGAAGTTAGAAAATACCCCCTAGATCATACCAATACCACACTTTCATCATATCATGCTTTTACCCCATACCCTTATCTACAGTTTACTTACACACAGTGTACAATGATTGGTCCTTATTCTGCCATTCATATACCATGGTAATCGTATTGGCAACTCGTTAACACGAACTCTCTTATCATGAAGTTCCTGATAACAAGAAGTATGTTTTACATTCCCAAGCATACATTTCACATGTTATTAGAACTGGATAACACAAACTCCTGATAACAAAAGTAAAATTTAAATTCCGCACAACTTTGTGTTAATGAGTTTCCACTGTACCACACTTTCATCATATCATGCTTATACCCCCATACCCTTATCTAGTATTAACTTACACACAGTGCACAATGATCGGTCCAGAACCAGTTTTCTTCTGCCACTCATCTACCATGGTAACCAGAGCCAGCAAATCCTCATTGGAGTCAGCTGGTACTCCCTGGTCATCAAACCAGTTTAGGAACTGAAAGTGCTGAACTATACGTGAGGTAGAAGGCTGTAAGATGGAGCAAAATATGTATTTCTTGTTTAGGCACAACATCTTTATTTGGTCTTATAGCGCTGTCTGTGCTCGAAGAGGTACTGATGGTACTTTTTTCGTACCCTGAACATTTGTACAGTGCATTCGTTTTTTATTTATATGAAAAACAATAATGCTATGCAACTGTTAATTATTATGCTTGATACAATTTATTACATCTCCATGGAGCGATGTTAAGAGTCATGGGTACCTAACCAGGCACCGATAGTTCTATAGGACCAAATTGGATGTGGTGCCTTAGTTATGGACATATCGTCAAAGCATTTTCAAAAGGCAATTACCAAACTACTATAAACCTGGCACTTTTGAACATGATGATATTTAATACCCATACACCACTGACTGTGCGGGGTGAACGACAAGCTCATGCATAGATGCGCCTAGGGTTTATGGAATGATGTGGGCTAGGGGCCCGGAGGTTCAGGGGCCCAAGCGAAGGCGAAAAAGGGATAGAACTAATAAAGGAGACTGCTCCTTGTCCATGCCCCCCCCCCCCAAGGCGCTTGCTACGCCCCTGGCAGTATGTACAACCTCTGTCCTGAGCATTTTATATTTGTTACTGCAGATTTACTCAAATGTTGGCAATTTTCAGACACATTAATGTATAAATGTACATACACGCATAGTCTTTATACCAGCCACTATTTTTGTGTGAATATTTTGTGATGTCTAGCATCGCCAAACAAAGTAAATGTGATTTGCATGAGGACAATGTAGTCTTGGTTCTAGATGGCATGAGGTTCCTCACCAAAAGAAACCGTCTGGTGACCGTCTCAGGAGAGATGTCTATGACGGGTAAATTTGATGCTGCAACCCTGATTTACTTATTTTTGTTAGTATAACTTGTACTTCTAAATTTGCATTTCATCAAACCAAAAAAAATTATAGATCAGAGACGTTTCTCCTGATTTTCGCCACACGGTTTGTTTAGTGTAGGAGCACAAGCATTCTGGAACCGAGACAAAGGTTCATATTGTAATTGTTATTTGTGACACGATCTGGTCCATGGGGGTCAAATGCGTCAAATTTGAAACTGAGATAAAGGTAAAAATATTTAGTGGTGTTTGGTGTTTTTAGTAAATGATAGCCTATTGTATGTAAAATGTAATAATTACAGTAACTCAATTTTCAAAAATGCCTCCCTTGGCCCCCGTGGACCAGATCATGTCACATTTGTATAATTTACAAGTGAAATAACCCAATATCTTACCGCTCCATCGTTGATGGTATACAACTTGTACTTTCTGATCATGATGGAATCGGCATGCATAGTACTGGCGACAAAATCTACTGCTAGGTTACCACCGTATATATGAGAACCACTTTCTGACCAATACTGACCATAAGTCTGAAAATAATGATATGATAAAATTAAAGAAGATACACTGCATTTGCCCGATTAAAAAAAAAAGTTATTCCAATTTATTTTGAAAATGCTGATGGATGTACTGCTAGATTACCAGCACATAAAAAAAACACAGATTTATATAGTGCAATTACAAAATGATCATTGCCCTTTTAAAGAAAGCTGCTGACCACATTTTAGCATCATTCAGGGATGCAGCTCTTTACAGGCACAGTACCCTAATCAGGCTATATAACAACCGTCACAGCCAGGATCAACTCCCGAGTTTTGTACAGGTAGACTGGAATAATTAGCAGTAAGCTATCTCAATTAGTCCCCAAGCAGTGACTAGAATAAAAGAAGATACTGTGGGGACTCGAGCTTGATGAGAACCAGGGACATAGGCTAGTCTAACCAATAAACCCACTGTAAAAAACAGAGGGGGATAACTTTAAAAGCTTTTTGTTTATGGTAATATTTTGATGTAAATAAATGACGCATAACATAGTCTATGTACTTAACATTTTGACTTTATTGATATATATTGCTTTGTCAACATTTTGCCGATGTTGGATTTTGATTGTCAATAATGAAAGTTCTACTCGACAACAGCTCTTACTTCTTACAAGTTCAACTCTATATAAATCTATCTGCAATTGATTTTCTGTCAAAAGTTATTTTGAAGTGTCACATTATTTGCTGTTCTTTTTTTTGGCAAAAAGGTTCATTTTGTGGGACAGATTTCCAAGTAATATTTTTGAGCAATCACTTGTGTTTCATGAACCACTATCTAACAACTTTGACCAAGTTTACAAATAACATATGACAAGAAAATGGGAGGGGGCATACTTTGAAAACATTTATAAAAACAAGTAAAAATTGAGGCATTTTGTTTGCTTCCACCACCTTTTGGCAAAATGGTTCACTTTTCTGTGACAGAATAATTCCAATTAATTTTGAGTATGGTTATGCTTGATGGCACCAGGGGAGCATAGGGCCTCCCTCAAGCTTGCAGTCCCCCCCCCCCCTCTTAAACTTTTCCACCTGTATAATAAGAAATCAGGCAAATTTCCACATTTTAGGTCAAAAATGCCAAATTTTAGATTTTTGCCACTCCCCTTAAAATGTTCTTGCCCCCCCCCCCTCTTTTGCCCACCCCTGAAAATAAATTCTGTGTGCTGCCACTGGGCATATTTTCTGCAGTATACAGCCTGTACCAAAATTATTAACTTTCATACTTATTTAAAAACAATTTATTCGATTAAAGTTAATTTTTTATTACTTCCGTGGTCCAAGCTGTGCACCAAGCACAGACGAGCGTACACACAGAAGAAATAAACAATCACGCTGATTGGCTGATCACCGCATGTGACACAAAGCCGGTTGACCCATTGGTTGACCCATTGGTTGTCGGCGCGGACCTTGTCACTTCTATGCGATCACAATTCACCAGCGCGTACCCGGGCCACGGAAGTAATAAAAAATTAACTTTAAATCTTACATACCTCATTATTATTATTCATAACATTGAGCATGACAATAGAGGTCGCTTTGTAGTCGTACACAAGTCTCCATAGATCACTGACTGTGGTGGGTAAAGGCATCTGAGTTGATATGTATGTATGCTTTTTCCTGTATCCCTGGTAACAAAAAGGAGAATTAGTGTTAGCATTGTCTTTACGCTTTTCACATGCCAAGCTGATACCACAAAAATAACAATACACAAATATGAAAACAAGGGATACAGTTGTAAATTTGC